>NC_135726.1:49975000-50323290 GCF_964656455.1 Halichoerus grypus
CCCCAGTGAGGAGAGAGAGCACAGCCGATTTCGAACCCCCAGTGAGGAGAGAAACCAAAACCGATCTAGAACAACCCCTATTAAGGAGAGCAATCCTAGCCAATCTACAACCCCCAGAAGTCTCAGCCGGAAGGATTCCACCAGCAGGGCACACAGTCCCAGTCAGAATGGAACACCCAGTGAGACAAGGGGCCACTCCCCCTCTAGATTTCTCAGTAGAGCCCCAATTCCAAGCCAGGATGATATTCAAGGCAATGCCACCATCTCTAAGGCTGCCTCACCTGGAGAGAGGTCCTCATCGTCTTCTTCCAAGCTGGCATAGCCCCCAGTCTCAGCTGGCTCACGGGTCTCTGTCATGGCCAGGGGAGGGGACAGGAGACAGGAGAAGAGCAGCAGCTGGGCAGCGTCCCTCCCCGGCCAGCTCTTCACAGCCACACCTGGGTCACAAGTTCTCCAATGCAGGATGTTGGCAGGTAGAGCGGGATGCTGCGCAGGGGAAGGAAAGGCCTGTGGTGACTCAATAAATTTTTACACAGCATCTGCCTCCCCAGGCCCAGCTCTGTGCTCAGTGCTGGGGGAAAGGAAAAGAAAGATAGCCCCAGCTGTTCTATAGATCTTAATTTCCCCATCTGGGCAACAAAGCTGTCAGTGGTGTGGGGAAGCATCCCAAATATTTAGCAGCAGGTATCAGCAGGAGCACCAATCAGAATTGAAGGGAACATGGTCCTATGCCAGGAATTAACCCTTTAGTTGCTGGTTTGTGAGGAAGTCCGGGGCTGGGGGAGGGTCCAAAGTGGCAGCTGAGGGTAGGGAATTCCTTGATGTAGTGGTGATCAGTCTAGAAGGACTTCGGTATATAAACGAGTGGTATGACAGCACTAGTTTGTGTCAGCCCTAGTTCTATACCTTGGCAAAGTGGTGTCTCGGTCTGAACCCTAAATCTGCCATATTCTAGCTGTGTAGCTTCAAGCAAAGGACTTAACTTCTCTAGCCTGTTTCCTCCTCAGTACCAAAGGATTCCCAGGGCTTAACCCATGTAGTCCTTGTAACTATGTTGAGAGATTATCACCTCCTTTGTACACGAGGAAACTGAGGCACAGAGAGGATTAACAAGTAGTTCAAGGTCACACCAACTAGTTGGTGGGTGAACTAGGATTTGATGTTACCCTATCTCTCATAAAATGATCCCTCGGCTGAAAAAACTTTTTGAAGATTCAGTGGGCTGATTCAATATAAACTGCCGGTATGTGGCAGGTACTCCCATTAACAGTGGCTGTTAATACACCCACCCACAACCCTTTCTATAAACCCCAGCCACTCCAGACTTCTCACCTCTCCCCGTGCACACCAGGACTTTTCACATCTGTGGGTCTTAGCAAATCCTACTATTGCTGTCTAGAATGTCCTTGTCTGCCTGGAGAACTCCTACTCGCTCTCCAAAACCCATCTCAAACACAAAAACCTCTGTACTTCTTCGAGCCCAAATACCATCTCTACCTCTGCCAAGAAGCCTTCTCTGACTCCTTTCCTTCCTATCCCTCTTCACCAATACCTCCCTTCACACACACACACACAAACACACGGCAATTCTTTTGTTTCCCATTGCACTCCCTGGCAGTAAAGAGCCAAGAAGAGCAAGCTAGTGAAAGGGTTGGCAGCCTCAGCTACACCTCTTTATGCCAAGACTTGTGCTGGGTACTGGGGATACAATGGTGGAAAATACACAATCCCTTCAAAGCCTAGAAGTCAAGTTTAATGCTGGGGACTAAAGAAAAAAAAAAAAAAAAGCGAAGCCTGGAGGAGGCTGGTGCATGGCGTGGGGTGCGGGGCCTGGTAGCAATGGCAGGGAAGCTTTCTAAAGACACCTGGATCTGGGCTTTAAGGACAGGAGATTCATAATTGGCAGAGGAGAATTGTACTAATACCCTATTGCTTGTAGGGTCCCATTTAATTTGGGATTTCTACTTCATGCCAGGATAAGTTTGCCAGATTTAGTAAATAAAAACAGACCATGCCTGGTTAAATTTTAATTTCAGATAAACAGAAAATTATTTAATATACATAGGTTCCATGCAATATTTGGGATAAACATTTCTAAAAGGTTATTCACCTGAAACTCAAATTTAACTGGACGTTCTATCTGTTACCTGGCAAGCACACACTAGAGACCATCAGGACTTCCCATGAGATTACCAGGAGACATTGCTCACCAGGCTAGCCTACCTTCCCCCAAACCCACATCACACAAGGACCTTCCAGAGTATTCCAGATGTCAAGTGGAGACATTCTTTGGTGCACAAGTCCCATTCCTACAACGACTACGGTGGCCATACTGGCTTCCACAATTTTAAAGGGACACAAATGAGGCTCCCTCACTACCACAAGGAAAACACTGTGCCTAGGCCCCACCAAATAACCTACAGCAACAAATTCCCAGGATGCCCTGCGTGAACATAATAGGCACCCGTTCCCACAATGCTAGGGCAAGGAGGCCAGAGCAAAACCTTACACCGGACAATAAGGACCAGTCCCCACAATGCCCTGCGACAATCCTTCCCAGGATGCCTCGGGCCTATAATGACCACCTTCCAAGGTGTTCTGCGTCGAAGCACTCCGAGCTTCCAGGATGCTTGGCGGAAGGTGTGTGACAAAAGGGACTGCTTCCCCACAAGGAGCTAGGATAATGCTTCCCATAATGCACTAGGCCCATAACGACTAGCGGACCGACTCCCACAATGCCTCAGGGCCGAGCGTCCCGTTTCCCCAGGATGCCCCAGGGCGGCACGGAGCCGCGCTGGGGGAGAAAAGGGAGCCTGGGTCTCGCCCTCCGGCCATCACGGGCCAAGACGGCTGCCTGCTCGCCCCGGTGACGGGAGCCGTCACTCCCATCATGCAGTGGTGCCGTAGCGCCCGCTTCCCAGCATGCCCCGCGCACCCCCATCCCGGACACTCACCGGCGCTAGCTGCCCCCGCTCTGGCTCGGCGGCGGCGGCTGCACGCCTCGGCTCTGCGCCTGCGCTGCAAGTCGGGTAGGAGGGAGTGCAAAGCGGCGTGAAGAGCCTAGGGCGCTTGCGCGGAGAGATGGACCATTCCCGTCGCACTGTGGGAAGAGGGGCTCTCCGACTTGGGCCATCGACGAGGCCCGCGCAGGGGGTTCCGGGCTTTGCCCCTCGCTGTCCGGGTTTACTTGGTACAGTCCGCAGCTAAACGGAACAAGAAACTGCAAGGCTTGCGCGTGCGTGAGCGAGCAGGAACGCGCCTTATAGAAAATGGGATGAGCTAGGGTTGGGAGCGTCAGCTAAACCTGGATCCTGGGCCTGAGGCTTTCTTATTTGCATAATCTCAGTGAGGGACAATAGGAGCCCTACGGCGCTGAAGGGGTGATTTGCATATTCCCCGGAGAGGCAGTACTCCAGAACGCCGTGATTAGCATATGGGGGGGCGGCGGCTGGGGGCGCTCCTGAACAAAGCGCATGCGCTGACGGATTGCGGACTAGCGCGGAGCGGGTGGCCTTGTTTTAGTTGGCATCAGTTTGCATCCGGAAAGGGGGCACGAGGGCCAAGACACTTACCAACCCCACAAGCCCTCCCCCCCACAGCATAAATATTTACTGCTCTCTTCTGTGCCAAGGCCTGTGCTGGTGGGCACTGTGGTTTCCGCAGTAGACAAGACACACCTGGCTCCTATCCTCGTGGCACCCCAATCAAAGGAAGGAGAGCCACAGAAGTCAGAACCACAACCCAGAGTGGTCAGACTTGGGATGAGTGGAGTATAGGAAACTGTGGGAGCCAGAGGAGGTGCCTGCCCTAGCCCGGAAAGGCTTCCAAGAGGTGGTGATCTTTAAGCCAAGGATGAATAGAAGCCAACTGAAATATGAGTTTTTCTGGCAGAGGGAACAGCAAGGGTAGAAGCCTATAGGCAAAAAGTAGTCATGGTTTGATTGAGAAAATGATTGCAGCTAAGTATCCCTGAAACACAGAATTAAGAGAGGGGAATGGCACCTACAGGTGAAGTTAAGACCTCAGACTACGCTGTATAGGAAGCTATTGCAGCATTCCAGGCTTCCTGGAATTGACTCAAATTCCCGCTCAGAACTCTCCAATGAGCTCCCATTACACTTAGAAAAAAATCCAAACTCTGTCATGGCCCAGGGGCTATACACATAGTCTGCCCCTCCTTGTCTCTGACTTCACTCACTTCTCTTTATCCACTCCACCGTCTAGCTCCACTTCCCCTCAAACACTGCAATCTCTTTACCACCTCAGGCCTTTGCCCTTGCTATTCCCTTTGCCTGAAAATGCTTTTCCCTCTGATCTTTGAATAGCTGATCTTATGCTCATCATTCATTCCTTGGCACAGGTGTCAATCAGGCAGGCTCTCCTTGATCTTTCAAAGATGGCACCTCCAGATTTGCTTTAGAGAAGTGAGTGGTGTTATGGAGAAAGCAGGTTTGGCCATGAGTCCATGGTTGTGGAAGCTGGGGTGAAGGGTGCATGGGACTTCATTGTCCTGTTGTCTACTTCTGTGTTTGAAGTTTTCCATAATAAGTTAATAATACCCCACATCGCCTTACTCTGCATTTTATCTTAAGGGTACTTATGGCAATCTGAAATTTAAGTTTTTTTGCTTCCTTGCTGCAGTCTGTTCTCTTCATAGAAGCTTTGTGAGTGTAAGAATGGAGTCACCCTTTTTCTTTGGGTCCTCAGTGCCTAGACTAGGATCAAGTTTCAGATTAGTACTAAGGTGTCTAGAACATCTAACATTTGCCTTTTTTATTCACTATGGCATCTGCACATCTTTTGAGTAGCACCTGGCACAAAGTAAGAGGTCAATATATTTTTTAGTCTAAAATTAGAATCACCCATCCAAAATTTAGTGGCGTGAGGAGGAGGGAGGAGTCAGGAATGCCAGGCTAAGGGGGTTTGCCTTGACCTAGAGGTGATGGGGAGCTAGGGAAAGGTTTTGAGCAGAGCAGGGACAGGTGTTGCCAGGGAGAGATGTGAGTCATTGAAAGGTCCTTTGGAGATCGATGTCAGGGGTAGGAGTAAGTCAGGGGAAGGATCCAGGCCGTTGGCTGGGGATGGGGTAGCTCAGTGGCTACTGAAGAGACAAGACTCAGTGACTTTTGGCTTGTGGAATGGCCAGGAAAAAAAAAAACAAATTTCTTGGAAGAGGGGAGGTGCCCTTGAAGAGGTAAGGACCCTCTCCTGGCTTGTACTGTCCACCAGCAACCATCTTACTCCTCTCCCTCCTCCCTCCCTTAGTTCAGTTCCCCTCACAACATAGTGCAGCTCTGGGCAGAGGGACAGACACACAGCCACCCCAGACACTTGTTCTCTCCTCAGTTTAATGGTGGTTAGTGGGATTGCCAAACCCCCTCCCCGTCCCCTCCCCATACAAAATGTGTTTGTTTGTTTTTTTTTTTTACAAGAAAAAGGGGGCAAAAGCCAGGAATGAGGGGAGGGGGGTGCAATCTGATATTTTCATACAGATTTTTAATTTTTTTTTAATATATTATATATAAAACCATAGAGAGCAACGCACCCCCCAAACTCCTTTCCCTCTCCCTGGAGGGCCTGGAGGAGAGATGGGGAAGGCCCCCCCAGGAGTGGGTGGAAAGAGAGACAAATATGGATAGGACAGATATGGGGGGAGGAGGTGGAGGGAAGGGGAGCCCAGGAACCTGGGGATTGGAGAAAAGGGTTGGGGCTGTCTCCCTCACCGCCCCCATCGAAGTTATGACACAAAGACACAGAATCCCTGTTTCCATGCCCTCCCCCCACCCTTACCCCCACCGTGCAAACATGGCTTTGCAAAGAGGTGCCCAGAGCTCTGTGGAACTCCTACAATGGCTGGCATGGGGTCTGGGACCCCCAAAGAAATCTGTGTTCCCCTTCCCTGCCCACCCCACCCTTCCCAGAATCTGACCCCTTCCCCACAAGACCTGGTTCTGCAGCCTAGGGGCCCTGGCCTTCCCCCAGTTATCTTCCCCCAACCCAATCCCTACCGCCCTCCCTGGACTTGGGGGGTCTGGACCTTTGGCCCCTGCCCCCTGGGGGGCCCAGACCTCTGGGCCCTTGCTTCTGGCCTTTGCAGAGACCCAGGATCCGACACCCCCATCCCTGCCCAAGCGTCTGAGGTGTTAGTGGTGGGGGGAGAGGCCCACCATCCCAGACTCTGGTAAATGTCTTTGCAGCTGGCAGTGGGGTGGACCCCAGCCCAGGACCAGGCCCAGGCCTGGGTAGAGGTGGGGTCAGATGAAGAATTCTTCTTTCCTCTTGTGTCCGTCGCTGCCATTGAGAAAGGCTTCTCTTGCTTCTCCCTGCTCATCCAGGCCACTGGCCTCATGGGTCAGATAGGAGCCTGAGGGGTGGCAGACCCCCAGGCACAGGCGACACATATGTGGACCCAGGAGTTGGGCAGAAATATACGGGAAGACGGAGACAGACAAGACATACCAGGCGAAGAAAGAGGGAGAAAGGGAACATACAGGGAGAGGTCATCACGTCCAGGGGATAGCAAAACAGGGGCAGAAAAGAGGTAAAAGCAGAATTAGGAAGACTCCAAAAGTTCACAGAAAGACCACCCTTATCCGTTCTCTTGGCGGTGTCCCCTTGCTCTTCTCCCAACGAATCCAACAATTAGGAAGATAAATGTTTTATTCAAACCCACGGCCTTAATTGGCCTTCAACGTTTCACCCCTTTTAGAGTCGTGGCGGAAAAGTCCGCCCTTTTGGAATCTTGGCCTCAGGTCCCGCCAGATTTCGAATCCCGGATCTAGGCTCCGCCCCCTTATCACCTCGGCTGTATGCCCGCCCTCTTTCCAACCCGGACTCTAGGCCCCGCCCCCTTCCGGATCCCACAACCAGCCACACCTCTCGCTGAATTCAGACCCCGCCCCCACTCACCCTTCTGCCGTACTGAGCACCAGACCATGCCCACCAGCACACATATGATCAGAAACACCAGTAGCGCCAGGATGCCGCCCACAATGGCGTAGGGCACCGACGTCTGAGCCTCTACCACCGCACCCGGGTCTGCCAGAGAGACAGGGCGCAGGACCAGGTCATCGGAGGACGACCCCAGCCTGGCCCCATCGCTGTGGATCGCTTAAACCAGTCCACACACTAACCGCGCTTTTACGTGTCACGCCCCTCAAGTTATTGCCGCTCCTGGCCCCTTGTCCTGGCTCCACTCTTTCCTGATGCTCCACTTCCACAAAGAATGCGCGCGTGTTGGTTTGCACACTGCCCGACCCAGCCCCTGAGTCCTTTTGCCAGTACTATCCCACTTCCTTCCCCCACCCCATTCCCCACAGAACAGAAACAGCACATCCCTTTTCTTTGGACTCCTTGACCCACAGAACCTCAGGTCCAAGTCCCTTCCCCCCTTGTCTAAAACGCTCCAGGTATTTAAAATGCTGAGCTATAGGGCCCAACAACTTCCAAAATTCCTGCCCCACCGTTATAAGGGCTAACCACATAACACTTATTTTGTGCTAGGGGCCATTTCAACCCCTTTATATATTTAGCTCATATAATCTTCACAACCCTATGAGGTAGGTGCTATTGTTTATTTCCACTTAACCGATGAGGAAACTAAGGCGCAAAGTTACCCGCAATAGGATGCTGCAGAGCCCAGTGTGTGAACCCAGACGGTCAATCTGGCCGCAGAACTCCAGGAATTCTGTTGGCTGTTGACCCCAAGGAATCACCCTTTGCACAGGCCCCTCAAACACCCTTGGCAGGTCTTGAACCATCCAATCCAGCTCGCCCATTCCCAAGGCCCCGCCCCACCCAGGACACCCGGAGACCTCCTCCGAGGCCCCGCCCCTGCCTTGAGCCCCGCCCCCAGGCCGGCCGCTGCCTGCCCTCACCGTAGACCACGAGTACATAGAGCGCCCTCGCGTGGCCGTGCTTGTTCGACGCCTCGCAAGTGTAGGTGCCATTATCGGCTGATACCAAGCCTGGCAGAGTAAGCGTCTCCCCGACCGCCTCGGCCCGCTCTGGCAAAGATTCATTCCCGCGGTTCCAGCGGATCTGGTTTGGTCTGGGCATGAGTAAAATATAGTGAGAGTTAGGGACACAGGTGCCAACATCCAATTCTGAGTTCTCAGTAATCTAGATATGTAGCATCTCCAAATAAGAGGGTCCTTACTAGCCAGCCCTATCCTTCCAATATAACTTGCAGTCCCGGACCCAGCTTCCACCCGACACCAGTCTCAAGAATCCTAGCCTCCCGCCCCCCGCCCGTTCCACCGTCAGAATCCAGGAGTCCAGGGCCCCACAGCTTCCTTCCTCAAGATCCACAAGCCCAAACGCCCAGACTCCTCCTCCCTCAGGGCGCAGAAGTCCGGGCCCCAGGCCCCTCTGTTCGTCCAGTCCTCTCTTTCCCGAGACACAGGTGTCCAGGTCCCCGGTCTTCTTCTTGTCAGGACCCAGGAGTCTCGGGTCCAGCAGCTCACCTGGGGTTCCCTGTTACAGCACACGTTAGCACCAGCGTGTCTCCCTCCCTCACCACAGCTTGGGAGGCATGGATCCGGGCCGTGGGAGAGTCTGTGGGCGGAAATGAGATGGGAGAGAGGTGGTCCGGGTCATCACGCGGGGCTGGAAACCCTCCCGGGGGCAAGCGGCTGGCGTTGGGACCCTCCGGCCCCCCGGGTCCCGACCCGCCGGGCACTTACACTGCACGTCCAGCACGTACTGCGTCTGCTTGCTGTGTCCGGAGGGCAGCGCCTGGTTCTGCGCCTCGCAGATGACGATACCGCCGTCGTCCTTGCGGTCCACCCGAAACCGCACTGTGCTCGCCACGCTCCAGACCTTGCCATTTTCCTGGCCGCTGCTCACTCCTGCCAGACGGGGCAGGGAAGCTGTCAGGCCAGGGTTCCGGCTCCGCCCACCGAGGGTGTACCCCCCGGCCCCCCCCCGCCCAAACCAAAGCATGTCATTTGCCAAGCTCCGCCCCTTATCCGCAGGCCTCGCTATGAGTCCTCCAAGCCACGCCCCTCCCCGAACCAAGCCCACCGCCCCAGGTGCCTCGTCCCAAAGCTCCTCCCTCTTTCGCTCCCACGCCCTCTCCTCTATCAATTTATTCCGTAGAGGCGTATTGAGTGGCCAGTGTCCGCCTGTGCGCTCTTCTCCAAGCCCCGCCTCCTCTCAGTCCCACCTCCCGCCGGCACCTCCCCTCCCACCCCGCCCCGTCCCGCCCCCCACCCCAGGTAGTACCTTTCAGCTCCTTGCGGTCGCGGTACCAGCGCAGAACCGCGGCAGGGCGGGACCGCGGAACTAGGCAACTGAGCTCCACCTCGCCTCCCTCCACCGCCTGCTCCCGAACCTCCACCACGGGATTCTCTGGGGCCACTGCCGTAGGGAGGAAGGGGTAAGGGGAGGCGGTCAGCGGAGACACCGAGGGAGACTCAAAGTAACTAGGTGGAACAAGGATCCCGGGTGGCAGAGGTCAAAAACAACCAGGTTAAAAAAAATCAGGTTTCAGGATAAGAGAGAAGCAGAGGAGAAAGGAGGAGGGGATGAGTCTGAGGAGGGGGGTGGCGTTACCCAATACAGTGAGCGTGGCAATCTGGTGGTGGGTATCCTCCGTGTAGAGCTGGCAGAAGTAGCCCCCCTCGTCCTCCAGGCGGGCATCTGAGAGCCGGATCCGCACGCGGCGGGGGGAGAACTCCTCAAGCTGGAAACGCTCGTCCTTCAGGGCTAGACAGAATGAACAGGAAGGGATGAAACTGGGGAGTCCTGGCCTCAGGGGTCCCGCCCTTCCGCCAGGAGCTTAGAGACCTGCTCTCGGCGTCCTCTCTCCAGCCAGCCATACCTGTGCCTCTAAGGGGCCCACCTAGTTACTCCCTTGGGGACCCAGAACGATTCAGGCCCTCCTGCCCACAGGACCAGGAGTCCAGACCCCTAGCTCCATGCTCTGTCAGGACCCAAGAGTCCACACTCTCCGCTCTGTCCTCTTTCAGGACACAGGGGTCAGGTCCCAGCCCTCCTCTTTCAAGACAGCATTCCCTACCCCAGCACTCACCGCGGGTGCCGTTGAAGAAGAGGGTCTGCCTCGCTGGGTTCTGAATGACAACTATGGACCCATCATACTGGTGCAGATGGCAGGTTATCTCGGCCACCCCTCCCTCAGCCACGGTCACATTCTCTGTCTGTACTTCCTGTCCAGCCCCTGGGCCAGTAGACAGAGAAACTCGTTGAGGGCTGCAATTCCATCTTTTCTCTCTCCCTCTTTTCCTCTCCCACCCAAACCTCCAATCTCTTTCTTTTCCCTCTCATTCAGTTCATTGCACCCAACATTTCCTGAGGGCTGGACTTTGGGAGATGGAGAAAACCTGCTCGAGAGGGGCTGCCAGTCAAGATCCAGTGGTATGTGCTCTAATGGGGGCAGCATAGAGCACACTGGGAGCCCAGAGGAAGGGGAGAGACTAAGGCCACCTAGGGAGATGGGTGATTAGAGAAGGTTCTGGAAGGAAGCTCCATTGGATCCACATCTTACAGTGAGCAGGAATCACCAGGTGTGGGAAGCTGCTATGTGCTCACCAAATCCTGTCTTTCACACCTGGGCACACATTGTAGTTTGCCTGCAAAGATGGCCACAATATTCTTCCCATCCTTGTGCATGTCCTTTGTAAGTTGACTTCTCTCCTCCTCTCATTAAGGAGGCACTCCGACCCTGTGAATCTGGGCGGGCCCTGTGACTTGCTTTGGCCAACAGAATTTCCTAAAAGTGATATTGTCTGAGTTCTGGAGCCCAGGCCTTGCAGTTTCCATTTGTGCCCTCTTGCTGTCCTGAGACCATCGGGTGAAGATATCCCTCCTAGCTTCCTTGAGGGCAAGGGACCACATGGAGAGAGAAGCCCAGCCAGGAGTCAGCACCAACTGCCAGTCATGTGAGTGGGGCCATCCTGGGCCCTCCAGCCCCAGGTGACTGCAGGCACATGAGTGACTCCAGCTGAGACCAAGAGAAGAACTGCCCAGCCAATTCAGTCCGAATCACTGACTCCCAGAGTCATAAGCAAATAACGCGACTGTTGTTCCGAGCTACCACGTTTTGGAGGGTCTGTTACACCGCTAAAGTTAACTGGTACAACACACGATTGGGCTACATTTCCTAGGATCTCTTATACTTAGTTGGGGCCATGTGACCAATTTCTGGCCAATGGGATGTAGGTGGAACAGAGAGACACCCCTTCCAGCCTGGCTCCTGTCACTCAAAATCCTTCTTGCTGCCTGAATGGAGAGGACCCCGAGGAGCCTTAGGAGGACAGGATCACAAGCTGGAAGGAGCCCGGGGCCCTGACTGACTGTCCCCTGCAACCTGCATGCACAGGACTGTGACACGAATGAGAAATTCACTTTTTTGTTAAGCCGTTGAGATTTCAGGGCTCATGTTATTGCAGTCAACCTAGCCTGATTAATCCATCAGAGGAGCAAGGTAGGGGATTAGTAAGGGGGTATTTTCAGCAGAGGCAGTAGCCTGGAGTAAAGCTCAGAGCTGGGATTAATCAGCATCAGCATCACCATCATCATCGTCACGGTCATCTTCAAAATAAAATAACCACAGAGTGGTAGCTGGTGTTTATTAGGCACTTGCAGTGCCAGGCTCTGTGCTAAGGGTATCAGCTATACAATTTCCACCTCATCATCACAATACCCGGATAAGGTAGGCACTATTATCAATCCCCAGGTTTTTTTAATTCCCATTTTAGAGATGAGACAATTGGTCCAGAGAGAGAAAATGACTTGTTCAAGGTAGTAGTCAGAGGGGCAGTGGGGAGGGGGGCAGGATCTGCATCCAGAGCTCTCTCTAATTCTACAGTTTGCTTTCACATCCCCTCTTGGCTGTCTGGGTAGAAGGAAATGTGCAAGAGGGGTTGTGGGATTTGCTAGTGAAGGGCCACAAACGCCAAGCTCGGGAGATGAGCTTTTATCCTGAAGGCCGGGGGAGGGAGGTTTTTAAACAGGAAAAGTGCCATGATCAAATGGGGTTATTTCCCTTTAAATGTGGGATAACTGTAGCTTCATGTCTCTGACATTCTGGCCCATTCATTCGAGTGTTTCCTGAGCGGTAGGTAGGTGTTTAGGGGCCAGGTGCCCAGAGATGAGTCAGATGAGATCCCTGCCCTGGAAGGCCTTCCAGATTTACAGGGAGATAGACACAAATCACTGTAATAGCCCATCAGAAGCGTTATGTTCCCTGTAAGAGGACTAGGTAACCTGATTTGGCTGCCGAGGGGTAGAAAAGATTAATTCTGGAGGATGGAGGCAGAGACAGCTGGCTTTCTACCTGGCATCCATAATTCCCTTTTCTTCTTAGTAAAAGAACCCTGATTGTATTTATGGATGCCCTATGACCCGCAGAAAGAGATATTTCCCAGACTCCCTTGCAGCCAAGTGAGGCCATGTGATAATGTTTTGTCCAATTTGATAGAAGGAAAAGTAATTTCTCTGGTAATTCATGTGGTAATTTTGGGAGGACTCCCTCAAGAAAGGGGACAAGTCCTTTTTCTTCCAGGTCACCTTTATGCTGCCTGGAAGTAGGATGTGATGCCTGGAGTTCTGGCAGCCATTTTGACAAGAGGACAAGGGCAGTAGGGATGGTGGAACTAAGAGCCAGAAGGTGCCTGAGTCTCTGGTGATGCTGTGGAGCTGCCTCAAAAGCCCTGGATGCCTACTTCTGGACTTCCCTTAGGTTTGAATATCATGCTTTGTGTATTTAAGCCACTATTAGGGGTTAATTTAGCACCTCCTGGCACATCAAGCTTGACATGTCCAATCCTGGCCCCAAATATTTTCCTCCCCATGTTTTCTCAATCTCAGTAAATATCACAACCATCCATCCAGTTGCTCAGGCCTAAAAACCTTTCCCTCACTCTCACATCCATTCCATCAGCAAGATCTATCCATCTACCTCTAAAAATCATATCCCAAATCAATTCATATTTGTTTACCTCCTCTACCACCACCCTAGCCCGATGACACCATCTCTTACCTTGACCTTCAAGAGCTACTCATGGGGCTCCCTGCTTCCATGCCTGCTTCCCCTCAGGCCATTCTCCACACAGCAGCCAGATGGATTTTTCAAGAAGGTAAATCAGATCAAGTCACCTCTCTGCTTAAAACGCTCTGAAGGCTGCCCATGACACTGAGAATAAAATCTGGTCTCCTTCCCTGGGCCTTCAAGGTGCTATGTGGCCTCGCCCCTCCCTGACTGCAGTTCCAACCACCCTCCCGCTACTTCTTCACTCCAGGCTCATTGGCCCTTGATGTTCCTCAGACTCACTGAGCATGATGCCACCTCAGGGCCCTTGCACTTCCCTCTGCCTGGAATGTCCTTCGCCCTTGATCTTCCACGACTCCCTCCCTCCCACTCTCAGTTGGATCTCTGCTCACATCCACACCTCCTCCTGGAGATCTCCACTCACACCCCGTCCCACCACCTCCAGAACACTTTGTCATTGCCATTGGCTCTATTTCTTCTACAGAAATGTCCCTGAAGTTATTTTGTTAATTTGCTTACTTGTGTATTGTGTTTGTCCCCCATCACTAGAATACACACCGCACACACCCCATGAAGGCAGGGGTGTCATCCGTTGGTTTTACTGCTGCACCCCTAGTGCCTAGAAGTGTGCCTGAGACTTGGTCCGTGTCTGGGAGATGGATGAATGAATAGCTTGGGTCAGGCAGGATTTCATTTCCACCTCACAACGACTTTGTGACATCGTCATTCTCCTCCTAAACACCTGGGTTGATCCCAGCTGGACCACCGGCTGTCTTTGTGACCTTGGGCAAGTGGCGTGACTTTTCTGATGCCTTCCATTTAAAAGGGGGTCGATGCCAGCGCCCGAAGCTCAGGGAGCCCTTCCTGCAAACCTGCTGTTATTACAAGTCCAGAAACATGCCCGTGCACATGAAAACTGGCCTGTCTGCACATTTTGGTGCTTAAAAAAAAAACAAACAACAACAACAAACAAAAACCATCCTGAAACCTATCCATGGATTCTGGACCTCAGGGCTAACCCAGTGCTACCCCCCATTTTACAGATGTGAAGAATGAGGCTCAGGGTTCCCAGGCAAGTCAGTGGCAGAAACTCAACATTTCCTGGGAGCCATCAGGACCTCGGTATCTCCCCCCCCAATTATTCCTCTGCTCTCTGCTTGAGGGTGCACATGGGGTGAGGGTGGGGGGCTTTTGTCTTGTTCCCTCCCCCTCCTGAGGAGTCAGTAACCAACAGTGTCTGTGCCTGGAATATTAATGTCCCAGGAGCTTTTGTTTCGGGGTTGGGGGGTTGGGGGGTGGTGAGGCGGGACTTTCTGGTCTGAGAGGGCTAAGCTTTTGGGACTGGGGCACTGGCCCTTTAAACTGTGTTGACAGCCTGGAGTCGTCATGGGGATGGTGCCTGGAAAAAGGGACTGGGGAGGGCTTGGGAAAGAGTGGCCGAGCAGGTGATATGTAGAGACCCAGAATCCAGCCCTCTCTTCCCTTAGACCCAGGAATCCAGCCCCCCAACTGCCTCTTCTCCCAGGATCCAGGAGTCCAGGCTCCTAGCCCCCTTCTCCAATCAGGATCCAGGAGTCTGGGTTCTTAGCCTCCTTCTCCTTCAACTCCAGAAGTCCTGAGCCCCAGCTTCTCCCCCTTCAAACCCAGGAGTCTGGGCTTCCAGCCCTCTCCTCCTTCAGGACCCAGGAGCCATGGGTCCAGAGTACACAGCTGCTGGATGTTTCCATGGAGACTAAACGGGGTGGGGGGAGCACTTCCTGGGTCCTGAGTCAGCGAATACCCAAGGGAGTCTCAAGGTCATGGTTCCGGGAAGGTCACAACCACCCCCTCTGTATCCGCTCCCCAGGGGGCTCATGGCTTCATGCCTCCTTCCCCCACTTCCTCCCCTAGGGAGGTGGTACATCCCTGCGTCCTGAATGAACCCCCCCTCAGCCCCCCATCAATGGCGGAGTCCGAACATCCTAGCACAAAGCATCAATTCTTCCCCAGCTCAGCCTTGTGAAGGCGCCTGTATTCGCAGGACCTAGGCATCAGGGTCCCAGCCCCTCCTCCCTCCGAAACCTGGAGTGGGACCCCCCGGCCCCTTCCTCTCCCCAGGACTCAGTAGTCTGTACCTCCATTCCTAGGAGTATGGACCCTCAGCCCTCTTCTCCCCTTAGACCCAGAAGTCCAAGCCCCCAGCCCCTTCCTCCCTCTCACACACATGTCCAGGACCCTTAGCCTCCTCCCTCAGACCCAGGAGTCCAGGCCCCCAGCCCCTCCTCCCTCAGACCCAGGAGTCCAGGCCCCCAGCCCCTCCTCCCTCAGACCCAGGAGTCCAGGCCCCCAGCCTCCTCCTTTCCCAGAAACTTGACTCCCGGGCCATAGTCCTCAACCCTCAGAACCACAGTCCTGCCTTCCCCCAGCCCCCTGTCCCCCTCCCACCTGGGGACCAAGCATCAGGTGGGGGCGTAGGGGTGAGTCAGCAGCCTCACACACAAAGTGCCCCCTGTGGCCCCCACGTTCCTGAGATATTCGGAACTCCCTAGATTCCAGGCCTCAGGCCCAGCCGGGGGTGGGAGATTCCCCCTGGGTGTGGGGTCATGGGGGAATTCTTGCTCCCTCCAGGAAGGGTGCACGCTGGCACTGAGCCCTCACTGTCCTATCCTCCAGCCCCAGTGCCCTCTATTCACCCCCTCCCAGGAGAGCCCAGGCTCTGTCACTGCCCTCTTGCCCCACTGAGTGCCTGCAGAGGAGCCTTGGGGCCCGGTTCCCAGAGGACCTATGGGCCTGGGATGGGCCTGGGGTCCGCACTGGCAGGAGCCAGTGGGTGCTTGGGTCTTGGTGCCACAGGCCATTGGGCGCTGGCAAGTCTGACTGTCTCCAGCCCCCCCACCTCCCCCACCCAGAGAGAGAAAGCTGCCTTTGTGTTCCCCAAGATGGGGACAGGCCAGGCTCGCACGACATTAACCCACCCCGGGCCCCAGCCCTGCTGTGTCTAAGGTCTTGGAATCCATTGCAGAACCTGACCCCTGCTCTGGGGACTCAGGCATCTGGCTCATGGGTGGGTGGGGGTCAGTGACAGAAACCTCCCAAGACCTGCACCCTGGGGTGACTCATAATTGGAGGGGAAGGTCCCCCTGCTCTCAGAGTGGCCTGTCAGAACTTTAGCAGGGAAAAGTGAATCACTTGGGAGGAAAACATTTGGGATCAACAAGCCCCCCCCCCCCCCCCAAAGCCCCCTAACTCTTAACAGTCTCTCTGTCTTGTCTTCGTATCTGGATATCTGTTTCCTCAGTCCCTTTCAGTTCAATCCAATCCCTGGCCTGTGGATCTCTGGTTCTGCCTGCGTGCATCTGGGCAGGCAACGAATCTCCCTCTTTCTCACTTCCTCTCGCCTGCCCACCCTGGGCCCTTCTTTCCTTTGGCGTAAATCTCATCATCCTTCCCCGGTATTCTTGGCAGATATGTAAGCCAGGAAAGAGAGAGAATTCGTTTTTGAAAGGGCACAAAGGGACCCCATCTTCCATCCCCATTCCTGCTGGCTGGCCAAGGACAGAAAGGGGGTGATGAAGAGGAAGATGAGGTGGGGACCATGGGCAACCCCTAAGATCCGGTGGCCAAGGTCATTCAGAAATATCCAGTGAGAAGGAAAGCAGACAGGGCCCTCTGACACCATGTACTCTGGCTCCCTAGCTCATGCTACACAGAAGTGGAAAGTGAGGCTCAGGGAGTGACAGGGGCTGACATAAAATTACACCAGGGAGGCCTAGTCCCTCGGTTCCCAGTCCAGAGGGCTCCCCATGACACCCAGCTCTCTCCCAACTTGTAAAGCCCTATGCCGTTTAATTTAGAGAAAGTTTACAGAAGGGATTAGGGTGCCAGGAAGCAGTGACTTTAAAATGAAACGAGAAACAATCCTATCGAGCTACCTCCCAGGAATGCTGGAGAAAAGATTCTTGAGCCGGGTAGGCCGTCATCTTAGTCCACCTTCTGATTCTGAGAATCCATCCCCATGACAGTCTAAACTGTCAAGATTCCAGATGTCAGAGGTGTCAAGATTCAGGATCTCCTGGAGGTCAAGATCTCAGACTTTTAAAGATGTCAAGAGGCTAGAACCCTAATGCTATCAAGGTTCTAGAATTTTAAAGGTGTCAACATTCTAAAGACTTTGGGATTCTAGGATCCTGAAGGTGTCAATGTTTTAAGATACCCATAGGTTCTTTGTTTCCTGGACTCTTTGGTTCTAGGATTCTATGAACCTGGTTTGGGGGTTTCCTAAAAAGGAAAGAAAGAAAAATAAAACTGGATGGCAACGTAGTTAAGGTACCAAAGCGCTCATCTGGGAAATTGTGGCACGTTTGATACAAAGAAGGAAGAAATGAGGAAAGTTGCGAGCAATGGCAGAAGACTGTAGAATGAAGCAAAGCGCGGCACGAGAGATCAGCTTTGCCCCTCGCCTTGTCCTGAGGAGAGGAAAGCTCTTTCTCAAACCCTGCAGGGGTGGGGGGGCGGGTGTTGTAACCTCATCCCACTTGCCAGAAACCCCTTGGGAGCTCTGAGCTGGAGTTCCCTTTCAGGTCCCTGAGTTCAAAATCCTCCCTTTACAGAAAGGGGAACCGAGGCCCAGAGAGAGAGGAGGGTGCTTGACATCCACCGCTGGGGCAAATGGCAGGGGGCGGGATGTAAATAAACTCAGGCCCCCCAGCCCTGTGTCATCTGGCTACAGGCCTCTCCCAAATCTCTGCACCACTTCCTGCCCTGCCGCTTCCCAGTCCTCCACTCCTCCTAAGAGCGGCCTTCCCCACCAGGGAGGAGGGGGTGACCTGTCGTAGGTTCGAGGCACCCGCACTGTGAGAGTGTGAGTGTGTGGGTGACGTTTCCTGACCTTGTCCCCAGCCTCAGGGTCACCCTCTCTTGCAGGTCTCCGGCTTTTCACAGAGTGTGATGAGGATATGCGGACGGACCCCTGGACGTCCTGGAGCGGGGGGCTTCTCTGGAAGTTATGGCCTGGGTGTGTGAATGGTTGGGGAGGGGCAGCATTTGCGAGGCATTTGCTGAATCCACGTGTGTGCCCACATGCCGAGGTTCCTCACACACTTCCCCACACACATACATACACACACATTTCCCTCCAAGGCCCTTCAGGGTGCCCTGTCTGACTCAATTCCTCTCCAGGGGCACAGAGGGATAAAGGGATGGAGGCATGAAGGATGGAGATGGGGGAGGTTGTAAGGGTAGAGAGGGGAGGGAGAGACAGGGGACAGGGACATCCTGGGACAGAGAGGGGGATAGGTGGTGGGGGGAATGAGGAAGAAAGGTGACAGAGGGGGCTAGAGAAACAGGCAGGAAGGATAGGGGATAGAGACAAGGGGATGGGGCAGATGGGGGACAGAGAAAAAGGGACAGAGAAACAAGGGTGACAGTGAGACAGGGACAGAGAAGGAGAATGGGGGCAGAGAGGGAGGGCAGAAATATAGAGGGACAGAGAAGGGGGAATAGAGAGGATGATGGGGGGGCAGAGTGACCCAGTAAAAAGGGACAGAGACCAAGGGACAGAGGTGGGGGACAAAGACAGGATGGAGAGGTGGGGGACAGGGAGGCAAGGAGAAAGGGGGACAGACAGGGGGACAGGACTTCCAGACTGAGGGATAGAGGACAAGGGTAGGGGGACAAGGAGAGAGACTGAGGGACTCAGAGACAGGCGGACAGAGGGACGCAGAGACCGGACAGAAGGACCGCGGGACCGGCCCGGAGAAGGCGGGCTTGTGTGTGGGGGGGTGTTCTCGGTCCCTTTGTCCCCGCCGGGATCGGGGCCTGTGCGGGGTGGGGGGGCTGCGGCACAGCGGCCGGGGCCCGCGCCCCCCTCCCCCCGCTCCCGGCTCCCGGCTCCCGGCCCGCGCTGCGCTTTGTCCCGGGGAGGGGGCCCGGCCCGGCCCCGCGCGCATTGTTCGGCCTCTGCGGCCCCGCGGCAGCCGGGCTGTCACCGCAGCGCGCCCCCCGCCCCGGCCCGGCCGGCCGACCCCGGCCCCCGACCCTACCTGGCCCCGCCGCGGCCGCCCACAGCAGCAGCAGCGGCCACTGGAAGCGCCGGGCCCGGCCCATGGTGCCGCCGCCACCGCCGCCGCCGCCGCCGCCGCCGCTCGCTCCCGGCCCGGCACCTGCACCGCCCGCGCCGCCCGCCCCGCCCCCGAGCCCCGCCCCCTGCCCGCCCGGGGGCGGGGCTCCGGGGCCGGGGCGGGGCCGGGGCGGGGCCCAGGCCGGGACGAGAGAGGCGGGAGACCCAGGGGGGCCACGAGACGATGGGGAAGGGGGATGGTGGGGGTGCGACCCCCAAGAGCTGGGGGTGCAGGGGGTGCCGGAGAATGGGAGGGTGCCGGGTGAGGGCAGAGGTTGTGGGTGTTGTGTGAAGAGGTGAGTGTGAGGGTGTTGGTGGAAGGGTGTGTGAAGGTGCAGGTGTTGTGTGAGGGTAAGGGGAAAGGGGAAGGTAACTGAGGGGTGTGTGTGAAGGTTTGGGTGTGTGCGGAGGCGAGTGTTGTGTGAGATTGTGAGCATTGAGGGAGGAGGAGTGTTTTGTGAGAAAGGTGAGTGTGAGAGGTGTTCTGTGGACAGGTGAGTGAAGGTGAAGGTGTCACATGACAGGTTGTGAACTGAGCCACCTCGAGATCCGGGAAGGCAGCAGAGGGATGTCTGGGCCGGTCCAAGAATTCCCAGGGCAGGGCTGGGCGGGGCTGGGGTGAGGCCCCACCCTTCCAGACCCGGGAATCCAGTGTTTCCATATCATGCATCATTCTCCCAAAAGGGGTCCCTGGAAGTGAACCAGCTGGAAGGAAGCCTGAGTCCTGAGCCCCAGAGAGGGAGAGGCTCCTGTGGATGCCTCCCAGGCCCTAGAGACCAGCTTCCCCACCCAGCTTCCCTGCTCTTCCTGCCCCAATCTCTTTTAGTCCCCCACACTCCATGTGCCCTTCCCATGTCTCTCCCATCACTGTTGCTGCCTCACCCCTCCAGACTTGGGTCCCTTCTCCCTCCTGGGAATGGGTCTCCCTGAGCCCACTTCTGTGGGACCTTGTAGACCTGGTCCAAGTTTAGGACCCGGGAAGAGTGAGAAACCATGGAAAGTAGGAGATCTCAACCTCTCCCATGCCCTTTTGACAACTAGGTAAACTGAGATATGCTGACTATGAAAATTCTTGCTCTTTATCTCCGTCACTACCAAAATAGTCTACATCCAGGTCCACCAGGGAACTTCAGCTCCAGATACCCTTTCTGTCCTCAGTGTCCAGCTCCCAGCATCCTGTCTGTCTTTGGGACCCAAACTCCCATCAACCCCCAAGTCCTCGGGACCTCTAGGATCCTCACTGTTCTCGGGACCAAATCTCCCATCAACATCTGTGTCCCCAGGACCCCAGCTCCAAGCAACTCCTTTCCTTTTCCATTCTCAGGTTACCCTTCGGTAAACAGGGAAAGAGGCCTCACATTTTCTGTCTTAGGATAGGTGGAAGAGAGGTGTCTGACCTAGATGTGGGATACTGGGTTAGGGGGTAGGTAGCAAATAGTTGTCTTTCCCCCAAGAACCTATAGGTCCCCTTGCCCTCATGGCTCTAACCAATGTCTCCTGCTCCAGCTGAAGAGAATCCAACACCCGGGAGATGTTGGTTTGATTCTCATCTGTTTTCTTTGGGACCCACCATTTCTCCCTTCTGAGGACACCAGGAGAGTGGTGGTCCTGTCCCCATCCTGTCAAAGACCAGGGTGCTTTATCCATTAGAGTTTTCATGCAAGTGACAGCAAATCCAACCCAAGTGGCTTAAGAGAAAGAGAATTGGGTCACATATAAAAAAGTGTCAGCATGGCCTTTCTGTCTCTCTGTCCTAAGGGTAAATGGCTGCCCTCATGTTGCGAGATGCCTGGGGCCACACCTTTCCTTCTTATGTGGAGAGGGGCAGAGAGAGAAAATGGCAAGACAGATGGAGAGAGCCAGACTGAAGGAGACTGAGGGGGGATGAGAGAAAGGGGGAGCAGAAGCTTTAAGAAGCTCCTTCAGCAGAGTGGGGAGATAACTTCACCCAGAAGCTTCTAGAAAACTTTTCATTAGGTTTCATTGGCCCAGATGATGCCACCTACCTATCACTGAATGAGTATCAATGGCCAGGGGATGAGATTATGCTGATTAAATTAAACATGAACCACAGGCTCCCTCCACCCTCAGGTCAGAGGTGAAATCAGCTTTTTTTTTTTTTTTTTTGAAGATTTTATTTATTTATTTGACAGAGAGAGAGATAGCGAGAGCAGGAACACAAGCAGGGGGAGTGGGAGAGGGAGAAGCAGGCTTCCTGCCGAGCAGGGAGCCCGACGTGGGACTCGATCCCAGGACCCTGGGATCATGACCTGAGCCAAAAGCAGACGCTTAACGACTGAGCCACCCAGGCGCCCTGAAATCAGCTTTTTTAAAGAGAAATTATATTGGGGAGCCCCCTGCTGGGCTTGCTATGGGGGGTGGGATGGGTACACCATGAGTTGACCATTCTTGAATTTTTTGAAGTGTTGGGATAGTGCAGACTTTGTTAGTTGTTTACTCAATATCATTCTGGGAGGTACTAGAAGTGTGTATTTGGTCTCTGCCCCTGGTTCCTGGCACAGAGCTCCTGAAATCCTTATAATTTCCTGGGTGATAGGAGTGTCTTTTATTTTCTTTTTAAAGATTTTATTTATTTATTTGACAGAGAGACACAGAGAGAGGGGGAACACAAGCAGGGGGAGTGGGAGAGGGAGAAGCAGGCCTCCCTCGGAGCAGGGAGCCCGATGCGGGGCTCGATCCCAGGACCCTGGGATCACGACCTGAGCCAAAGGCAGACGCTCAATGACTGAGCCACCCAGCCGACCCAGAGTGTCTTTTATTTTAATGAGGAGACTCTGGGTGGGCTTCTGGACGGCTCCTGGAAGAGAGCTGGTCACCCAAGAGAGCAAACTGTGATTAGAAGCTTGGAATTTTCAGCCCTGCCCCCCATTCTCTTGAGAAGGGAGAAGGGTGGAAAATGGAGTTAGAGAATGATCATGCCTATGGAATGAAGCCTCCATAAAATTGCAAAAGTTACAAGGTTTGGGGGGCTTCCAGGTTGATGAGCCTGTGAAGATGCTGGGAAAGTGCTCGCCGTGGAGAGTTCCATGCCCCTTCGCGCATACCTTGCCCTACGCCTCACCTCTGTCTGGATGCTCATCTGTATCCTTTGTCATATCCTTCTATAATGAACTGGTAAATGTAAGCACACTGTTTCCCTGCGTTCTGCGAGCCACGCTAGCAAATTAATCCAACCCGGAGAGGGGGTCATGGGAACCTCTGATTTTTAACCAGTGGGTCAGAAGTACAGGTGACAGCCTGCTCTTGTGATCGGCATCTGAAGTGGGAAGAGCAGTGTGCTTGTGGGCCTGAGCCCTTTGCCTGTGGGATCTGATGCCTTCTCCAGGTAGATCGTGTCAGAGTTGAGTTCAGTTGTGGGACACCCAGCCCATGTCACAGAGAATTGCTGGGCGTGGGAAAACTCCCCCAGATTTGGTGACCAGAAGTGTTGTGAGTGTGACAGTGAAGGAAAAGGAGGCACACAGGGGAAAGACACAGTGGGAAGAACTGGGTTTTTCCATCTATGGGAGAAAAACTGGGTGTTTTTCCCCCCTAATACACATTCCCTCCCCCTTTTTCCTTTTTTTTTTTAAGATTAATTTGTTTATTTTTTAAAAAAGATTTATTTATTTATTTGAGAGAGAGAGATATATGTATAGAGAGAGCACCACTGGAGGGAGAGGGAAAAGCAGTCTCCCCACTGAGCAGGGAGCCTGACTCGGGGGGCTCAATCCCAGGACCCCAAGATCATGACCTGAGCTGAAGGCAGATGCTTAACTGACTGAGCCACTGAGGTGTCCCTATTTGTTTATTTTAGAGAGAGAGAGAGCATGAGCAGGAGGGGCAGAGGGAGAGGGAGAGAGAATCTGAAGCTGACTCAGCGCTGAGCGCTAGCCCAAGGCAGGGCTCGATCTCAGGACCCTGAGATCAGGACCTGAGCCAAAACCAAGAGTGGGAGGTTTAACTGATTGCACCACCCAGGCGCCACCCCCCCCCACCACCACTTTTTCCTTTTTAAGAGAAGCCTGATTTTGTTCAGGCATCTCCTTTCTTTAGTAGCCAGACGACGCAAGGGAGACCTCAGGAGTGGGGTCTGAATATATTTTGCTCAGTATGATGGTTCCATGCCCCCTTCCAGTGATTGTTGTAGGCATAGGTGTATGAAACAAATCAGGCAAATAAAATGTGAGGGCAAGTCGGCTTGCAAGTGTTGGGTTAAATTCTCTTTGTTTTAAAAAAAAGAGACCCAAGAAGAGATGGCCTTTTGTTATTGCCTCTGAATGTGGCTATGATGTCTGGAATTGCAGCGGCCATCTTGGGGCCATGAGGTGGACAAGCCTGAATGGATCCTTTAGGGTATGATCTCTTGTCATTTAAATAATCAATTTCTTCTTTGTTTCAACCAGTTTGAGTTGGGTGTCCGGTTGCATACATCCCTGACCTCTGTGTTGTTTCTGATTCATATAGAGTATAAGGAGGCAGCCCTGCTTGCAGATTAAAACACTCCGAGTGACAGTTCACTTTTTCAGCTGGTCTCCCATCCTCGTGGTAGGATTCCTCTCAGGCAGATTGCTTTTCCAGCTCCGGCTGAGTGGGCTGCATACCATGTACCACGAGAGCTGCAGGAGCAGTGGATGCCTGTTCATGACCTGAACAACTGTCCCAGCTTCCTGACTTAGATGTGAACTTCCCTGGCTGTAGCAGAGAGGGTCAGAGGCAGAGGACTGACCCCAACTAGACCCCATCAGGGTCTGTCTGCTAGCTCAAGTTTTAGAACTGGGACATGAGGAGTTCTTGGTACTTGACATTTCAAGGGCATATTTGGCTACTGTGTGTGAGGCGGAAGAAGGGGGTCTATGCGGAGACAGAAAAATAAAGTGGAAGCCCAGGAGGGAAACCACACATTCAGAGAGAGAAAGAGAGAGAGACAGAGACAGAGACAGAGAGAGATTCTGCAAAAGGGAGACAACCTTGATTTCACACAGCTTTTCAATTCTATTTCTTGTCCCTAGTGAGGCCCAGAGACCCAGCTCTTGCTTGGATTCTAAACTTCCAATAATGTCGTTTTGCTTAAGTCAGCTTAAACGGATTTTATTTCTTGCAACCGAAATCCCTGAACAAAAACTTGGGAGCCATTAACGATGAGGTCCTGATCACAAACTCTGTTGTAGAACATTATGAGAAATGTATCCTGAGCCTCAAGATCTGCTGTAAGACATCATGGGACATGTATTTCAAACCTCTGATCCTCACTGGAGGGCATGCTGGGAGATGTAATCCTAGCCCCCAGTCTCTGCCACAGGGTCTCATGGCAGATGCAGTCCTAACCTCCATTCCTGCTGCAAGACATCATGGGAAATGTATTCCTAGCCTCCAGGCTCTGCTGGAGGGCATCCTGGTGGATGTAATCCTAGCCTCCAACTTCTGTGGTAGGCAATCACGGGAAAGGGGAAACTACCCTCAATTTTAATTGTAGAGCAGCTCAGAAAATGTTATCTTGGCCTCATCTCTGCTGTAGGGCATCATGAGAGATAGAGCCCTAGCGAGTTTTTGTTGTAAGAGACTAAAGATGTGATCTTTCCTTCCTCCTGTCCTTCCTTCCCTCTTTTCTTCCTTAATTACCTGCCATGTTCCAGGCATTATTCATCTCGGTACTGTGAATACAGTAGTAGTGAGCAAATGAAGGTCTTGCCCTTTATGGAGATTATAGTGGGGAGGGTTAGCAAACTACCAAACAAATGACTATTCCCATTAACATTGCAGCATAACAAAATGCCCCAAAACTCAGTGGTGTGAAACCATAACCTTTTTCTTTTTTTCCAAAGATTTTATTTATTTATTTGAGAGAGAGAGAATGAGAGAGAGAGAGCACATGAGGGGGGGAGGGTCAGAGAGAGAAGCAGACTCCCTGCCCAGCAGGGAGCCTGATGCGGGACTCCATCCAGGGACTCCAGGATCATGACCCGAGCCGAAGGCAGTCGCTTAACCAACTGAGCCACCCAGGCGCCCCCATAACCTTTTTCTTTTACCATTCTGTGGGTCAGGAATTTGAGCAAGGCACAGCAGGATCAGTGCATATCTGCTCCACGATGAACCGGGGCCCAAATGGGCTGGCTGGAACAGCTGGAGGTGGGTGCGATGGTTCATATGGGGCCACTTAATCTGAAACCTTGGCTCTGGCTGCTGGCTGGGGTCGTGGATTGAACTGTGTGTCCCGCCCCGCCCACCCCCCTCACCCCCCCGCCGCCCCATACATCGAAGTTCTAACCCCTAGGACCTATGAATGTGACCTTATTTGGAAATAGGGTCTTTGCAGATAGGATTAAGATGAGGTCACACTGGATTAGGGTAGGTCCCTAAATCCAATGAGTGGTGTCCTGGTAAGGAGAGGGAGAGATTTGGAGCCGCACAGCCACATTCACTGAGAAGGCCACGTGAGGACAGAGGCAGAGATTGGAGTAGCGTGGCTGCAAGCCCAGAAACACCAAGGATTGTCAGCAACCCCCAGGAGCCAGGACGAGGCCAGGAAGGATCCTTCCCCAGCGACTTTAGAAAGAGCACGGCACTGCCAACACCTTGATTGCAGACTTCTAGCATCCAGAACTCTGAGAGCATACATTTCTGTTGCTGGAAGCCACCCAGTTTGAAAGTTGGTTACTACAGCAGTCCTGGGAAACAAAAACAGCTGGGCTTCCCGACTCTCCTGCACGCTACATCTGCTGGGGTTGCGACGTCTAGGGCCCCTCCTTCGCCCACTTGTCTGGTGTCTGGGCTGAGATGGCTGAGACATCTGGGGCTCTCTCCCCACATGGCGTCCATGCATGAAATAGTGTGGGCGTCCCCAGAGCACGGCAGCCTCAGCACAGGAGGCTTTTGACATGGCAGCTGGCTTCCCCAGAGCCAGTTTCTTGGAGCCCAGAACGTGGCATGGTCAAAGCAGTCCCAGAGCCACGCACGTTCAAAGAGGTGGAGATACTGAGGCCACCTCTTTAAGCCACCACGGTGACGCTCAGTGCTATGTGATTTGAGGAGGTCCTAAAAAGAAACCCGTCCCTTCCCTGCCCTCAAATACCATGGAAGATGTCTTATCCTTTTCTTCATTAGCCATAGGGTCCTGGGGAACGTAATTTTGTCTCTTTGGGCTGCCTCAGCAAATCATAGGAAACGTAAATTCTTCAATATTGTGCCCCAAGGGTGCCAATTGAAATGAGAGTTCTTTTTCTCAGTCAGTCTGAAGGCATCCTAGGAAAAAGAGCCCAGCTTTTATCTCTTGCCACCGGGGCATCTGGGGAAATGTAGTCCTGTCCTGATTCCTCACTGCAGGGCCCCCAGGGAGTTCTGGCCATCAGATTATCCCTCCCATTCATCTCAGGTCTCAGAACCCCCTAGGAAATGCAGATGCCTCTCCTTAGAACAACAATGTAGTCTTGACCTTTGGAGCTTGGGAGAAGAGACTGGAAAGTTAGTGCTTGAGTGAGTGAGTTGGAGCCCAGAAATTGATGTGGAGGTGGCTTAGGATGGAAGCCCATGGAGAACTGCTCCCAAGGCTGGGGCCCCAGATGCCTGGGTCCTACAATGTGACCCCTAATTCCAGGCGGTGGGCGAAAGGTGCCCCCCCGCCCATTCATCCTCCCAAAGAGAGATGCTACGGAGAAGGGAAGATCAGGCCTTGTTCCCTGGTACAAAAATCTTTAAGTATAAAATATTAAATAAAACAAATATTAATTAATAATAACAACAATGGTACAACAATGCTAACATAACAAGACCTCTCCTGGTGGCCTGCAGTCTTTCTCCAGCTTTTCTCCCCTGGTTCTGCAACTCCGTGAGACAGGTGGGAAAACTGAGACCCAGAGAGGGCAGCACACTGGCCTGAGGTCACACAGCAAGTCTGCAGGGCTGGGAGCTGAGGGGAGGGCAAAGGGCTCCTCTGGATCCAGCCAGGGAAAGGGGAGTGTGGGGGGTCAGGTCCAGAGGAGAGTGCCTCCCCACAGTCTGGCAGTTATAAGCAGGGTGGCCATGAGGCTGAGGTGGGCAGGACCAGGCCGGGGGGCGCTGCCCATGCGGGGCTGGTGACCCAGGACTGGGTGGTTACAGCCGTTTCCAGTACAGCATGAGACGTTGAGATGGGTCAGGCTGAAGGCTTCAGCCACGTGGAGACTCTGGCACCATGAGGAAGTTGCACAACCTCGTACTGTGTAGCTCGGGTTGCCCAGCCCTGAGGAGAGAGAAGACTGTGTGAGACTCCCAGCTCCTGGGGCTGGGCCTGCAGTGCTCACCGGGTGACCTGCCACCTTGTGGCGGATCCCACCTGAAGAAAGCAGCAGTTTCAAGTGTGGTCCCTCAGACCCTTCTGGGGGAACCGAGAAGTCAAAACTACTCTCATAATAATGCTAAAGCATCATTCGACTTTTCCACTCTTGTGAGTGTACAGTGGGGGTTTTCCAGAAACCCTGGGACATGTGATCTTGCAGCCGACTGAACGCAGAAGCCCATATGAGGATGAGGATCCAGCCATCTTCTATTAAGCCAGACATGAAAGAGATTTGCGAAATGGTAGAACAACACCGGTCTTCTTGTTAAATGTTTTCATTGTGGAAAATGTCATTTTTTTTTTTTAAGTAAAAAATGTTATGTTCACATGGAATGAGGTTTTATTTTGTATTTTTCTTTTAAATTAATTTATTTTAAAATAAATTAATAGGGGCACCAGGGTGGCTCAGTCGGTTAAGCGTCCAACTCTTGGTTATGACCTCAGGGTCATGAGATCAAGCCCCGATGCGGGCTCCATGCTGGGCATGAAGCCTGCTTAAGATTCTCTCTCTCCCTCTCCCTCTGCCCTCTCCCCATCCCCCACTTGCGGGCTCTCTCTCTAAAAAAATAAGTAATAAATAAATTAATAATTTTCATCTCTTAAAATATCTCAGTTTTAATCCTAATGCAGTAAATATCTATAGATATATCTGCCATAAGTAATAATTTTTAAGAGCACGAAGGAATTTTGAGATGAAAAGGTTTGAGAACCCCTGGAACAGAGACCTGCCCAGGATGGCACAGGATGGAAGCCCGCCACGCCGGCAGGAAGTCCCACCCCCTCGCGGGAAGTCCCACCCCCTCGTGGGAAGTCCCACCCCCAGAGAGGTCCACATTTCTGTGGCGGGAACGCTCATTTCTTAATGAAGTCCTCATTCCTGACGACACTTTGCACCCTCCTGAAGGAAGTCCTACATTTTCCACAGGAAGACCCAGCTCCCTGAAGTCGACCTGTGGCCCACAAGCCCCCACCCACAAGTATACTCTCCCAGCCTCCTGGAAGGGCTCACCATTAGTGCCCGTGGCTTCCAGACATTGATTCATGGGGCCTTGGCAGGCGATCAGGGAAATCTCTTCGGAGGAACATCCATGGGTGCTGTTCCCCTCACAGCTGTAACACTGGAGGCCATTCGGAGGCAGGTTTTGAAGTTCCAGGACTTGGGAGAAGACAAGTGACACAGAAACCAAGGAAATTAGTATGGGGGTGCGGGCAGGTGGGGTGAGGGGTGTCCTTCCTTGCACTACCTCCCCTAGAACTGTCAACTCGCAGCCTGAGATGTCATGGAGCCACCTAGTGGTCAGGCATTGGAACAGCACTGTCTTCAGAGGGGGAGGGCTTTTTTTTTTTTTTTAAAGATTTTATTTATTTGAGATAGAGTGGGAGAGAGAGCACGAGCATGAGCCGGGGGAGGGGTAGAGGGAGAGGAAGCAGACTCCCCGCTGAGCTGGGAGCCAGATGTGAGACTAAATCCCAGGACCCTGAGATCATGACCTGAGCCAAAGGCAGACGCTTAACTGAGCCACCCAGGCGCCCCTTCTGGGGGGTTCTTTATAGAACCTGTGAGAGAAATCCCACCTCGCCGCTCCTCCTGAGCCCCTATCTGACCAGGCACTGGGCGAGCAGCTGTGGAAGACGAAACAGTCCCTGCCGTACAGCACTTACCACTTAGACCTACACTGTCCAATATGGTTGCCACCAGCCACGTGTGGTTGTTTACATTTACACGGAAATGAATTCGTATTAACTAAAATTCAAAGTTCAGTTTCACATTTCAAGTGCTCAACAGCCATATGAGTTAGTGGCTACCATATTGGACAGTACAGATATGGAACATTTCTATCACCGTGGAAAGTTCTGTTGGACGGTACTGGTTTATGGAGACAGAATAACACCAAGGAGTGAGATTATAGTGGAGAGGAGGGACAGGGAATGTTTCCCTGAGGACAATACTTTAAGCTGAGACCTAACAAATGAGAAGTAGCCAGCCCGGTAAACTCTTGGGGGAGATGTGTTCCCGGTGGAGGGTACTGAATGCGCAAAGGCCCTGAGGCAGGAGAGAGTTTGGCAGTTGCAGGAACTCAATGTAGACCATGAGGCAGACAGGTGCTGGATTACAGAGGGCATAGGATGGTCTTTAGATTTTACTCTGAGAGCAAAGAAGAGTTGCTGCAGTGCCTGAGGAAGGAGAGTGACATGCTCTGGTTTACATTTTTAAGAAATCACCCTTGCTGCTGTGTTGAGCATCGGCTGTAGGCGGCAGAAGCGGAAGCAGGGGGACCAGTGAGAAGGTTATCGCAACAATCTAGGCAAGAGCTCCCGGTGGCATGGACCAGGGCGGTGAGCTGCGGAAGGATTCAAGGAAGTATAAAGCAGGAGTCTTTGGTAAAGGTTTGATGGGCACGATGAATTTCCACACAAGCCTTCTTTGAGGAGGGGCTTTCAGGGGAGATGGACACCTAGAGAGGAGGGGTGGCCTGCGAGTGAGGGGCAGCAGCCCGGGTACACCTCCCTGCCCCGACCCCGGCCTCATGCTGCGTGGGTCCCCTGCCCCCTCACCTGGGCCTCCATTGCATTTGGTGGTGTTGCAGCACCGCAGGAAGTGGAAGGTGTGGTTGTTGTGGAAGCCGGTGGGGCCTGGGCAGCCCGGAAGGTTGCCACAGCCGCGGGTGTGGTGCTCGTCCCTTGGACTGCCTGTTGGGGGCAGAAGAGAGAGGTCAGATTGTTCAGGGGCTGAGACTGGCCTTGCCCACCACCGCAGCAGTCATCTGTCCATTTCCTGCCTCACTGTTCATTATAGGACCCTCATTTTATTTGGGGCAGCCATATATCTAGGCAAAACCACATTTTCCAGCTTCCATAGGTATAATCATGTGGCTAAGTTCTGGTCAATGTGATATAAATAGAAGGGTTTTATGGGACTTCCAGAAAGGCGAACCCCCACAAAAGGAGGGGTGCCTATTTTTTGTTCCTTTTCTTCTTTCTCCTTCCTGGAACTTGGACATGAGGTTTGGAGCTCTGGCAGCCATGTTGGACTATGAGGCATTTGTGCAAATGGAAACAATATTCAAGAAATGAGAAAGCATCTGGGTTCCTGGTGATGGTAGAACTGTCCTAGTGGCTCAGGACTTCCTATCACTAGACTTTTTTGTGTGTGAGAGAACTAACCTTCTACCTTGCTTAAATCCTTGTTATGCTGGGGTCCTTGTTAAGGGCAGCCTTGGGGAGGAGCAATGCAGGGGGGAGATGCTGCTGGCAGGTTGGAGCTCACCTTCCAGGCTCTGGTGGGTCACCACTTCCACGCACTGTTCTGTAGGGCTGCGGCATTGCAGGCTCTGGTCCCAGCCCCTCTCACAGCTCAGATCTGATGAGGCGCAGGAAACACATTCGAGGTAACGGCTTCGGATTCGGGGAAAGGTGGAAGTCCGACCTGTTTGGGGAGGGGCAGGAGGGTGAGACTCCATGGGGAGAGTTCCGGAAATCTAGCTCCTTTGAAGACTCAACTTAGCATCAATTCCTCCTTCAGCCAATCATCAAAGCCCTGCCCATCCCACCTCCTGAATCTTTCTAGCATCCATCCCCTCCTTTCCAGCCCCATGACCAGGTCAGAACTTCTTCAAATACCTGGCCTCCTGGTTTCCATCCTTGCCCCCCTACCCCATCCAGTGCAGCCCCACATGGCCCTAGAAGGATGTTTCTAATACTCAAATGTGACCCTGCCTGCTCTGCTCAAAACCTCTCCATGGCTCCCCAGTGCCCTCAGAATAATATCCAAGCTACTCCGTGTGGACCTCTGGGTCCTGGCCACCTCTCCTGTCTCATCTCCCTACACTAGCCCCTCAAACTCTACTCCCCATGACTTCCCACAGTCCCTGAACGTACATGCTGACTGGCATCCAGCCCTTGCCTAGAACACGCTCCCTCGGCTCCTTACTTTCCCTGTCTCCTCCTACTCATTCTTCAGGCATCATCTCAAATTTCACCTCCTCTAAGAAGTCCTCCCTGACCTCGGAGGCTGCATCAATGTGCCCCACTGGGCTCCCCAATCCCAGCCACATCCACTTTGGGTCATCCCCGTCTGACTGGACTCTGAGCCCCAGGAGGTGGGGCCAGGGCTGCCTGATCATTACTGTGTCCCAACACCACCCAGCACAGGGCCAGAGCCAGAGAAGACATCCAGTAAATATTTGTTAAATGAATGAATGAAGAATTGCTTAAAACCCTGCTATTGTTCTCTGTGGTAGCCAACCTCCGAGACGGCCCCCAGTGACCCCTGTTTCCTGGTACGCACACACAAAGAATAGGGCTGACCTGTGTAACTAATGGGATATTGCGGAAATGATGGTGTATGATTCCTGTGCTAGATCATAAAAGGCATCACAACTTCTTCCTGGCTCTCTCTTGGATTACTTGGTCTGGAGGAAGTCCATCTGTCATGCGGTTAGAACACTCGGACACCCCATGGCGAGGTCTACGTGGCGAGGAACTGAGGCCTTTGTCCAAGCCACGGGAGGGGACCAGCCACGTGAGTAAATCTCCCTTGGGAGCCTTGGGATGATGGCAGCTCCGCTGTCATCTTGACCACACCTCATGAGAGATCCAGAACCATCCTACTTAAGCCACTTCCAGATTCTTCAGAATCTGACCTTCAGAAACTTTGTGAAATAATACCTGCTCATTTTTGTTTTAAGTTTTGGGACAATCTGTACTGAGGCGATAGATAATTAATGCACTACCCGATTGGGTCAGGAATCCAAGCCTCGCTTGATTGATTGATCGGTGATAAGCCTCTCACACCTGCTGGTCCAGGCCAAGGGGGTGAATTATTTTTCCCTGGAAACACTAGAGTCATTCCTCCGGCCAGGCCTTGGCTCACACGGAAGCCTGGCATGCCCTCCCCTTCCTGATCCCAAATATCCAAGTTGAGTTGGGGCCAAGTCCTACATAAGGGAGAGGGCTGTCTCAGCCACTCTCTCAACCGGCAGGCCAGCTGCTGGAATTAGGTGAATCACTTACATCCAAGGCCAAATCTTCCCCAACCCTAAAGAAAAAATAATTAAAATGCCAACAACCCATGTCTTCTCACATGAACTTCCATGAAAATGAAAACACGGATTGCCATCACCGCCATCATACCACCCTCAGGTCCCCTCATAAACTCTTGTTCTTATGTCGCTCTTCTAAATGTGGGTCATCCTCAGGGTTCTGTCTTAGGCCCTTTTCATTTCTCACAGTGCACATTCTCTCCCATGGGGATGTTATCCATTGACCTGGCTTCATTTCCACGCATCTGCTGGGAACTTCTCTCTGAGCTCCACACCCGTACACCCAACTGCCTCCTGGAGAGGCCATCTTGCTATCCCTCAAACACCTGAATCTCTACATGCCCCAAAGGAAGCTCTCCATCTTCTCTAAACTTCTTTCTCTCCTGAATTCCATATCTCTGCGGTGGTCCCATTCAGTCCCCCAGGGCAGAAACCTGGCAGGTTCCTTGATCCTCCACATCTAGGCACCAATCTGGAGACGTCTCCTGCCCTGTCTTCTAGTTCTTTAATCCTTTTGCCCCACTGCTTCTGGGCTCTATTAAGCACATCTATTGAGTTCTTAATTTCAGTCACTATTCTGTGTTTCCTGTTTGACTCTTTTTTTTTTTTTTTTAAAGATTTTATTTATTTATTCATGAGAGAGAGAGAGAGAGAAAGAGAGAGGGAGGCAGAGGGAGAAGCAGGCTCCCCAAGGGGCAGGGAGCCCGATGTGGGACTCGATCCCAGGACCCTGGGATCATGACCTGAGCTGAAGGCAGACGCTTAACCATCTGAGCCACCCAGGCACCCCTCCTGTTTGACTCTTTTAAAAAAATGGACTCCCAGGGCGCCTGGGTGGCTCAGATGGTTAAGCGTCTGCCTTCGGCTCAGGTCATGATTCCAGGGTCCTGGGATCGAGTCCCGCATCAGGCACCCTGCTAGGTGGGGAGCCTGCTTCTCCCTCTGCCTCTGACTCTCTCTCTCTCTGACTCTCATGAATAAATAAATAAAACATTTAAAAAAATTTTTAGAATTAAAAAATAGACTCCACATTTCTGTTAAAGTTTATCCTCTCTATTTTTTTGGACTATATATATATATTTTTAAAGATTTTATTTATTTATTTGACAGAGAGAGACACAGCGAGAGAAGAAACACAAGCAGGGGGAGTGGGAGAAGGAAAAGCAGGCTTCCTGCTGAGCAGAGACCCGATTCGGGGCTCGATCCCAGGACCCTGGGATCATGACCTGAGCCGAAGGCAGACGCTTAACGACTGAGCCACCCAGGCACCCCTTTTTTGGACTATATTGATCATGGCTATTTTAAATTTCCCTGTCTAATAACTCCACTATCTGAATCATTATGAGTCTGTTTCTACTGTTGGATTTGTCTCTAGGTTTCTTGTTAATTGGTCCTTTCAATTTTCTTTGGGGTACCTTGTAAGTTTTGATTAGATGCCAGACATCACAATGAAAATTTGGAAAGGCTCTAAATAATGTTATTTTCTTCCCAAGAAGGTCAGTTTTCTTCCCGCTGAAGATCAAATGTAGGAATCTTTTTTTTTTTTTTTTTAAAGATTTATTTATTTATTTGAGAGAGAGAGAATGAGAGAGAGCAAGCACATGAGAGGGGGGAGGGTCAGAGGGAGAAGCAGACTCCCTGCCGAGCAGGGAGCCCGATGCGGGACTCGATCCAGGGACTCCAGGATCATGACCTGAGCCGAAGGCAGTCGCCCAACCAACTGAGCCACCCAGGCGCCCCAAATGTAGGAATCTTTAGGGCTGGTCTCTCTCAGTTTTGCCCTTACACCTAGGGTATGGTCTTAGCAGAAAGCTTGGGGTGGTTACCAAGGCCTCTCTCTCCAACTTCACAACTTTGGTTTCTCCAGCATCATATGCCTGCTGGAATCCTTTTTCAGTTCTGTAGCTTCCCAGATACTATTTTCTGCTGAGTTCCTTGGAGTCTCACCCTGTGCATGTACAGCTTGCCAATGACTTAAAGGAAATATGCAGATTTGGGGACTCCCTTTTCTGTGGTTTCATACGTTCCCGGACTCTACCTCTCATTCTTCAGACGCTCTGGCAGCCAGAAAGACTCTAACCCCTGGCTTCTCAGTCTAGCAATGATCTCTCTTATTTGGGTTTTATTTCCCCTTCATAGCAGTGAATTGGAAAGTGCACTCAAGGATAAAGCCAGCTTTCTGCATAACTCAATTTCTGTGCTTCCCTTATTTCAAAGATTGTAGCACCTCAAGGTCCTCTCTTCATTAGCTGCTCTCCAGTGACCTCAAGTAATTGTTTATAATTTGTCCAGCTTTTCTGGCTTTCACTGGCAGATTAGTCTGATACATGTGACTCCATCATGACCAGAACTGCAAACCTACCCCCATGTCTAATCCATCACTAAGTCCTGCTCATCGACCTGCTAAAGAGTTCTTAAAATCCACCCACTTCTCTCCATGAGCATGGTTGACATTCTAATGCAGTTACTCTCTTCTTCATCTGGACAACCTCACCCACCTCCAAGTTGGACTGCCCTCATCTACTTTCCCTCCATCATTGCTCTCCTCTGAGGTCAGAATCATTTGTTCAAAGTACAAATCTGATCGTGACACTCTCTGCTTAAAATCCTTTTATGACCGGGGCGCCCGGATGACTCAGTCGGTTGGGTGTCAGACTCTTGGTTTCCGCTCAGGTCATGATCTCATGGTTGTGGGATCGAACCTTCTCCCCTGCCCAACCCGTTGGCTCCACATTCAGTGGGGAGTCTGCTTGAGATTCTCTCTTTCCCTCTGCTCCTCCCCCTGCTCACGCTCGCTCTCTCTCTCTCAAATAAATAAAAAAAATCTTAAAAAAACCCACAAAAACCCTTGGGACACCTGGGTGGCTCAGTCGGTTAAGCGTCTGACTCATAATTTTGGCTCAGGTTGCGATCTCATGGCTCATGATGTCAAGCCCTGCATCAGGCTTCTCCCTCAGTGGGGAGTCTGCTTGAGATTCTCTCCCTCTGCCCCTCCCCCCACTTGTTGTGTGCTCTCCCTCTCAAATAAATAAATAAATCTAAAAAACAAACAAACCAACAAAAAAACCTCAACCCTTTTATGACCTCCCCCTGCTGCCTGTATGGTCTATATTCCTCACCACAACCTAGAAGGCCCTGTGTAATATGACCCTGCCAATTTCCAGCTCCTCTTGCCTTGTTTTTTCCTTCCTCCAGTCATACTACTTTCATCCACCTTTGGGCCTTGGTGTCTGTTGCTCTTCCTAGAAAACCCTTTCCAGGGCGCCTGGGTGGCTCAGTCGTTAAGCGTCTGCCTTCGGCTCAGGTCATGATTCCAGGGTCCTGGGATCGAGTCCCACATCCGGCTCCCTGCTCGGCAGGAAGCCTGCTTCTCCCTCTCCCACTCCCCCTGCTTGTGTTCCTGCTCTCGCTATCTTTCTCTCTGTCAAATAAATAAATAAAATCTTTAAAAGAAAAAAGAAAAAAGAAAAAGAAACATAGTACTAAACATGTTTAAGTATCCACACCTTTAAAAAAAAAAAAAAAAAAGAAAACCCTTTCCACTGTCTTTTTAACAGTCTGGCTCCTGCTCATCCCTCAAGATCCAGCTTAGTTGTTGCTTCCTGGAGGAAAACTTCTTTGACCAGTTATCTCCCCTAGGGTCTCACAGCCCCTATTCTTCATTCATCCCAGCCCTGATCACTCGGGCCGCTGTTTCCCTTATCTTAGCCCTGAAAATTCTGGACTGTGCTTCCCAACTACAGCTCTGGCCCCTCTCAGACCAGAGGTCTCATGGTCCTGACCCCTCTGCTCGTGCTTCCCCATCCTGGCTCTGACTAATCTGAGCAGTCACTGCTTGGTGATGGGTCTGTCACCCCCACTCCCACCCCACTGACCGTAAGCCCACGCTAAGGCCCAAAGCTGTCTTGGTCACTTCTGTATCCCCGTATCACATAAATACAGGATGTGGTTTAACCAACTATTCCAGTCGCCACAAGCAGGGTCAAATGGCCTGAGAAATGGGGGCTGATAATCGCTTTACCACTTATTAAATTACTGAATTGACAGCTGCGCTCCAAGCTTGCTGGTGGACCCTTGACCACTCCCAAGTCTCTCTTTAGAACCCTATGTCTCCAAGATCCATCAGCTAAAGAGGGGGGTCCAGGATTGATCAATGCCTTCTGCATTGACTGATATTGTTAAATCTTCTGAATATTATCTATGATTTGAACAATTACTTAGACTCGATTATCAGTGCTTTCCTTAAGCACATCTAACAGAAAGCTGAAGCCAGCGTCCCCTCTCTTGTCACTTCCTTGAAAATAAACATCTGATTCAGCCTCCGCCCAAAGACGAAAGTTTGAGGTCAGCATGGCTGAACGAGAAACAGGTTGCGTAGGTGCTCTTCTTACTGACGTCACTGGGACGGGCCTGGCCTTAACCAATTTCCTTTCTTGCCAGGCCCAGAAAGAGGAATCTGCACACATGACCATGCAACATGGATCTGTGGCTTCCCACCCTCTCCTGTGGGAACTGGAGAACTTGAGCCTCTCTAAGTCTTTTTGTTAAACTGGCATTTGAGAGTCGGGGCTGGTGGGGACAGGATCAGGAGAATGATGGGTGCGGGGTTGGGGATCGTGAGGGCTGCCCAGCTCACCAGGGGTGGGTCGGTTGCACAAGTCAGTCCCACACAGGGCCTCCGTAAGAGTGATGATCTGCATGCCTGTCCGATAGCTCATGGTCCTGTTGCTCTTCTCTGGGTGGGCACAGCCTCTCTCCACCACCTCCAGCTCTTCACCTCCTGTGAAGAATGTATCTTTGTTACTCCAAAGGCTGCCCTGGACCCAACCAGCCTCTGACGCTCCTGGTCCTAAGGTCACCCACTTCCAGGGCTGATCCTTGCCAGGCCTCTTCTCTGGGGTCCAGCTGTCTCCTCTCCTCGCCCTCCCACCACAGGGAGCCTACTCCCTCTTAGTGACCACACTGTCACTGAGGCTGTCTGGATCCACCTACCCCTCCCTCCCAGCTTAGTGATTTTAGCAGGGAGATGCCTCTAATAGGAATCTTTAAAGGAAAAATGTTACAAGCTTGCCAAAAAGCATAAGAGAATGATACAATAAATAACTGTGCATTCATCACCAAATTTTATAAAATATTAGAAAATTTTGCTATATTTGTTTCAGATATTTTTTAGAAGAACTTAAATTTAAAAGATAGAGTTAAAACCTCCTGCTCACTCCCCCAAATCCCATTCCCCTTATGCCCTGTCCAGAAGCAACCACTGGTGTAGGTGATTTTCACACTAGGTACACATAATAATGTATACTATTATTTATTTATACATTATTTATTGGCTATTGTTATATACTATTTATATTAAAAGATATCATACCCTGAAACATGCTTTTTTCCCTCTCAACCTGATGTTTTTGAGATGTATCCACTTTAATACCTACAGCTCAAGTTCCTTCATTTAAACTGCTGTGGAGCAGAGCGCCTGGGTGGCTCAGACGTTAAGCGTCTGCCTTCAGCTCAGGTCATGATCCCGTGGTCCTGGGATTGAGCCCCGCATCGGGCTCCCTGCCCCTTGGGGAGCCTGCTTCTCCCTCTCCCACTCCCCCTGCTTGTGTTCCCTCTCTCGCTGTCTCTCTCTGTCAAATAAATAAAATCTTTAAAAATAAATAAATAAATAAACTGCTGTGGAGCATTCCATTGTGTGATTATACCATAATGTTTCTCCTCGACTGATGACTAACCCGTATCACAAACATAACTGCTAAGAACATTCTTACACGTGTGTCCCCGGGCATGTGTGTTCAAGGTTCTTCGGGGTTTCCATATTCCTAGAAGTTGGATTGCTGGCAGGAGGGTATGCTAATCGTCATCTGTACTAGATATTGCCAAATTGCTCTGTGCGGTGCATGCACGAATTTATCCTCATTAACCGGGTCTGCAGCTTCACATCCTCATCCATCCCTGCATTGTCAAATTGTTTAAAAGCTTGTCTATCTGGTGGGTATGAAATAGGGTCTCCTTGTCTTTTTCGTTTGCATTTCCTTGATTACTGGTGAAATAAGGTTCCCTGTCGCGCTGTAGTGGGGAATCTCACCTTCCCATATGCGCATGATCGTGGTCCTGCAGAGGTCCTGGCCACGGGCACACTCTTCCACCTGGCACATCCCGATCCTCCCACACAGCATGCACTGCAAGCTCCAGGAGGCTGCGGGGTAAGAGGGAGGAGAGGAGAGATTGTTATAGCTCCGAGCGGTCCTCCCCCTCCCTGCTCCTTCATGCCCCAGTACCAGGACCAAGTCTCCAGGCCTTGTGCACTCAGGTTCGCGCTCCACATTCTGTCCGCCCTTTGGTTCCAACACTGGGTTCGGGTCAGCAGTACTTCCGGTCTATTTATAACCCCACGTTTTATCTACACCCCCTACCCTAAAGTTCTATCCCTTCCAACAGTCTTTCCCTAAAGTCACGCCCTGGCTCATTTTCCCTTGAATTCTGTATCAGCGCGGGGCCTATCCTGAGTCCAATCCCCACCCTCTCTGTCCATCTGGATATTCCAGCCAGCTCCAATTTAGATCCTTTCCCCCATTCCACCGGCCCTCGGTCTATTTGGCTTCGCAAGCTCTCCTAAGGGCGTTCTACCCTCACCCAACTGCAGCTGATCTTTACATTCTACCCCAGTTCCCGGTGACCCCCACTGACTATCCCCCCCTTAATGCCCCCAGACTCTACTCCTTTCCATAGCTTCTCCCCAACATTCTCTCCCCGCCCATCAGTCCAGGCCAAAGTTTTAACTTCACCCATCAGCCCTCGGGAAGTTCTAACCCCAACTGCTATAGCCTCCCCGAAGTTCTCTCCCAGCACCTCAGCTCCTCCTCGCAGCACCTCAGCTCCTCGCCGGAGGTTCTCGCCCCGCTCCCAGCTCCTCCCCCGAGTTTCTCGCCCCTCCCACTAGCGCGTCCTGTGGTTATAAGTTGGCCCACTAGCCCCGCCCCAACACCTTTACCCGCCCACCCGGCCTTCCCTGCTGGGGTCCATTCCCCACCACAAATTCGCAGTCTTCTAGAGTCATTACTCATTCCTGGCCGCGAAAGATCCGGAGACCTTTCCGGGTTATTCATGGCTGAACCGCCCCGCCCTGACTCAGTGCCTTCTCAATTTCCTCTCGCTTTTCAACCCTCTCCCGTACATTTCCCGGGAAAGGAGTTGAGAGGGTAGCTAGGGGATAGTGAAAGGGAAGGGTCCTCCAGGGACAAGCCCTGGCTTCCCCCAGCCCCTGTCTCTGCGACGTTCGGCCTATTTAGATCTTTTGTAACAGAAGGCTCCGTGCTCCCGGTCTTTCCAGGGGCTGGGTGGGTGCGGGGGCGGTGGGGAGCCCCGACCTGGCGCAGAGAGTTGCGGGCCAGAATCCCCCTTACTCCAGGACCGCTCTGAGCCTGTTTCCTTCTCTGTGAAACAGGGCTAGAATAGTTCTGCCCGTCCAGTTTGAAACTGCAGGGAAGGAGGTTAGAGGAGCGCACTCACTCGGCGGCTGTTAACAGCCTTCGCTCGACGAGTATTCCCGAGCACCGACTGCTGGCCGGGTCCTGTGCTGCGTGGGGCTGCAGCTGGCTGGAGGATTACTCCGTGAGGGGGAGGGCTGGGGGCTGAGCCGCCCTCCTCCAACTCCTCCAGCTCGGAGCCCCCCGCGCCTCCCCCCTCTTCACTGCGTTCGGGCCCCGGTGCCCCGCGCAGGTGTTTTGGGCACCCGGTCCCTACCTGGAACGCAGGTCTGAAGCGACAGCAGCAGCAGCGGCAGCAGCCCCGGGCGGCCCATGTCTGGCCGCAGCTCCAGTCCGTGTGGCTCCCTGCCCCTCTCAGTCTGGCCCGGGGAACCAGACAGTTTTGTGCCCCCGGGGCTCCTCCCAGAGATTTTGCGAAAGAGCGAGTCAGCCCCAGATGCGTGGGTGCTTCCCCCTCCTCCCCCTCTGACCCCTCCTCCTCAAAAACTTCCTTTGCCAGGGCGCGGCCAGCCAGGAGTGGGGCGGGGGGGGGGGAGGCTCGGCTCTGACTCATGTGGCCGTGGTCACACAGCCGTCTCCACGCTGCAGGGGCGCACACTCAGTGGGCTTTCACAGCTCTCTTCCCAGAGCGCGAGTCCCAGCAAGAGGCAGGGCCAGCTGAGGGACACCCTGCAGCACCGAGCGAAGTCCCTGCAGCAGCGCCAAGCCCTGATTGCAGTTTATCGGACACATCTTGGTGCTGCCCAGGGTCACACGGACGAAGATGTGCCGCCTTACTCCAGATCATACAGATGCGGCAGGGGCTGGAGGGCTAACAGCAGTGCCGGCCAGCCGGTGTGGGCTTTAGGTGCTGGTGCTGAGCATTCCCCATGGCCTTCCTGGGCCTTCTTGTGCTAGTACAATTGAAATAAAATATGTTTTGTTTCACCAAAAAAAAACAAAAAACAAAAAACCCACCAACCCAAAAATTCCAGTTCTCCTTCCTCCTGCTCTGGGACCTTGGGCAAAGGACCTCAGCACTCCGATTAAAACTTGTCCTGAGGGAATCAGAGAGGGAGACAAACCATAAGAGACCCTGAACTCTAGGAAACAAACTGAGGGTTGCTGGAGGGGAGGGGGGTGGGGGGATGGGGTAACCGAGTGACGGGCATTCGGGCATTAAGGAGGGTCCCTGGTGTGATGAGCACTGGGTGTTACATGCATGCAACTGATGAATCACTGAACTCTTCCCCTGAAACTAATAATACACCATATGTTAATTAATTGCATTTAAATAACATTTTAAAAAAAGAAACTTGTCCTGATGGGACATTTGTGGCTGATCATTAGTTATCGTTAGGATTTTTGTTAGTTTTGTTAGGAGGGATAATGGTGTTGTGGTTATGTGGGGAAATGTCTGTATCATTAGAGATGCACACTGGAATATTTGAGGGGTGAAAGAATATAATGGCTCTAATTTACCTTCAAACACTTCAGCCAAGAAGTAGATATTGCTGTTATGAAAATGGTTTTGTGGTTATGCAGGAAATTGTTCTTAGTTTTTACAGACACTCACTGAAATACCTGGAGGTGAATGTCATGGCTGTCTGCATTTACTTTAAAATGCTTTAGGAAAAAAGAAAGGCAAAATATTGTATCAGTTTTTTATCAGGGTAACTTACATGCCATTCTGTTTCCTTTTTCTATGTGTTTGTAAAGGTCCTCACTAAGTTTTTAAAAAAGTAAAATAAAATGTAGGGGCACCTGGGTGGCTCAGTTGGTTAGGCATCTGTCTTGACTTCTGCTCCGATCATGGTCTCTATCTGGGTGGTGAGATGGAGCCCCCCATCGGGGTCTGCACTGAGCATGGAGCCTGCTTAAGATTCTCTCTCTCCTTCTCCCTCTGCCCACCCACTCCCTCCTCCCGTGTGCTCTCTCTCTCATTTTCTTAAAAAAAAAAAAACTAAAATAAAATGTAAAAGATAAAATCATCTAGTCTCTCCATCTCCACGTGTTTCTGACCCATCAGAGCAATTTAACACAGGTGAAAATGCCTGAAACAGTTGCTGGCCCACAGGAGGGCTCAACAAGTTCCTTCAGCATTTACCAAGAACCTACTCTGTACCAGGCAGGCACTGATCCAGGAGGAGCTGGGGACACAGCAGGAAACAAAGCATAGTCCCTGCCCTTGACAATGAAGAGTAAATATGTGTTATTTGATCTATGGCTGTCAGGCAGTGATAAGTAAAACAGAGAACAACAAACCAGGAGGCAGGAAGTACAAGGGTACGAGTGAGGTGTGGTTGGTTGTAGGTGGGGTGGTGCTGCCCCGGCTTCCCTGAGCAGGTGGCATTTGAGCAGAGGCTGAATGTGGTGAGGGCAGAGGTTGGGTAGATGATTCAGGAAGAGTTCCAGGGAGAGGCAACAGCCAGTGCAAAGGTCCTGAGGCGGGGATGTCCTGATAAGCTCTAGGAAGAGCGAGTGGCCAGTGTGGCTTGAACAGAATAGGGGAGGCCGAGGATAGCAGACAATGAGTTAAGTAGTAGCGACCTCTACCACTATAATAATGAGGATAGCATTATTATTCTTACTAATTCATTGAAGCATTAGGGTAATAATTTTAAGGTAAAGCAAGAAAAGTCCCAAAGAAATCCTCTCTTCTAAGAGGCAGTGGAGCCTAGCGTTTAAGATATGGGAGCTGGCACCAGACTGGGAGGGTTCAAATTCCAGCTACTCACTGCTGTGTGGGCTTGGGCAGGTTACTTAACCTCTCTGTGCCTCCAGCTCCTTCACCAGTGCCTCTCTCCCAGGGCTGGTGTGCTAGGGGCATAAAACAATGCACCCAGGGTTCTTGCACACCGCCTGGTGTGCGGAAAAAGACTGTAACCGCCATAGATTATTGCTGGGCCGGCTCTCCAGAGCTTTCTCTCCATGGGGGGTGGGGAGAGGGTTTGAGGTCAGGGGAGATAATGGCTGCAGAACTGGACTACTCCTTGGCTACCCTGGGCCAACAGATGTCTTCCCTTGAGAGCCTAGGCTTCCCTCATGTGGAAAGTAGGGCCCCTCTTGCTGTTGGTGTGAAGACCAACTGAGGTGGGGAAATAGAAAGTTGGGCTTGTGATCCAGCTTCCTGGCAGGATGACCTCACTGCTCTGAGGCCATCCCCTTTTATTTGTTTTTTTATTTAAAGAATGAGGGGATATCTTGGAGCCCGTCATCCCCACCTCAGACTGCTCTAGTCTCTCCAAATCTGTTGTTCCCCTCCTGTGTCTCTCCGTCCGTCTTTTTCTGTTTTGGTCTTTTTCTTTGTCTCTGTCTCTGTTTGTCTCTCTCAATCCTGTGTCTCTCTCTTTCTGACTCTGTCACTCCATCTCTCCCTGTCTGTGTCTCTGTATCTTTTTTCCTGTCTCTTTCTGTTTCTCTCTCTGCTTCTCTCTTTTCTGTCTCTGTTTTTAATGTCTCTCTAGGCCTGTCTTTCTGTCTCTCTGTCTCTGTCTTTCTGTGACTCGTTCCCTCTGTCTCTCCCTCAGGTGACACACACCTGTGCGGTCCAGTGACGTGTCACGGGAGGGAGCGGGCAGGAGGCTGGGCGTGTGCGCAATCCCAGAAAAGCGGCAGGAATGTCCTCTCTTTCCTCCTCATGACTCATCTGGGCCTCGCCTGGTTCCTATCTGCCTGCTGGGTCCTGAGGGAGGCCCACAGGTTTCGGGGGCTTCCCCAGGCTGAGGAGGGGAGATTCTCGTGCAGAGTCAGAGAGGGAGAGAGATCCAGAGAGACAGAGGGGGATAGACAGCGAGAGAGATAGAGGGACAGAGACCACTGACGGACTGACTCCAGGGTAGTCAGAGAGGGAGAGAGATCTCTCCACCTGAGGGAAGCACAGAGACGGTGAGAAATGGAGGGACAGAGACAGAGGCAGAGACAGAGACAGAGGCAGAGGGAGTTGGAGAGAATGACCCCTGATGGCCCTCAGAGAGAGCAAGTAGAGATGCAGAGAAATTGCGCATGTGAGCGCACGTCCGTCTGCGACCGTCCTCAGCCTCCCGCCACCTGCCTGAGCTGGCGACCGGACCGCCTCGGGACCAGACCGCCTCTGGCCTGGCTGTCGGTGGGGGTGCAGCTGTGGCCATTTCCTCCCTAGCTCCAGGGGACACTGATGTGGCTTTCCCATCCTGGCCTGGCCACCTGCCGGATGTGGGGACGTCTCCTCTCAGGGCCTCCCTCTGCAAAAAAACAAAAAAAGGGGGGGGGGAAGAGGAATCGCCTCAGGGAATGAAAGCTGGAAACCCCCGAACTCCACACCCCTCTTTCCAGGTAGAGAAACTGAGGCCCAAAGTGGAAACGTTTATTTTTATTTTATTATTTTATTATTTATTTATTTATTTATTTTTAAAGATTTTATTTCTTTATTTGACAGAGAGAGACACAGAGAGAGAGAGAACACAAGTAGGGGGAGTGGGAGAGGGAGAAGCAGGCTTCCTGCCGAGCAGGGAGTCCGATGCGGGGCTCGATCCCAGGACCCCGGGATCATGACCCGAGCCGAAGGCAGACGCTTAACGTCTGAGCCACCCAGCTGCCCCTTTATTTTATTTTTTATTAAAAAATTTTTTTTTTCAAAGGGGAAACTTTAAATGAGGCTCCCCGCCTCCCTTTTATTGAGTCCTCGTGCTAAGCCCGGCGTTGTTCTGAGCGCTTTCTCTGGATACATCAGTGCATCCTCACAGTATCTTATTTTACAGTTGAGGGAACTGAGGCTTAGAGAGGCATGGTCGGCTGAAAACTGGCCCCCAAAGAGCTCCAGGACCCACGCCCTGGAAACTGTGAGTGGTACCGTATGTAGAAAAAGGGTCTTTGCAGGTGTGATTAAGTCAAGGATCTCAAGACAGGGACAGTATCCTGATGATCCCCGTGGGCCCTCCATGTAATCATAAGTGTCCTTAGGGAGGAAGGCAGGGGGACGTTTGACTATAGACAGGGGGAGGAAAGCAGGGTCAGCTTTGCTGCTGGTTTTGAAGGTGGAGGAGGTTGCCAAGAACAGAGGGATGCTAGGAGGGCCGCTCTAGCTACTGGAAAAGGCAAGGCGACCCTGGACCCTAGAGTCTCGGGAGGAAGCACTGGCCTGCTCACACCTTAATTTTGGCCCCTGAGGACTCACTTTCAATTTCGGACCTCCAGTGCTGTAGGAGAATACATTCCTGTTGTTTTAAGCTACTAAGTTGATGCTAATTTGTTAGAGCGACCACAAGAAAAGAATACAGGAGGCTACGTCACTTGCCTATGAGGGCCTGTAGGCACAGAGTCAGGATTTGGACCCTAACAGTCTGGCTCCAGGGCCAACACGCGCATAATGATCACCCTGAGTATTGCCGCTCTGGGGAGACAAGAACCAGGAGCTAGAAGCCCCCAGCCTCTTTCCATCCTCTCCTCCACTGGTCCTCCTGGCCACGCCTCCCTCTGGCTTCAGGGGGTCGAGCTGCCCTGGGGAGAAGAGGGGGTCCAGAGGAGAAAGAATCTGTACAAAGAAGAAAGTTCTCCCCATCTCTAGCCCCTTGCAGCTCAAATTCCACCACTGAGTTGTCGTGTAAGGAATCATCATTGCAATTCAAGAGCTAGTGTTGCTAATATATAAAGAGTTCTGGTTAAGGGTTGAAGGTGCCCTCCTCCACCTCTCCAAATCCCGCCCCTCCAAAAAAAAAAAAAAAAAAAAAAAGGGTATGTTGAAATCCTAATTTCTAGTACTCAGAATGTGACCTGACTTGGAAATAGGGCTGTTGCTGATGTCAGTGGTTAAGAGGATGTCACAGTGGGGTAGGGTGGGCCCCTAATCCAATGTGTCTGGCGTCTTCCTAGGAAGATGATCATGTAGGGGGCGCCTGGGTGGCTCAGTCGGTTAAGTGTCTGACGTCAGTTAAATGTCCGATGTCAGTTAAGTGTCTGACTTTGGCTCAGGTCGTGATCCCGGGGTCCTGGGATCGAGCCCCGCGTTGGGCTCCCTGCTCAGCGGGGAGTCTGCTTCTCCCCCTCCCTCTGCTGTTCCCCTCCCCCTGCTCATGCTCTCTCTCTTGCTCTCTCCCTCTCTCCCTCTCAAATAAATAAACAAAATCTTTAAAAAAAATAAATTATTAAAAAAAAAGAAGATGGCCATGTGAAGACAGAGACACGGGGAGAAGGCCTTGGGATAGTGGGAGCACAGACGAGTTAGGGAGCTGTAAGCCAAAGACGGCCAGCAAAACCACTAGAAGCTGGCAAGAGGCAGGAAAGACTCCCCCACGGGTTTCAGAGACAGCAGTCCTGCCAACACCTTGGTTTTGGATTTCCAGCCTCCAGATGCCAGACAGCACATCCCTGCGGTTCTAAGCCACCGGGGTCTGTGATGCTTTGAAGCCACGGGAAACTAACACAGTTCCTGTGAATCAACAGAAACATTAGCACAGGACAGAAGAGGAAACATGAATGACTCTTATAAAAGTCGCACTACAATGCCATTTGCATCCGTTAGCTTGTGCGGGGTTACACCACCCCAAAACGGAGAGGCTTCAAGCAACACACATCACGCCTCAAGGTTCTGGGGGTTGGCGGGGCCTGCTTGGTCTCGGACGTCCGTCCTTGTAGGTCCTTGCCCGGCCTGGCCGGGGGACCCGGAGCCTCCCTCCGCGTGGTCCTCCCCGCTGCAGGAGGCAAGCTCATCCCCACAGTGGCGGCAGAGGGGTCCCAGCAGCGAGGCGGGGACAGCGGAAGCTGCAAATCCTCCTGCTCCAAGACTCCCAACTCATGCAACATCGCTTCTGCCACCTCCTCTGGTCAAAGCGAGTTCCAAGCCTGGCTCAGAGTCCAGGAGAGGGGAACAGACCCCATCTCTTGACGGCACGAGCTACGTAGAGTTCATGGCCCTTGGCGTCCTGCCACGCCCCTTTCCCCTACAGGCTGGCAAAAAGACGACAGCTGGGTGACACCCAGAGTCGGTGAATCTGTACGGAAGAGGACACTCCCTTACGCAGCCGGTGGGAGTGCGAGCTGGTACCGTCCCAGGAAGGGTGATTCTGCAGTTGCTCTCAAAAATGACAAACGTAGAAAAGCCTTTTGACATAGTAAAACCACTTGGGGGAACTTGGCACACGTCTCAAGTGATATTGGCACAAAGTTCTTTATTGCGACACCGTTTGTAACATCCAGCGATGGGAAAATACAGAACCGCACAAAGGTGCGTTTATCCACCGGTGGGGGGGGAGGGGGGAAAGAGGAAACTGTAACTCAGGTTGCGTTATTTTCAAGTGGAGATTTTAGGGGCAGAACAGTGTTTTACTGCTTGGGCCTTTGAGGGGGCCGCGTAGGCCCATGTGCCTGTGTGTGCGTGACGTAACCCCTCCCACGGCCCCTCACCTCCAGGTTTCAAATTAAGGGCAAGGACACGTCCTTTGCCTGCCTCCCAACCCTTCCCACACTTCACCTCATGTTTGTGTGGCTCCCAGCCTGTTTGCCCAGCCTGAGTTATCAGCTGACCTTTGAGGAGATAGGCTTCTAGTCAACAAAGCACCAAGAGCCTCTCCCTCCTCCCTGACTCCAGACTCCACGATAGGGGATTGACTTACTCCCTCTTCTTCCCACTTCTCCTGGACCAAAGGACTCTGGGTCCACCTGGGAAGGCGGTGGGCCTCCTCCCTGCCAGAGCACCCCACAGGAAAAGCCGCCCCCTTAGGCACAAGCTCCTTGATTGTACCTGCTGATCGAGGCCCCCCCCCGGAATCTGGAAGGCCAGACAGGCCTGTGACTGACCGTGGACGGGTCCTTTCTCTTGTTTGGGATCTCTCCTCTGAGCCAAGGGGAGAGGCCAGCCCCAGCCTTGCCTGGCACCCTGCTGAAGGATGGTGACATACATCAACTCATTTAATCCTCACGGTGGGCCTTTGACACAAGTCCTCCTACTTTCCTTGTTGGACAAATGAGGACACTGGGGCTATGGTAGGTGACATGACCTGCCCAAGGCCACCGAGCTTGAAGTGGGCAGAACTGGAACTTGAACCCTGGCCATCTGGCTCCAAAGTGCTCATCCTCTTCTGGATGGGCATGTGGTTTCCTTAGAGCCTGAGCATCACTAGCACGAATCCTCCCAACACTCACTACGCAGCCACCATGTATCCAGCATCGTCCATGCCAGTTCAGTGGATGGACGCACTGAGGACCAAAACAAGGGAAGGGATATCCCCAGAGTTATACCTCAAAGGAGAGGCAGGTGGGGACTCAAAGCAGTGAAGAGGTGACTCTGATGGAGACCAAGCTCTGGGGCCCCTCGTGGGGTGCTTGAGATCGACCTTATTCCCATTGAACAGCTGTGCAAATCAAGGCTGCCCAGTCGGAGGCAGGGGCAGGAGGGAAATGCAGGCCTCCTCTGGCTGGGGCAGGCCATTTTCCAGGTAAGGGAAGGGGGCTGTCTTCCCTCTTCCTTCTAGGTGAAGCCCTTCAGTCAGGTCTGAGAGACCTGGGTTCAAATCCTGATTATGCCAATGTCCTCACTGGAGTCGGGCCTTCGTGACTCCGAGACTTGGTTTCCTTTCCTATACAGTGGGGAGAAATTCAGGGCTCATTTCAACCGTACCAGCTGTTAAAATACTGAAATACTTCCAGATCTGGTTGGTAAAAATCTGTTATCCCAAGACCCTGAGCGCCCCCTCCCCCTCCCCATGGCCTATCTGGGTCCCCCCGGGGCACCTCCATGTCCCAGCAACTCAAAGTTAAGCACCAGGTCACTGGAGACCACCAGGCCACTGCCCCAGCCATTGTGCAGAGCTGTGACTGCCACATAGCCTGGCCTGTCCCAATGGACAGCAAGTATTTGGAACCCTGTCTCCCTCCCGGGATGAAGGGTAATGGCTTGTAGGACTATTATAAGGATTCAGTGGGTTAACATCTCTCTGGAATGACCGGGTGCTTGTTAATAATAGCAGTAACAACAGAAGAAAGAGAAATTAAGGAGTCGATCCCATTTACAATTGCACCCAAAACCATAAGATACCTAGGAATAAATCTAACCAAAGAGGCAAAGGATCTGTACTCAGAAAACTATAAAATACTCATGAAAGAAATAGAGGAAGACACAAAGAAATGGAAAAACGTTCCATGCTCATGGATTGGAAGAACAAATATTGTGAAGATGTCAATGCTACCTAGAGCAATCTACACATTCAATGCAATCCCCATCAAAATACCATCCACTTTTTTCAAAGAAATGGAACAAATAATCCTAAAATTTGTATGGAACCAGAAAAGACCCCGCACAGCCAGAGGAATGTTGAAAAAGAAAAGCAAAGCTGGCGGCATCACAATTCCGGACTTCCAGCTCTATTACAAAGCTGTCATCATCAAGACAGTATGGTACTGGCACAAAAACAGACACATAGATCAATGGAACAGAATAGAGAGCCCAGAAATGGACCCTCAACTCTATGGTCAACTCATCTTTGACAAAGCAGGAAAGAATGTCCAATGGAAAAAAGACAGTCTCCTCAACAAATGGTGTTGGGAAAATTGGACAGCCACATGCAGAAGAATGAAACTGGACCATTTCCTTACACCACACACAAAAATAGACTCCAAATGGGTGAAAGACCTCAATGTGAGACAGGAGTCCATCAAAATCCTAAAGGAGAACACAGGCAGCAACCTCTTCGACCTCAGCCGCAGCAACTTCTTCCTAGAAACATCGCCAAAGGCAAGGGAAGCAAGGGCAAAAATGAACTATTGGGACTTCATCAAGATAAAAAGCTTTTGCAAAGCAAAGGAAACAGTCAACAAAACCAAAAGACAACCGACAGAATGGGAGAAGATATTTGCAAATGACATATCAGATAAAGGGCTAGTATCCAAAATCTATAAAGAACTCATCAAACTCAACACCAAAAGAACAAAGAATCCAATCAAGAAATGGGCAGAAGACATGAACAGACATTTTTCCAAAGAAGACATCCAAATGGCCAACAGACACATGAAAAAGTGCTCAACATCGCTCGGCATCAGGGAAATCCAAATCAAAACCTCAATGAGATACCACCTCACACCAGTCAGAATGGCTAAAATTAACAAGTCAGGAAATGACAGATGTTGGCGGGGATGCGGAGAAAGGGGAACCCTCCTACACTGTTGGTGGGAATGCAAGCTGGTGCAGCCACTCTGGAAAACAGTATGGAGATTCCTCAAAAAGTTGAAAATAGAGCTACCATATGATCCAGCAATTGCACTACTGGGTATTTACCCCAAAGATACAAAAGTAGGGATCCGAAAGGGTACGTGCACCCCGATGTTTATAGCAGCAATGTCCACAATAGCCAAACTGTGGAAAGAGCCAAGATGTCCATCAACAGATGAATGGATAAAGAAGATGTGGTATATATATACAATGGAATATTATGCAGCCATCAAAAGGAATGAGATCTTGCCATTTGCAACGACGTGGATGGAACTGGAGGGTATTATGCTGAGCGAAATAAGTCAAACAGAGAAAGACATGTATCATATGACCTCACTGATATGAGGAATTCTTAATCTCAGGAAACAAACTGAGGGTTGCTGGAGTGGGGGGTGGGGTGGGAGGGATGGGGTGACTGGGTGATGGACACTGGGGAGGGTATGTGCTCTGGTAAGTGCTGTGAATTGTGCAAGACTGTTGAATCTCAGATCTGTACCTCTGAAACAAATAATGCAATATATGTTAAGAAAGAAAAAAAAAAAAGAAGAAGAATGTAGCAGGAGGGGAAGAATGAAGGGGGGAAATCGGAGGGGTAGACGAACCATGAGAGACGATGGACTCTGAAAAACAAACTGAGGGTTCTAGAGGGGAGGGGGGTGGGAGGATGGGTTAGCCTGGTGATGGGTATTGAGGAGGGCACGTTCTGCATGGAGCACTGGGTGTTATGCACAAACAATGAATCATGGAACGCTATATCTAAAACTAATGATGTAATGTATGGGGATTAACGTAACAATAAAAAAATTAAAAAAAAAATAGCAGTAACAATGCCAGCACGCCCATCTGTCTTTCTTTGGCCTCAGGAGTAGCTCAGGCTTCTCCCACATGCCTCTCAGGCCTCAGTTTCCCCATCCCCATGCTCCCTAAGCCCCTGCCCCCAGCCAAGTGTCCCAGGGGCCAGGATGGCAGGTGGGGCCCCTATCTCCCTAGGCTGTTTGCTCTCTCTCTCTTCCGGGGCTGCTACCCTAGCCAAAGCCCTTGAATAAAAGGCCAGGTCACCTGTGTCCTTCTTCCTCCGCTCTAGCCTGGATCATGCTCCGGCTCCTCACTGCTCTGGCGCTCTTCGGAGCGCTGGCCACCCCAGCAGGTAGGCGCATTGTGTGTGGTCCCCGAGAGCAAGAATGAGAGCAAGAGCGAGTGCGAGCAAGAGAGGCAGTCCAGGTTCACATGCGTGAATCCAGCTTCAGGGTCTGAGGCCTGAAGGGGTCCCAGTCCCTTCTCCCTCGGCTGGCTTTTTGTCTAGAAGAGGCAGCTGAACTGTGCTTGAGGCCATAGTTCTAGAGCCAGGCTGCCAGGGTTCAAATCTTGGCTCTGCCCCTTCTTTGCTGTGTGACCTCTAGCAAGTCACGGAACGTCTCTGTGCTTCCGTTTTTCCATCTGTGAAATGAGGGTGATGATGACCCTGCCTCAAAGAGCTGTTGGGGAGGAAAAAAAAGAGCTGTTGGGGGCATCCATGGAGTTAATATGTTTGAAGAGCTTTTTAAGAGCTTAGAACAGTATCAGGCCATACGTAGCCCTGTCCAAAGGGACTCTTACCGAGAGCCGAGAGCAGTTACTGTTCCTTACTTTGCCTACCTGTCTCCCCATTGGTTCTAGTTCTGCCCCTAAGTTCTAGCACTTAGCCAGGATTTCACTGCGTGATCTTGAGGGAGACTCTGAGCCCACCTGCTTTCAGTTTCCTTGTGTCGTCATCTATAAGCTGCAGGTGTATGAATGAGGCTCGCTGGTTTCCAACCGTGCTTCTTCGAGCCTCGCGGTTTCTTGGAAGAGCCCCAGGTGCCCGGGCAGACACAGATGCCCCCAGCCTAGCCCAAGAAGGGACATTCCACTTTTATACGTTCAACTCCGGGCTTGCAAGGGAGATGTTTGGAGAAAATGTTCCCCGGGGAGAACTGGTAGATGAGCTGGAGATCTCCCGAGGCTCCGGCTTAGAGATGCTGATCCCTGCCTCCCAACTTTGCTCACATTGGGAACTCCGGTCACATACCTCTGGGAAAATGTCCCTTGATCTCCCAACAGCCCTCCCCCATCCCAGCCCTTAGTCCTATTCTTGAATCCTGTGTGTGTACACATGCCTGTGTTTTTCTTCTTAAATCGCAGGCTCTGATCACGCCTCTCTCCCCACGGGGACCTCCAAGACATGTCCAGCCTGCTCTCTGGTGGGAAACTGCACCGAGATAACCTGTCCTCCGGCCAAGGAAGCCTGCTTGTTTAGCCAGATGCAGCTGGGTGGGGGACTGAACAGGGGCTGGGTGGAGGACCGACAATGTGGGTGGGCAGGGGTTGGGAGGGGGAGGCATGGAAGAACCACCCTGGGACCGGAGGTTGCAAGCTTTGCCTCATAGCTCAGCTCCGGGCCACTGGGGTGGGGGTGGGGCTGCAGGGGGCTTCCATGCCAGCTGAGACCCCAGACGGACCTCTGGGGGACTGCTACAGACTGTGGTCCCGGGGTGGGGGGCTGGGTGGCGAAGAGTCTCTAATATCTCCTCCTCAACCTCGATCCCCAGAACATGGGACTGTCATCAAGAACAGGTCGTGTGTCACCCCTGGGGAATGCGGAGAAGGTGTCTACGCCCTGACCTATGGCCGCAACTTGAGTCTCTGGGTCAGCATGGCCTGTTGTGAGAATAACTGCAAAGGGGACACCCGACAAGGTTTGTTGGCAGGACTTGGGGGGCACACCCCCAGGTAGGGTGTTGTGGGAACTTGGCCTCGATTTCCAGCTCTGCCTGGCTGACCGGGGCAAGGAGAACCTCAGTATACTCATCTGGAAAATGGGTGTGAAATCAGCTTTGCAAGGGTTGCCTTCCAGCCCAAGGCTGGCCCGTAGCAGGCCCTGGAGAAATTGTGGTTGCACTCACTGAGTTACTGGGGGGCTGGAGAGAAGCCCCAAGGTTTTATTTCTCCTTAGGAGAGGAGCACCCCTGAGGGCTAGCCAAGCGGAGCAAGAAATGTAGGGGTGGCAACGGGCCCAGTCTAGGGTGAGGCCAGCGAGGCCCCAGGGTGCAAAATTTAAGGAGGCATTCACTTTCAGGCGCTGACTGCACTTGCATGACCTTGGGAGGGAGCGCCTCCTCGCTGGCCTTACTCCAGACCTGGCTCTGAGCAGTGATCAAGATCACCTTTTGTTGCTTGGTTATTTTTCCAAAGCAGGAATTTGTATTTGGCAGGTGTAGCAACAGGGGGAGATCCGAGACAGCTTCATACTCGGGGCTACTAGCCATCCTTTCAACCACCTGGGATTTCCCTCTTCCTAAAAATTGTGCCGCTCACCAAATAAAACAGCCAGTTCGAAGCTGAGAGGTTGGCATGCTGTGCAGTATATAAAATGCCGGTTATTATAACTGCATTAGACAAAATTCCTATGTGTAAAGAAAGATCAAAGGGACTACCTCGGAATACTTTGAGTAATGGCTTTTGGTGGACAATTTACAGCAGCGCCGCCCAGGAGAAATGCAATGTAAACCATATATGTAATGAAAGCTTTTCTAGTAGCCATGTTAAACAGTACAAAGGAACAGGGAAAATTAATTTTAATAATGTATTTTCTTTAAGGTAACATATTTAAATATTCTTTTGACATGTATATAGTCAATATAAAATTATTAATGAGGTATTTTGATTGTTTCAAACTAAGCCTCTGAAATCTAGGGTGTATTTTATGCTCACAGCACGTTCCAAAGGGAACAAACCGTTTCTTTCTTTTCTTTTTTTTTTTTAAGATTTTATTTATTTATTTGTGAGAGTGAGTGAGTGAGAGAGAAAGAACACAAGCAGGGGGAGGGGCACAGGCAAAGGGAGAGAGAGTTTCAAGTAGACTCTGCACTGAGTGCAGAGCCTGATACAGGGCTTGATCCCACGACTCCGAGATCATGACCTGAGCTGAAATCAAGAGTCAGACACTTAACTGACTGAGCCACCCAGGCGCCCCTCTTTAGTCAACTTCTGTTTGCCAATATTGCCGTATAAACCCACATGAAAACGATTGGTGGTTTAGTTTTGACTCAGGAAAAATAAGCTTAAGCAGTTGTCTCTTAAATGTTTCAGATCTCTAAGAAAGCTCTGGAATTGATCAGGTGGTGGAGAGCCCAGAGGCCACAGCCCTGCTCTTTGGCAGAACACCACAATATCTTAAAACCTAAAATAACAAGATCACTTTTTCATCGTTTTTGGAATTCAGTGTGTTCAAGGGAGGGCTTTTGTCAGCGCGGTCAGGGCTGTGTCTCCAGAACAAGGCCTGGCACACAGTACGTGCTCAAGCAATGTTTGTGGAGTGAATAATAGAGCCCATAGGATTCAGCCGGAAGGTTTACTTAGGACAAATGACCAGTGTGGGGCAGCCGCACCTTCGGCTCTGTTTGCTGCTCCTCAGAATATGTCTTCAGGGGTTGGAAGGAGGTGGCTGAGACGAGGCTGGTCCCGCTTCGGAGGAAAATGCTCTGGATTGTGGTTGGGGGTGGTGGTGAGAACAGACGGCTGCGGGGGAGGGGTGTCTCAGCCTTCATCCCACCCTGACCACACCCACTCCCACCAGAGGTGGCGCCCGAAGCCCAGCTCAACGGAGTGAAATGTCACTACTGTGTCGGGGATAAGTCAGCCTCGTGTGACTCCCGCTTGGTCATGAACTGCACCGGCGATCAGACTGTGTGTCTCACCCTCAACGGGACATGGAATGGAGGTAAGGGTTCCTTCTCCTCCGGAGGTACCCGGATGGCAGGCCTCCCTCCCACCTGCACGAATAAGTGTCGAGGTTCATTTGCACGTGCGTTCTGGTTACCTATTGCTCTTTAGCAAATCACTCACAAATGTAGCGGCTTAAAAGAATGGCCACCGTTTTATTAGCTCTCCTAGTTTCTGTGGGTTGGGAATTGTGGAAGAGCTCGGCTGGACGGTTCTGAGTCTCTCACGGGATCCCAGGCAGAGGGTGGCCGGAGCTGGAGCTGCAGGGCCCAGAACAACGAGGGGCTTGCCAAGCATCTCACACATGTAGAAGCCGGGTCTTTCCAATGTGGTTTCTCCGCATTGGGTAGATTGGGCTTCTCCACATCATGGCTGCCACCGCCTTTACATGGTTGACTGAAGACTTTAAGTGCAAGCATTCCAGCAAAGAAAGTGGCGGCTGCATGGTCTTTTATGGCCTGGCCTTGGAAGTCCCATAATGTCATTTTACTGTGCGTTATTGGTTGATACCATCACAGAAGTCCATCTGGTTTCAAGGGGAGGGAGCATAGGCCCTCACCTCTTTCACGTGCCAAAGAATTTGCAGATGTATTTTAAAATCACCGTTACGTGTTTGCAAATGGTTGGAGCAGAGGCTGTTTGAGTGAGAGGCTTGGAATAGAACCACACTGACCAGAGGAGAGACTATTAAGCCAACAAAGTGACAGGGAGAAGTCTGGGCTTCTGCTCCTGGGAGACTGGATCCTCTGAAGGGTCTTCCTGCTACAAACAGTGGCATACAGAGAAGGTGTGAGGTTGGGGGTGGGGGGGCACAGGTGGTGGGAGTAGTCTGTCTGGGGGCGGAGTATTTTATCACTGCCATTGTTTAGAAATGCTGTAATATGATGATAAAAAGGAGCAGACTGACATTTAGTCATTATTATTATTTCTTTTTTTAAAGTAAGCTCTATGCCCGACGTGGGGCTTGAACTCAGGACCCGAAGATCAAGAGTCCTATGCTCTACTGACTGAGCCAGCCAGGTGCCCCTAGTCAGTTTTATTATTGTTTTTAAATGTTCCACAGGGAGTACACCCCCTTAGAGCCTGCTCCCATTAGTCTCCCCCATGGTATGCCACTATTTACAGATCAGCCTCAACCAAATATGAGCTCACCCTCAGAGCTCATGAAATGCACAAGGGAACAAATCACCATGAGTGAGAGCAGAAGCAACAAACAAGAGATGTAGACTCATGAGGAGCTCAGCTCTCGTAATTATCAGCTGCAGAACATAACTGTATGTAACGTATTTGAAGGAATAAAATTAGAATCGCAAAAATGAGCAGGCATCAGGAGTTGTAAGAAATGACCAGGCAGATTTGAAAATCAATCATATAGAACTATCAAGAGAGATGGGAACTTTCAGACAGAGAAAGTCTGAAAATCAAGGTGGGAAGGCTTTGGCTCTGAGTCTCCCCCTGCAGCTTCCCCATGTTTCTGCAGGGGTTCCCCAAATCCTGAAGGGCTGTGCTACCCCAAATATCTGCCACCTGCAAGTGAACATGACCCTCGGCCCGGAAGCATCTGGATTTCATCTCATCAGCAAGCCTGAATGCGACTATGTGGCTACTCCCACCCCGTCAGGTGCCTTGAACCCTGACTTCCTGAGATTCTACCTTCTCTGCCCTTCCCAGATCCCACATGCCCTTCCCAATCCTATGCATTTCCAGGGTATCCCCTCCCCCTACCAATAATGCTCTCAGGAAGTGCAATTACCCATATAAGAGCACGTACACACACACACACACACACCCCACTTAACACACCTAGAAGCAGAAAATCCTGCTAGCACACACCCACACATCCATGGACATCTACATCTATATTCCGGCACCCAAAACACACTGACAGAGGAGTACACATTTCTAAACACGAGCACCCTGTTGTATAAATGAGATTAGAGATACAAACTCTGTTTAAACAAGAAATCGCATGGTCTTTTTCTTTCTTTCCTTCACTTCCTTGCTTGTGAGAGAAGACAGATTTGCCAACAGTATTCTTTCGGCTTAACAAAGAACACGGACAGTAAGTTTTGTCTTCCGGAAAAGAGAGATGCTAATTGAGATTGTATTTACCAGGGCAACAGTTTTTTTTTTTTTTTTTTTTTTTTGAGACAACTGAGCAGAATCACAGACGTTTTGGAGGTGAGAAAGGCAATTTTCAAAGCTGGATAGAGCAGCATTCCCTCAGCTGCGGGGATGCAGAAGCCTCTTTTGTTAGAAATGGCACAGTGAAGACAGATCTGCAATGCAGAGGAGAATCCATTCTCCCTTTGGCTTCCTCAGATTACCAGCTGTTGGAGTTTTACTTTTGTTTTATTTTTATTTTATTTTTTTAAGATTTTATTTATTTATTTGACAGAGAGAGATACAGCGAGAGAGGGAACACAAGCAGGGGGAGTAGGAGAGGGAGAAGCAGGCTCCCCGTGGAGCAAGGAGCCTGACGTGGGGCTCAATCCCAGGACCCTGGGATCATGACCTGAGCCGAAGGCAGCCATTTAATGACTGAACCACCCATGCACCCCAGAGTTTTACTTTTAAAAACTAAACAGTGGAGGGCGCCTGGGTGGCTCAGTTGGTTAAGCGACTGCCTTCGGCTCAGGTCATGGTCCTGGAGTCCCGGGATCAGGCTCCCTGCTCGGCGGGGAGTCTGCTTCTCCCTCTGACCCTCCTCCCTCTCATGCTCTCTGTCTCTCATTCTCTCTCTCTCAAATAAATAAATAAAATCTTAAAAAAAAAAAAAACTAAACAGTGGATTAAATTAATGATCACAATGAAGGAGGGAAAAGAAGGTGGACCCAGGAGCTCAAAATGTATGATATGACAGGAGAAAGGGCAAAACAGGAAGACAGGACATGGAATTTTTGCATATACGGTCCCTACAGGCACGTAACACATCCGGGCAGGGACTCCTCTGTCGTTGGGTCCGTGCACGTGGACGGGTACAAGCACGCAAACGTATAAAAGTACAAAATATACACAGACATGCTGAAACACTTTATCAACATCTGCAGAGACATTCACATCTGTACCCCAACATCTATATCCAAGCTCCCTAAACCTTGCTGGGAACCCAGACACAGCCAGACACAGAAACACATTCAGACCCACAAAACCAGGCTTATATGTGTTCACATAAACAGGTGCTCTGTTCGCACAGAGAGGCACCTAGACCCCTTCAACCCTCACACGGGGGCCCACGGAGCTGCATGCAAACACCCCCACCCTTCCGCAGAGAGTTCCAGAACACACAAGAGTTCAACAGTCAACAGTAACGTAGTTTGCATGCACGAGCACGCAGACCTATTTCCCTGTGTGCATGCATGCTCGTGCATGCAAACTACATTATTGCAGACGCGCACACACGCAGCACATTTATACCCAAGTGCTCAGAAAGGTACACACACACACACACACAGATTGTTCTCCAGCTGGCTTATCTTCCTCTCTCCCCAGGTCCCTCTGCAGCTGCGACGCTGACCAAGGATAAGGTCACCACCTGTTTCACCTGCTCAGGCATCAGTAATTGTGACGCTGTCCTCTGTCCAGCAGATAAGAACTACTGCCTTCAGACAGTGGGCACCCTGGGTGAGTGTTCCACGGTTGCGTGCGGGAGGCAGAAATGGGGCCTGAGACACACCAAGACCTCTCCTTGCTGCCCACCCCCCATGTTTGCTGCCCTGACTCCAGCCATGGAGGCCAGAGGCTGGTTGCCGGGGAGCATGTGGGTTTAAGATCTGATGCCACATTGCTATCGTTATTTATGGCTGAAGAACAGATCAACTCAAGACGTAGAGGCCTAACTAGTCACAAAAGAACAGATACTGTATGACTCCTCTTATAGGAGAGACCTAGGGTGTCAAGGTAAGAGAATGGTGGTAGTTTTATGAAAAGTTCTAGGGGCGCCTGGGTGGCTCAGGTGTTGGGCGTCTGCCTTTGGCTCGGGTCGTGATCCCAGGGTCCTGGGATCGAGCCCCACATCGGGCTCCCTGCTCGGTGGGGAGCCTGCTTCTCCCTCTCCCACTCCCTCTGCTTGTGTTCCCTCTCTTGCTGTCTCTCTGTCAAATAAATAAATAAAATCTTAAAAAAAAAAGCTTTTAAAAAAAATAAAAAAAGAAAAGTTCTAGACATCTGTTGCATAACAATGTAAATACAGTTAACACCACTGAATGTACCCTTAAAAATGCCTAAGAGGGTAAATTTTATATTACGTGCAGTGTTTTTTTTTTTGTTACAATTAAAAAAAAAAAACTTTGTGTCTTAAAACAACAATTTATTATTTCTCACTATTCTGTGGGTTGATGAGGCTCAGCTTAGGCAGGTCTTCTCCTGCAAGGGGTGAGGTCTTCCATGTGCCGCATTCAGCTGAGAACCTGGTGGGGCCTGGAACATTCAATATAGCCTCTCACCTTGTGGGGTGTCTGTGCATGTGGTCTGTCATCATTCAGTAGCCTCGCTGAGCTTCCTTACAGTATGGTGGCTGCCTTGCAAGAAGGAAGAGGTAGAAACCATGGGCTTCTTAAGAGAGAAGCCCAGAGCTGGTCCAGTGTCAGTCCTGCCTTGATGAGAGCAAGTCTCTTGATGAGAGCAAGTCACAAGGCCAGCTCAGATTTGAGGGGTGAAGAAATGGATCCCACCTCTTGGTATGGGAGTGGTAAGGTAAGATGCAGAAAAGCACTGGGGATGGGAGATCAGCTTGCAGCCATCTTGGTATTTAGGGCAACATTCTGGGCAAGGAGGCCTCCGTCGGTCTGTCCCATAAAGGGAAAAACTAGACTCTTCTGTAAACAGGAAGAGGGGTTTGAACTGGAAACCAGCTCTTCTCTGTCTCCTTCTAGCAACATAAGGAGGGGTAGGAAGGATAGTGTACCAGGCCTGGAGGTGGGCATTTCTGGGATCCTTGAGAAGTTTCTGGCTAAGCCCGTGAGGTGCTCGTAGATAGGTCAGGAGACATCACAGGTACAGAGCCATCCTGTTCATTGGAACCCTAGTGGGAGAAGGCAGAAGAAGGAAAGCTTTCTGCGCTCTGTGTCTTGGTGAAAAATGATAGGCTTTGACTGTATTGGGGGGGTGGAATCTTAAGCAAAGTGAATGGTGAATACCAACAATGACACCCAGAGGGATTTGGGGGGTTTCTAGTTAGGGGGTGGCTCATGATCACCTTTCCTCACAAGCCTGCCCTCCCCATCTCTCCAGCCTTAGGGGAAGGTAGCTCTTCTGTCTGGAGAAATGGTTCCTGTGTGACCTCCAAGGACTGCAGATTTGGCAACTCCGTCTCTGCCTTCACCTACAGCGTTGACTTTGGCTTCTGGATCAACTCCACCTGTTGCCAAGGCGACTGCCAAAAACTCACTCCTCTCGGTACGCCGCTACCAGAAAGCAGTTGCGGGTGACAAAGGACGCAGTGGGGTGACTTTGGAGGAGAGTTTGTCCTGAGTTGAGGAAGGCAGGCCGGCAGGAGCATCCCCATTCCCCAGCCAGGCTGCCCGAAGGCACCCTGACCCCAGCTAAGTGGGAAATCCCAGGAAGGTCATCCCCCTGTGGGAGAGCCTGTGAGTGTACAGAGGGCCCTGGAGGTTCTGAAAGTCCTCCTCGCTGACTGTCACCCTCCCCTCTACAGAAGTTCTGCCAACCTCACACACCCTGAGCGAGTTCCTGTGTCCTACATGTCCTAACGGCCAACTGGGGCCCTGCAATTCCTCCTTCTATATGCAGTGCCCCAGTGGGGAGACGGAGTGTGTCCAGCTGGACCTGGTGCTTGTAGAAGGTAATATGTGTGTGTGTGTGTGTGTGTGTGTGTGTGTGTGTGTATGCGTACACACGTGCCCAAGAACGAGCCTGAGCACGTTGGTTTTGGATTCGGGCATGCCTGAGTTGGGGGTCTCTGAGTCCATGAGACTTCTGGATGGGTACTGTCCGAAAGGAATAGAATGCAAGCCACATGTGGAATTTAAAGTTTCCGAGGAGCCACATTAAAAAGTAAAAAATAACAGATGGAATTAGTTTAATATTTTATTTAACCCAATATATCCAATAGTTGTAATTTCAACAGGCAATCAATATAAGAAATTATAAATGAGGTATATTACATTCATTTTTTTCCTACTAAGCCTTTGGAATCTGGTGTGGATTTTATACTCACAGCCCATTTCAGTTCAGACCAGCCACATCTCTAGTGCTCGATAGTCGTATGTGGCTAGTGGCTACTGTATTGAAAATTCTAGAACAGGGGCACCTGAATGGCTCAGTCAGTTAAGCGTCCCACTCTTGATTTCGGCTCAGGTCATGATCTGAGGGTTATGGGATCAAGCCCCATGTTGGGCGTTGCACTCAGCAGGGAGTCTGCTTGAGATTCTCTCTCCCTCTCCCTCTGCCCCTCTCCCTGCTCGCACTCTCTCTCTCTCAAATAAATAAATCTTTAAAAAAAAGAAAGAAAATTCTAGAACATAGTAAGTGCTGTGTATGACATTTCAGTGAATCTACGACCATCATGGATCTGCGAGGAACACACTCCAGTTCAGGGCAAACTGAGACAAATACAGACTGTGCTGTGAGGTTTTTTTTTTTTAATGGAGAAGGTCAAAGATAAATAAAGGAGTGAACAGTTTAATAAATCCCATGTGCCCTTCCCCCAACCCCAGTAATCATCCATTCACGGCCAATCGGTTTCATCTCCACTCCCGCCCCACATTATTTTGAACGCAACCTCAGATATCATATCACTTGAACCCTAAGTATTTCCATACATTTCTTTAAAAGATAAGGACTTAAAAACAAGCCACAATTGTGGTGAGGTGTTGTTCCTCCTTGGTAAAATAAGACAGGATCTCTTTCATATCCCCCACCAAATCCTCAATAAACCGGTTACGTTTGTATATTAATATAAGAATGGATCACATCGTACCATCTTCCATCATATGTAGCTCTGAGGAAGCATAGGAAGAAGCTGAGAAAGCTGTGCACCAAGTCCGTTGGAGGGGTGTGTGAAATAGAGTGACCTCCCAGGGTCACAGTTATTAATACATTCAGTATTATGAATATTGAATACAAGTAAAAGAAAGCCTGCAACATACATGTAAGGTATAAAGAGTAACAATGAAAGGCACAGTGGGACCAGGCTCCAGCTTGAGGATCCCAGCATTTTCCGGTGAGTTTTCCCGAAGGACGTGGGGCAGAGGGCCTCCCCAGCCTCCAGGGTTGGCCCGCTCCCACGTTTCCTGTTGGATGTGACAGTCTTGTCTTTTATGAAAACTCGGCGATGGTGACGCTAGCAGATCCCAAGGCTCTGTCCGACCTGGGGAGACAGGCGGCCCCGCGGGGCTGCAGGGAGTTGCGGGGAAACGGGCTTGGTCAGGGGCCCCCTCCGAAGCCCGGGCGTGGGGACGGGGGCTGGCCGGGCTGGCGTGCGGTGGCAGGTGCGTGTGCGCAGCGGGGACACCTGCTGGCGTGCGGCGTCACCCGCGTCCTCCCCGCGTCTCCGCAGGCGGCCAGAACGTGAGTGTGAGCGGCTGCGGCTCCCGGGACCTGTGCGCTGCCCCCGCCGCCACCGAGGGGCTGCTGGAGCTGCCCGGCCACCGGCTGGCCCGCCGGCCCCACTGCAGGCCCAGCCAGCGGGCCATCATGGACTCCAAGTGCCACTCGGGCGCGCCGCCCGGCCTCTGCCTCGCCCTGTCCGTGCTGCTGGTGGCCCTGGGCGCCGCGGCCCTCTCCTGAGCAGGCCCGCCTCGACCGCCCTCGCCCCGCAGCCACTCAACCCCACTTGTGTCCCACCTCGCTAGCTGGCGCCCTGGCTCCCCCCTACTTCCGGCATCTCTAGGCCTGGAAGCTTCTGGTGAGAAAAGTCAGAAACCAGGAGGGTGAGCCTCCTCCCTCAGACTAAGGGCTTCCCCAAGGCTAGTCCTCTTTCTTAACACCAGGGTCCCAAAGGCTATACCTCCTCCCTCAGACTAGGCTGTACTTCCTCAACCTCAGACTAGAGACGCCTCCATGGGCCCCAAAGACTAAGCCTCCTTCCTCAAACTCGGGGGTCCCCAACACCACGTTACTCCCTCCGACTAGGGCTGTGTCTCTTTTCCTGAACATTGGGAAGCAGCGCCTTCTGTCTCCCTCTTTAGGGTCTAGCAAAGCCTCGGGCGGCCAAGATGGGGTTTGAGGACCAAATACACCCTCTTCCCAGGCTTTTAGAACACCCCTTCCACCCCTACCACAGTCCCTCTTCTGTCCGGGCTCAGTCTCCCCACTGTCACCAAATGTGAATGAATCGCATCCCACAATGCCAAGTGGTTTGGGTTTCCTTCTTGCATCGCAGCCTCAAACAGGGCCCTGATGTGGTCTGCTCTCTCCTTCGGGGATGCGAGGACCCGAGGGGACCCGCAGATGACGGTGTCTGGGAGCCGGGGGTTGGGGGGGCATAAGAGCAAATGCTTAGTCTGGAGTGAGTGTCATTTTTGAGCCAGCATTGGACCCAGAGGATTGAGCAGAGAGGTAAAGCTGGGGAACTCAACAGGAGGCGGGAAGCCAAGAGCCATCTGCTTTCAGCTGAAAGTAATACAAAGTCCAACAAAAAGAACCGAAAGCATTCACTCGGTGCTAATTAGACAAATATTTATTGATCACTTGCTGTGTATCAAGCACAGTTCTAGACACCGAGGATACATAGTAAAGAAAATTCTCTGCTCTCAGGAGGGTTATGTTTCAGTGGGGGAGACAGATAATAAACACAGTGCAGGGAAGAGGAGTGGGGGAGGCCTGCAGAAGGGGTGCACTTTTATAGGAGAGGCCTCAGGAGGGTGACATCCGAGTGAAGACCCGAAGGGGGTGAGGTGGAGGGCCATGCAGGTGTGTGGGGTGTGGATGGGGGCATTCCAGGCAGAGGGAACTGTAAAGGCAGAGGCCCTGAGGTAGGAGCAGTAAGGAAGAATGGAGGTAGGGGCCCCCAGGGGTCATTAATTCAGCGGTTCAAAGGAGTCACTGAGAACCGAGCTTGCTGCCCTGCCATCCTCAGCATGTTGCTGTGTGCATGATGGTGGCTGGAGCTCCAGCATCGTGCCCTCATGCGACCAGACCCAAAGCCGGGGGAGGTGGCCTCCCATCCTTGTCTTCCCAGAAACCCTGTCCCCTGGCCGACTTTCCTCATGTCCCCATTGGCCAAAATGGAGCCAGCCAATCCCTGTCAAGGTGATGGTAATCCTGATTGACTTCACCTAATCAAGATTCCATCTCTGGGGTTGAGAGAGGCCTCTCATAAGGTACATGGCTGCCCCCAGATTTTGCACAAAATGGGGTTCTTTTTTTTTTTTTTTTTTTAAGATTTACTTATTTATTTTAGAGAGAGAGAAAGCACACAAGCAGCGGGGAGGGGCAGGAGAGGGAGAGAATCTCAAGCAGGCTCTGACTCCCCACTGAGCAGAGTCGGACTCGGGCCTCGATCTCACCACCCCGAGGTCATGACCTGAGCTGAAATCGAGGGTTGGCCGCTTCACTGACTGAGCCACCCAGGCTGTGTGGCCAGGGCTGGGGCCACGCAGGAGGCACCACGGCCAGTTCCATGGATGCGGCCAGAAGCAGGAGTGGGGGAGGAACGCTTCACCCTCTGACCTGGAGTGCTTCCTCTTTGCAAAGGTCAAGTGGCAAAGGAGCCTGGGAAATGTAGTTTTCCAACTCCCAGCCTCAGTGTGATAGGGCAGAGAGGGGTGGATATGGAAATGAAGAACCATGACATTGGGCCAGTCCCTTCCTCTCTCTCAGGCCCGGTTTTCTCGTCTGTAACGCGGGAGTAGTAATTGTTCCTGAAAAAGTGAATGTATCTAGATAGTGTTTAGCAGGTAATAAGCTTTCAGTGGATGGTGGTTGTGAGGATGCTTCTTGTCTTAGTCAGCTCGGGCTGTCATAACCACACACCACAGTCCCTGTGACTTACACTACAGACATTTTCTCACAATTCTGGAAGTTGGAAGTGTGAGGTCAGGGTGCTAGTGTGGTTGGGTTCTGGTGAGGACCCTCCTCCTGGTTTCTGGGTGCACGCTTTCTTGCTGTGTCCTCATGTGGCAGAGACAAGGAGCTTCTACTGGTCTCTCCCCATTTCATGTAAGGACGCCAATCCCATCACGAGGCCCCGCATTCATGACCTCTTCTAAATGATCTCTCAGAGGCTCCACTTCCAAATACCATCATCTTGAGGGGCTAGGGCTTTCACCTATGAATTTTAGGGAGACACAAACATTCACTTCCTAACACTGCTGAGAGAGAAAAGGGAAGGATTTGTGGTGAGCACCCTGTCAGTGTTGCAGATCATTTATCTTAATGCCCTATGACGTAGGCATTATAGACCCTCATTTTGCAGATAAGGGATGGAGACCTCTGAGTCTCCATCTCAAGGTCACGCATCAAGTAGCTAGACTCATCTGTAGCTACTGATTCATGATTCCTGTGGACTGAAGGGTCACCGGGCCCAGTGTTGAAGGATGGGGATGTCCTTGTAAGGACTCTCCACACAGAATCCATCAGCCTCACCCATAGTGGACATGCCGTGTGAGTCGGAAATAAACTGTGTTGTTGTTGTAAGACGTCGGGAATCACCTGGCCCATCCTGACTGGTACAGAGATCACAGAGGGAACGGAAGGCAGATGTGGGGGGTAGAGCCACGCATCTCAAAACTGCTGCCTTAGACAGGGTCGTGGTTAAGATCTCTGGACTCAGACTTGGGTTTGTAGTGTGGCTTCACAAGTGATCTGTTGTGTGGACTTGGAAAATCTCGGGACACCTCTGAGCCCTGCGTTCCCATTTGGAAGAGGGAGGTAGTAATCGTTTGACCTCTCATTACTGTCAGGTGTGCCAAGCAAAAGGCTTGGCACGTCCTAAACTTTCAACGGATGGAAGTAGTCACATCCTAGGATGTTAATCATCACGACAGCTGTACTATTTGTTATTTGTGTGAAAGAGACAATGGAGGCTCACAGGAGAAAGTGCTAGTAAGTGGCAGCCATGGGATTTGAACCCACATCTGCCTGATTCTAGAGGATAAACTTTTGCCCCCGTTAAACACCGAGGAAATGTCAAAACACACACAAGAGTAGAGAAAATAGTATAATGAACCTTCAGTTATCTATCCCACCCTCTACCTCCCCCGTGTCAAAAATTACCCACATTCTGCCAATTATATCCCCTTTCCCTTCTCCTTCCCTCCCTCCCTCCTCTCCTCCATATCTTCCTCTCTTCCTCTTTTTCTCCCTCCATCTGTCTTCTCTTCCTTCTGCCCTCCCCCCTCCCTCCCTTCCCTTCCTACTCCTACCCCTCCTCCCTTCCTTCCGCTTTGTGCCAAGAAGTTTTAAAACAAATCCCAGACATCGCGTTTTCCCCAGAAATACCTCATTGTGCATCAGAGCCTGCATGCATAACCTCTGCATTACGTGTCCTTCCTGGGAGGGAGGACAGACTAAAATAAAGCAGAGAGCTTCCCTGACCTGCCCGCATCCCTGTCCATTAGCAAAAGGCCCTGGAATGTCCTGGCCTTCCGGGGGAGAGTCCCCCCTCACCCCCGGGGGCTGTGGTATTCTTCCCCATCTTCATAGAAAAATCATGTCAGAAGTGCCTATCTCGATATGCAGATGGGAGTCGCACCCAAAAGAGAGATGGTGGTTAAGAGTGTGGACTCTGGGGGCACCTGGGTGGCTCAGGTGGTTAAGCGTTTGCCTTCGGCTCAGGTCATGATCTCAGGTTCCTGGGATTGAACCCCGCATCGGGCTCTCTGCTCAGCGGGGAGTCTACTTCTCCCTCTCCCTCTGCCCCTAACACCTGCTCCTGCTCATTCTCTCTCTCTCAAATAAATAAATAAAATCTTTAAGAAAAAAAAAAAGTGTGGACTCTGGGGGCGCCTGGGTGGCTCCGTTGGTTAAGCGTCTGACTCTTGATTTCGGCTCAGGTCATGATCTCAGGATCATGAGCTAGAGCCCCGAGTTGGGTTCCACGCTCAGCGTGGAGATTCTGCTTGAGATTCTATTTTCCTCTCGCTCTGCTCCTCCTCACTCTCTCTCTCTCTCAAAAAACAAAACAAAACAAAAAAACAAGAGTTTGGACTCTGGTCCCAGTCTGTCTGGGGTCATAATGCCAGGTTTGCCAGTTACTAGTTCTATGACCTTGGGTTAGGACAATACATGCACAGAAATCAGAGTTCAATACAAGTAAATAATAGCCTTTAACTGCTATCATTGGGGAGGGGGAGCGCCCTCTGGGTCACACGGCCCAGATGTGTGTTTGGGGGTAGTAGAGTGTGGGATAGATATCTGATAGATAACCCCTTTCTTTCTGCTTACCCAGTATGGCCTCCTGTCTGCCTGGATGGATGCCTGCTTTAAGGTGGGGTGCAGAGGAGCCTGGGGTGGTGAGGAAGGAAAGAGATGTTTCTGTGAGATTGGAGGCCCAGGGGATGGGGCCAGGATATGATCCACCTGGCCTGAGCTGGGAGCCTACCGAGGTGCTCAGGAAATGCTTGCAGGCAGAAATAGCCATCTGGTGACCGTGACCCTGGAGTCCACGGGGTTGGGGGTGTGGAGGGGTGAGGGGGTGCTGGGAGTCGAGCCTGAGCAGAGAGTTTAATTTTATTGTACATTCCTAATTTTCTGTAAGGGCACCAATGTGAGTGTATTATTCAAGTTTTTCAAATTTATTACAAATTACTTTTTTTTTTTTTAAAGATTTTATTTATTTATTCGACAGAGAGAGACCCAGCGAGAGAGGGAACACAAGCAGGGGGAGTGGGAGAGGGAGAAGCAGGCTTCCTGCTGAGCAGGGAGCCCGATGCGGGGCTCGATCCCAGGACCCCGGGATCATGACCTGAGCCGAAGGCAGACGCTTAACGACTGAGCCACCCAGGCGCCCCTACAAATTACTTAAAACGTACAAAAACAGAGAGTAAGCGGTGTCTCTCGCCGCTCAGCAGACAGGAAGCATCCAAACAGCTGCAATCCCCCGCGGCCCCTTCCCTGACCACTGCCTTTCCTCCTTCCTCTCCTGAGATAAGTGCTACCCTGAACACCATACTTGTAATTTTGCTACAAATATACACGCTTTGAATTTTTCCCCTTTTCCTTTTCCCTCCTCTCCCTCTTTCCTCCCCATAGGCTCTCCCTGGGGACCTCCCCCTCCCAGGGATTTCATGTTAACAGGCTCCCCGAGCTCCTCCTGTTATTCCCCAAAGTCAAATAATCCCCTATAGACGTTTGGTGCGTGAATACACATAGATACATACATACGCGTGTGTTGATACCAGTGTATGCAGACACATACACACATACACATGTATGTTGGTCTATAAGGGTGTTTTGGTCTTTAATAGGATATTAGCCATCACTCTCTGCGTCTTGTTTTCCTCCCTCAACAGCACCTCGTGGAAATTCTCCAAGTCTTCTGATTCACCCCCTTTCAGTGGCTGGATGGTGTGGTCTTCCTGGCCCATGGAGTGGATGTACCAACATTGATTCAGTCGCAGTCCTACCGATGTGTGGTCGTGTGTGATGTGTGTGTGATGTGTGTGTGTGTGTGTGTGTGATGCATGGTTTCCTTTCTGCCCCTCCCCATCATCAGAGTCAGCCGTAAACATCCTGATGACAGCAGTGTATATGTTTCTATACGTCTTTAGAAAATGTCTGCTACATTTTAAAAGTTTGGATGACATATGTCTTTAATGCATTGAAAGACAATTCTAAAATGTATAATGAAGTGGAATCGAAAGTTAAGAATGAAAAGACAGAGAATCGGGGTGGGGGGTGTGTGGGCTGTTTGAAGGAGCAGCTTCGCCTGCCTTCCCTGGTGTCATGGTGCCACCTTTACCCAGCTGAGGCCTCCTGGACATCCCTTCCCCCCACAGACTTCAGGAAGCAGTCAATTAAACTGCTTCAGCCCTTGAACATCTATGGGATAGATTTTCAGGAGAAGGGATGTGGGTTGGAAGGAACGTGTGCTTTTAATTCACTAATGGGTGATGCAAGCTTGGCCTCAAGTGTTTCTTCTTTAGCCCGACCTTCTCGTGGGGGCACCTATCTCTCTGCAAACAGACCTTGACTTCCCAGCCCTCCCTCTTTGCTTACCACCTTCAGGAAACAGATCTGCCCTATCTCCCTGACCCTTCTCAGCAACATCTTGGGGTTCTGACCAGTGCCATGCTGAGCCATATTGAAGCCTGATGGGAAAGGCCCTGTATACATACTTTGGCTTCTTTTTTAATTTTTTTTTTCCCAGAACACTAAAGTAGTTGAAATAAATATTGAAAAAATATAAGGGGGGCATATTAAAATTCACATTATTTTTATTTATTTATACCAAGACAGAATTTAACATAATTTTATTTCAGTGTAAGTTAATTAAAATTTATTTAACATCATCATTTGGTCAAGAGAAACTGTCAATCATGAAAATTCTCTTGATTGAAAATACAATAAGGGGAGCCGAGGTGGCTCAGTCAGTTAAGCGTCCAACTCTTGGTTTCAGCTCAGGTCATGATCTCAGGGTCGTGAGATGGAGCCCCACGTCCAACTCTGTGCTCAGTGCAGAGTCTTCTTGGGATTCTTTCCCTCTTCCTCTCCCTCCTCCTCTGTTCCCTCCCCTCACTCCTGTGCATGCATGCATGCTCTCTCTCTCCCCCAAAAATTCTAAAACAAAATGTGATAAGCCAAGATGCAGATTAAAAAAAAATATATTATTGATGAGTTTGCTTCCATCAAAGCCAGGGGTGCACGTTTTTCCTTTTGTTTCAGGCACCAACATGGTCCAGCATGGTGCTGGTCTTTATTTAAAATTTTGGGAACTTCTTCATTGAAATATCATGGATTTTTGCATTAATTTTTATTTTAGAAAAAGTATTACATTACAATATCATTTATCTCGATAACTGAGTTTTTTGGCACCCCCTTAAATTTTGCACCTAAGGCCAGTGTCTCACTTGTTGGCCATAGTCCTGGCCCTAGTTCTAACCAAACTGTGTCATTGAGTGCAGAAGGATCCTTGCCTCATCCCTGTGCCCCTCTCATGACACTCTCCAAAAGGCTTCTGATGCTCTCCCAGGTAACAGGTGTATATATCGTCACTGTGGACTATCATGAGATCTGGGCCCTGATTGCCTCTCAGATCTCATCTCCTAGAACTCTCTCCTCAGTCACTCTGCTCCAACCACACCAGCCATTGTGATTCTCCCCCAGACACATGAGACTCAGTTCTGCCTCAGGACCTTTGCATGTCCATGCCCTCTGTCTGGAAAGCTCTTCCCCCTGATGTCCACATGGCTTGTTTCCTTACTTCATTCAGACCTCGGCTCAAATAGACTGTCAGTTTCTCAGGCCTTCCTGCACCACTCTATCAAAAATAGAACACTTCCTCCCCCAAGTCACTTGGCTATTTAGTGGCCTAAAGCAATGCTTTATTTCCCACAAGTCTGTCCCACAAGTGGGATCTTCTAAGCTCAGCTGGTCCTTCTATTCCCATGTGGTAGCAGCTGGGGTGGTTCTTGTGGCTGCATTCAGCTGGAAGTCAGTGGGGACCTGAATGTGCTGGGTGGCTTCTGTCTCTCCATGGGGTCTCTCCAGCTGGGTAGCAGGACTTCTACTTGGCAGCTCAGGTTCTGATAAAGGGAAAACAGAAGCCACCACCCCCTAAGCCTGAGCTTGGAAGTCCCAGAAAGTCCCTTCAGCTACATATCGTTGATCAGAGCAAGCCACAAGACCCGCCCAGGTTCAAGGGGAGAGGGCAGAGACTCCCGCTCTTGGTGGGAAGAGTGGCATGTGACTGCAGAGATGGGAGAAATGGTTGGCGGCCATAGTTACAGGTAACCTACCGACCTCATCCTTGCTTTCTTGTTCTTTTTTCTTCTCACTATTTGATACTACCTTATTTTGGTTTACTATCTTTCTCTTTCTCAAAAAAATATAAGCTCCATGAGGGTAGGGGCCGTCTGTCTGTCAGTGCCTACAACTGTGTCTAGCCAGTACGTACTGGAATGGATAAATGAATGAATGAATGAATGAATGAATGAGTCCTTGGGGACTAACTTCCGGTTTCCTCAGGATTATGGTGAATGGAGACAAGGTGAAGACCACATGTGTCGACGTTCCTAGGGAAGTGCTTTAGGCTTTTGAAGAGACACAGGGGGAGGACAGGGAGGAGAGGAGGGTTAGGAGTAGGCAGGAGAAATGGGAGGAAGAAGAGGAGGCAGAGGACCGGGAGCCTCGTGAGGGAGGCAGGGCCTGGTACACAGCAGCTGTTCAGCAAGTGTGTGTTCAGTGAATGAACTTTCTCCAAAAAGCCTTCCCCGACGCCACCCCGTCCCGCGCTGGGTCAGACATCCCCTTGGCTCTCACGCTCGTCCGGGGACTCCATCCCCACTTTACCCCCTGTGGGTTGTCTCTGTCAGGGGAGGGTTCTGTGACCCTCACTGGACTCTTGTGAGTCCTGTGCTGGGTTCCGAACATCAACCAACGGGTCCTTGGTGCACCATGATCATGCGCTGCGGAAACCGCCCCGCTGTGGGAAAGGGCTGTCGCCGTCATTGCTGTCCCCAGCCTGGCAGACACCGAGCGGACACTCAGGAATCACCTTCATTGATTCTAAGACGCACCGCCCCCGCCCCCACGTTTTAGCAATTCTGAAATCAGGACGAGTCGCAGCTGATGGCACCTTACAAACACTGTGAGCCAGGAGGCCATTGTGACACGGCTGTCACTGCCTGGAGGTGATAATGGAGCTGCTTTTAATAGCATCGTCCCTGCTCCTGATGGCACGGAAGGACGCGGAGTGTGGGAAAGCAGGGGCGACCCCTGCTCGAGGCAGAAGTGAACCCACAGAGTCAGACTCTGTGGTTAGGAACAGCTTAGCCAAGTTATTTCCCTTGTATTTTCCCAGTTAGATACACACACAGTGATATATGATAAAAAAAAAAAAAATCTGTGTTTTCCACGTAAGTCTATAAAGAGTAAGTGTGAAATAAAAATTTTAAGTGGTAAGGAAATGTCATGTCCTATTGGTATTGGCAGCAATTTGTCCCCCCGTTCGGGGGATGGAAAACGATGCAGCCGACAACCAGTAGCACCTTTGATCTGATTATACAGGAAACCCGTGGAAAGAAGGAATGAATAAATGTGTAAATCTCATTTGTCTCTGTCTTCCTCTCGATTCTGGTCTCAGCTCCTGGGTTTTACGTCTGTCTGGGGATGACAGGTGGGAGAAGAGAATTCTAGTCCCTGTTAAATGAGCTACCTCACCCGACGGGTTTCCCACGGCGCTTGGCACGTTGTAAACACCCAGTACGTGGGCGCTCTGCCTCGTGTGTGGCCGTGTCCGCCGCCCCCAGCAGCCTGCGAGGTCTGTAATGGCAGGGATGAGTGCGACTCACACCTCTGGACCAGTACAGGGACTGGCCTAGGGCCAGGTCGAAGCAAATGTTTGTGGAGTGACCAAATAACCGTGTGAATTACTGGGTGAATGAGAGCTCTCTGTCAACTCAGGGTCTTTGCACGCGCTGGGCCATGGCCTGGGATGCAACTCCCTAGCAGGCCACCAGGCTCACAGATCTCAGCTCAGGTGCCTTCTCCTCCAGGAAGCCCTCCCTGACCCCTAGGCTGGGTCAGCTGCCCCCTTGGCGTTCCCACAGCCCTCCGGAGTCCTCCATTCCAGTCCTGGGTCGTCACTGTCTGCGGATGGATGGGACTTGCACGGGACAGAGCCCAGGGCTGTCTTGGTCATTGCTGCCCAGGATGGGGCCTGGAGAAGTGCTGAAGGTATGATGAATGAACACGGAAGACAGGCCAGGAGCTGGTAGAGGTGCGCCTGGCAGCGTGCCAGCCTGCGTCGGATGCATTTCTGCAGGTGCCGGGCACTGTCTTGGCCCTCAGTCACCCCGGGCTGTGACCATCTCCCTCCCCTCTGACCGGGAGCCCCCTGAGGGCAGAGCACTGGGGATCAGGAGCAGGGGCCGAATGAATGAGGGCTGTGAAGGGGGAGGTGGGCTCCAGGGGCCATGGCCCGTGTGTGTTGTCTGCGTGTAATGGAGTCTCTCCTGGGCTGCAGGTCTGTGTGTGCCTGAATGTGTGTGGGCTACACATTGGCCTGACTTCTGCTTTTTGGTAATAACTGTGTCGGAGGGTCCGGGACTCTATACTTTCCCTCTTGGGCCGGGTGCGCGTGTCTGTGAATTTAGGGGAGGAGTCCAGGTCTGTGTGTTTGGTGTCTGGGAACATCTGCAAATATTTTTTGATCAGTTGACCTTCGGCTCCCTCCCTGCGTCTCCGTCTCTGCCCCTTGGTCCCATTTCTCTGGCTGTGTCCTCTCATCCCCTCTGTAAGCTGAGCCTCTGACCTGTCTTTCCCTGGTTCTCTCTGAGGTGGTTTCTCGCCCACTTGGTCTTCCTGCCGGACGCTCCCTCCGCTTTTTTCTTGGGGAGTCTCCCTTTGTCTCGGGGGCCTTTGCCTCAGCCTCTCTCCTCGTTCACATGGCTCCCTGCTTCCACTTCCCAATTTGTCACAGCGCTACCACCTTCAGGGGTCGTGAGGAAGTAGAGGAGGGAGAGGGACAGAGGGGACCGGGGTGTTACACTAGAGTGGGCACTGAGCTGGGATTTGGACGGGCTAGGCTGGGCAAGGAGAGGCCTGGACGCCAGACACTGGACTGGGGAGTGGCCCTGTGGGGCTGCGGCGCGGGGGCCAGTCCTGGCCAGGGCAGGGCGGAGGCGTGCTGGCAATGCCCCTGTGGGTGGGTTCAGACCTGGCCTCTCCCCACAGCCAGCGCCGGCGAAGCTAAACCAGCACCCCCGGAGCTCGCACAACACGTCGCCGGGCGGTAGGTGAGTAGACAGTGCGGAGAAGGGGACATGAATGACTTGTTTGGGCAACAGTCCCCTGGAAGGAGGAGAAACAGAGGGTGGGTGGTGAGCAGGGTCAGGCCCTTGGATGCCAGGTGGTGGAGCCGGGACTGTGTCCTGTGGGTGACAGAGACCACAGACGGGTGGTGAACAAAGATCTCTGTGGGTCCCTTGTGGGGGGACTGAGGGCCCAGTGTGACCGAGAGGGGGGCCCTAGGAGCAGCTGGGGGGTGGGGACCCCGCCCCCTGACATCACTGTCACATTATTGCGCTAGGGTTGGCTGACCAATCAGCTGCTGCTTGCTGTTATAATGGGTCCTAGCAACGGGTCTGACCTTGGGCTAACAAGAGAGGAGACCCCACCAGCGGGGAAAGTGTGAGGGGAGAGGGAGAGCCTGCAGGGCAGGTGAGTCCCCTGAGGGCAGGACTGTCTGGCTGGGCCCTGTGGGTGAAGGGAGGCAGGGGCTTCCAGGACCAACCCTAGATCCCTCAGCCCTATTCCCACCCCAGGGGCCACTGACCTGCCTGGCCCCGGCTGCTGGGACCTGCCCCGGCACCTGCTCACCTCTCCCTGGGCCTTATCCTTACATGGCTTGGGGGGACAGGGTGCAGGGAGAGTGGGCATAGCATGGGAGAAATGCCCCCACCCAGGATGGGGGTTCAGACCCGGTGGGAACAAGGTAATAAGGACAAATTTCTGTTGGGGGGGTGGACAAGGACAGCCCAGAAGACAAGGAGGGAGGCAAAGACATGTAGCTGAACAGAGCTTCAGAGGAATGAGGGAGCCCAGGGTCGTGCCTTTGAATCCTGGCTGGGCCTCTGTGCAGGGACCTCATTGTGTAGTCTGAGCCTTGGTCCCTCTCTGTCTGATGGGGACAGCGATCCCTAGTGTGAGCTGAGCTTAGCAACCCAGGGCAGGTCTGGGTGTTTAAGGAGGAGGACTCCCACTGTGTGGGCATCCCCTCATTCCAGGCTCCTTCCAACCCCAGAAGGCTGGCCTAGGGATAGATGGGCGGGCTCACGATCGCGCAGGCCTCACTTGCCCTGTGCGGTAGCAACGTTGTCTTCCGTGGTGCACTCAGAGAGGGCAGGGGATGGCTTCAAGTCACACAGCTGGGACTACTAACAAGGATAATAATGACGCTGCTGCTGGTAACCCAGACCACCTGCTGTGGGCCAGGCGCTATTTCAAATGCTTTCTATGCGTTAACTCAATTCTCAACAAGCCGAGGAGGTGGTTTGCTATTATCATAGTTACTGGCCTCATCGTACAGATGACGGGAACGAGGCGGAGAGCTTCAAGTCACTTGCCCCAGTCACTCAGCGCATACATCGGGGAGTCAGGGTCTGACCCTGGGTTCGGCTCCAGGGTCTGGGTCCCCTTCATCCCCCCTTCCCGCTGCTCCCAACCCTAGCAGCTGCAGGAGAGTGGCGTGCTCTGCCTGCGCCCGGGTGCTGGGCGTAAGCCCTTTCCTTTGCAGGCCTGGCTCCCACATTTGTGGGGCCCGGTGCAAAATGAAACCACAGGGCCCCGGGTCGAATATCATTAAGAGTTTCAGTGTCAGAAGAGCATTAAGCCGAGAGCTGAGGCTTCCAAGCTTGGGGCCCCGTGTGGCTGCCTGGGTCACAAGCCGCCATCAAACCTTTACCCTGAAGACTCCTGAGCACCGCAGAAGGCACGTCAGTCACTATGCCCTTTATGCAGAGGAACAGGCTCAGAGAGGTACCTCACTCTGCCCCAGGTCACACAGCAAGTCAGTGGCAGGGATGGGATGTGAGCCTGGGCCTGTGAGACTCCAAAGCCCCCTACCTCGTGTCGGATAATGTACCCGGGGTTTTTTGAGAAGGGGCGGGCCAGAGGGATTTCCCTTATATCCTTGGTGTCTCTCTCTCCCTGCCCTGTGCCAAGGCCCAGGAGAAGTGAACGGCTCCCTTCTACCCCGCAGACGCTGAGAACCCCGCGTCCCGTGACTCTCCCCCAGCCCCCGCACCCTCTGAACCGCTGGTCACCATGGCTACTTCGAAGTTGCCAGCAGTGCCCCGGGAGGAGGAGACCACCATCCTCATGGCCAAGGAAGAGCTGGAGGCCCTGCGCACGGCCTTCGAGTCGGGCGACCTCCCGCAGGCGGCCTCTCGCCTCCGGGAGCTACTGGCCTCGTCCGAGAGCATCCGCCTGGAGGTGGGCGTCACCGGCGAGTCGGGCGCTGGCAAGTCCTCCCTCATCAACGCCCTCCGCGGCCTGGGGGCCGAGGACCCCGGCGCGGCCCTCACGGGCGTCGTGGAGACCACAATGCAGCCCTCGCCCTACCCGCACCCCCAGTTTCCCGACGTGACCCTGTGGGACCTGCCGGGGGCCGGCTCTCCGGGCTGCCCAGCTGACAAGTACCTGAAGCAGGTGGACTTCGGCCGCTATGACTTCTTCCTGCTGGTCTCCCCCCGCCGCTGCGGGGCCGTGGAGACCCGCCTGGCCTCGGAGATCCTGCGCCAGGGCAAGAAGTTCTACTTCGTGCGCACCAAGGTGGACGAGGACCTGGCGGCCACACGCACCCAGCGGCCCTCGGGCTTCAGCGAGGCGGCCGTCCTGCAGGAGATCCGTGACCACTGTGCCGAGCGGCTTCGGGTGGCTGGCGTGAGCGACCCCCGCATCTTCCTCGTGTCCAACCTGTCGCCGGTGCGCTACGACTTCCCGCTGCTCGTGTCCACCTGGGAGCACGACTTGCCGGCCCACCGGCGCCACGCCGGCCTGCTCTCGCTGCCCGGTATCTCGCTGGAGGCCCTGCAGAAGAAGAAGGACATGCTGCAGGAGCAGGTGCTCAAGACGGCCCTGGTGTCGGGCGTCATCCAGGCCCTGCCCGTGCCGGGGCTGGCGGCCGCCTACGACGACGCGCTGCTCATCCGCTCGCTGCGCGGCTACCACCGCAGCTTCGGCCTGGATGAAGACTCGCTGGCCAAGCTGGCCGAGCAGGTGGGCAAGCAGGCGGGGGACCTGCGCTCCGTCATCCGCTCGCCACTGGCCAACGAGGTCTCGCCGGAAACCGTCCTGCGGCTCTACTCGCAGTCGTCCGACGGCGCCATGCGGGTGGCCCGCGCCTTCGAGAAGGGCATCCCCGTGTTCGGTACCCTGGTGGCCGGAGGCATCAGCTTCGGCACCGTCTACACCATGCTCCAGGGCTGCCTCAATGAGATGGCCGAGGACGCCCAGCGGGTCCGCATCAAGGCCCTGGAGGAGGACGAGCCGCAGTCTGAGGTCAGCCTGGAGGCGGCCGGTGACAATGGTGTGGAGAAGCGGGGCTCCGGGGAGGGAGGCTGTGAAGAAGCTCCGCTCTCGGTCCGCCGGAAGCTCGGCCTCCTCCTCAAGTATATTCTCGACAGCTGGAAGAAGCGTGACTTGTCAGAAGAGAAATGAGCGTGCGGCCCCCACCCCCTGCCTCACCCACAAACCAAGCCTTAACAAAACCAGCTAAACAAAGCCAGTGTAGTGAAAACGTGCCCTGCACTTGCTGAGGGCGCCAGAGCTCCCAACTCGGCGGGGCAGGGAGGGAGGTGTGCGGGGAGGGAGGCTCGGAGGGGTCTGAGGAGGCCTGTGGGACACACTGAACCGGGATGGGCCTTGCTCCGGGTGGGCAGAGCTTCAAGGTATGCATGGCGGGCCAAGGGCACCTTGGTGGGATCTCTCTCCCTGGTCCCCTGGGAGCCAAGGGAGATTTATGGGGCAATAGCCCGGCCTGGATCCAAGACAGGCGTCAACTGTCAACGTGCGCGGGTAGCTTAGTGGAGATTGGGGCTGGTTACGGTACTTATTTTTGCTGCCATCTCCAGTCCCTTTCTGGGAAGCCCAGTGTCCCACAGGCCTCCTCTGGGGGGGGGAGGGGCGGCCAATCGGTGCCCAGGATCGGCACAATGGTGCCTAGCAACCGGTTAAACAGGGCAGGGGACAGGGGACATCCTGGGCCAGGCCGGCTGCTAGTGAGTGATGGTGGGTGTGGGGAGCCGGGGAAGGGGAGGCCCGATGGCCTTGGGCTGGAAGGCTGGTGGGCTCTTTCTCTGCCCACCAAAGGAGAGAGGGGGCAGAGGGCGAATCCCGCCACCTAGAACACGTCGGTTTGGAGAGCGTGCAGGTGTGTGTGGGCACGTGTGTGGCGATAAGCTTTCCGGTGTGTCTGTGATTGGGAGGAGCACGGGTAAGTGTCCGGGATTTTGATGCTGTGGGTCTGAGGTTGTGGGTCTGCCGACTGGGGTTTCACCCGCTGTGTCCGCATGGCTGTGCGGGTGCACGAGTGCTGGGGTTGTGCTGAAGGCCATGGGGCCGAGCCAGGCGGCGGGGGCATGTGGCTGCAGGTGTCGCTGGGCAGGCGCAACACGGGGTGAGGGGGTCTGTGTCTGTGAAACCAAGCCCCGGGCACTCCCTCTTGCTTTGTCCTTGGCTCTTCGGTGGGAATGCAAAAGTGAAGCTGACCCCCTCCTACCCGCTCAAGCCTGACCTCACGTGCCAAGTCAAGGGTCACATACGTATAGAAGATTAAAAAACTACCTGATTAGGGTCTTTGGGCAGGACAACGGCTGCCCCGAGGGCTTCTGTGGACTTGGACAAGGGGTCAGAGAAGGGTCGGATTTAGGTGTCTTTGAGAAAGGTGAGTTTCCAGGAATTCGCAAGAAGGCTCTGGAAGCTGTGTACAAGGCCGGTGGTGGAGTGGGGACTGCAGTGCAGGGGAGGTGGCCTCACCCCTAGGTGTTCACACATCCCACCTATGGATACTCCCAGATCTGGGGATGGTTCTATTTGGGGCCTCAAATGACCTTGAACCTAGGAAACAGTTCCAGACAAAGAGGGGCCACTTTCACTTGGAGGATTAAAGGGGGTGCCAGTCCGCTCTGCCGAAGAGCTCTGTGAAACAGGATTCTTCTCTTTCTGGAAGGCCTTCCCGGTGGCTCTGCCTGGACTACTTTTGGGTTCACATGGACCTTTCTGCACCCATGAGGGTGTGGGGGGGATAATGGTAGGGAAATCCCGGGCCCCCAGATATGAGGACAGATGGTCCACTCCAAATCTGTTCTCAAAAATCCAGCTCACATCTCTACAGCTGTGCACCCTCAGACATCATCCGGAACACAGGACTCATGGGCTCCGCCCAAGAGGCTGGGATGGAAAGGTCAGGCATGAATAGTGATGCTCCCTACACAGGTTAAGATCAACTGGTCGCCCTGTCCTGTCCTTTCTGCCTCCAGCTCTCCCTTTCCCACCCCCCATCTCCACCCCCTCAGCCCCTGTTTTAGCATAGGCCTCACCCTCTCCACCACCACCTGCCCCTGCCCCTTGCCTCATCTCCCAGGCTCCAGTGTCATTCCCCAAAGGCCACAGGGGGCTCTTCAATGTCCACCATGCACCTCTCCCTTCCCTGCTCAATACCCTTCCATGGTACCCCAGAGAAAGATCAAGCTCAGCCTGATGCTCCTAGCCCTTCCCAAGCTGGTCTCTGAAGCTTGTCAACAGTAAGACCCTGAGTCTTCCTAAAACAGGGGGAATCATCGCTCCATTTCACAGGTGAGGAACCGAACAGATAGGGGAAATAAAGCCTGCAGAGGGGACATGACCCACCCACCGGCACCCAAGTCCCTGGCACGGCCGGGACTGGTTGCAGTCATGCATTCCGTGTCAGCGCTGGTGCCCCAGGCCATCACACCAGTGAGGACTCTGAGGCTCAGAGGCCGGGTGGGGCTTGTGGTTCCCCGAGCAGATGTGGGTACGGGGAAGCCAGCAGCACTGGGCGCAGCGTCTTCACAAGTACACCAGGCCTGTCCCGTCGAGTCTCTTTTCCTGGTGCTGGAGCTGCAGTGCCCAAAGAGGTCCTGCCTGGCCCATAGCGGGTGCTCAGCTGTGCAAGGATGGGGTGGGGAGGTTGTATGGCAAAAGGATGGGAGGGCACTGGTCCATGTCCTGGCTCCGGTGCAGGCTGGAAGACATTTAGTGAGCGACTTTTACCTCCCCGTGCCTCGGTTTCCTACTCCGCACAGTGGGGACTTAATGAAATGATGCTTGTGGCTAGAACAGTGGCTGGCCCCGAGTACACAGTGAACAAACAAACATTAACTGCTATCGGCGATGATGACGGGTCCAGCTCTTCATTACTGCCCTGTATTGCTGATCAGAGCGCCTGGTGCACAGTAAATACCATACAATGTTATTTAAGAATTTGAATTCTAGAGGCCTCTGGCTGGCTAGGGCAGTGGAGCGTGTGACTCTTGATCTCAGGGTTGGGAGTTTGAGCCCCATGTTGGGTGTAGAGATTACTTAAAACTAAAATCTTAAAAAAAAAAAAGAATTGAATTCTATGATCATAAGACCCAATTCCCATTCCCAACGCTCCATGCACTAGCTGGGGGCCTTGGGCAACTGATTTCTCCTCTCACTGCCAAATGTGGCTAGTAAGGGAATCTCCTCTTCCGGCTGTTAGGAGGATTTTCTGAGATACTCGAGGAGGAGAACCTGGCAGTGATGAATAAAAGCGAAGCGACCTCAAGCATTTAGCACCGGGCCCGGCATATGGTTGCACTCTCAGTACGATGGCTGGTGACGCCTCAAGTACTTGGGGCATGCTGAGGGATGTAGAGAAGAGAGGGCAAGTGCTCCCTTACCTGTCCTGTTGAAGGTCACCGATCCTGAAGACGGAGTCCTGGATGTCGGGTAGCCCATGGCGAGCAGAGTCTTCCAGTCGAGCCTCAGCCTGTCCAAGATCCCGGAGCTATGGAGGGACACCAGTGCTCTGAAGGGAGCCTTCGAGGAGGGCGACCTGTCGGCAGTAGCCGCCAAGCTGCAGACCACACTTCATTTGCTGGAGAATGCCAGGCTGGACATTGGCATTACCGGGGGCACGGGCTTAGGCAAGTCGACCTTTGTCAATACCATCAGGGGGCTGGGAGACGAGGACCCCAAATCGGCCTACACGGGCGTGGTGGAAATGACGGTGGGGCCCACGCCATACGCACACCCTAAGTACCCCAACGTCATCATCTGGGACCTGCCGGGCATCAGCACGCCCACCTTCCAGGCTGAAAAATACCTCCAGCGGGTGCTGCCGGCCCGTTACGACTTCTTCATCATCATCACCTCACAGAGCTTCACCGCCCACCACGCCCAGCTGGCCCGTGAGATCCTGCAGCTGGGCAAGCACTTCTACCTCATCCGCTCCGAGGTGGACGTGGACATCGCCGCCTCCCGCAGCCGGCGCCCCAGCACCTTCTCGGAGGAGAGAGTGCTCAGCCAGATCTGGGAGGACTGTTGGCGGCGGCTGGAGGGTGAGGGGCAGGCTCTGGGCGGCTGGGCCGGGTGGATTCTGGAGGGACCGCCGGCCCCTTCCCCTTCCTCCTCCAGCGGAGGCCCGCAGTGGGGAAAGGGGTCGTCCAATGTCACACTGCGTGACCCAGCTCGGCCCCGCAGCGAAGTGATGCTCACCGCTGCCATTCATTTCCTGAGAGTTGGCGCTTCTCAGTCACAGGTGACAGAGACCAATCACCTGCATTAAGGAAACAGTACGTGTGCTGGCTCGTGTATTTGCCAAGTTAGAGCAGTGCAAATGCCACGTGCCCACGGGATGCTGGCACCTGTGGCCGAGGGCAGCTAACATTTATTAAGGGATTACACCGGCACCATTTTCATGCACTCACTTTACCACCACAGCATCCCTAGGAGGGAGGTGCAATTATCCATCCCCTTGTTTGATTTGGTAACTTGCCCAAGGCCACGCGGGTGGTAGGGAGCAAGGCTGGGATCGGAACTCAGGCAGCCTGGCTCCGGGGCCAACAGTCTCCAGCCTCGTGCCGTGCGCTCCTGGCAAGTGCTCGAGCCTCGGCAGCTGTCAGGACACCGTGGCCTGCCCCGGTGCCAAAACCGCTCAGTGCTCTTGTCTCTCGCAGCGGGGGGCCTGAAGGACCCCAAGGTCTTCCTGCTCTCCATGTTTGAGTTGGGCAAGTACGACTTCCACCTGCTGGAGGAGGTGATGGCGAAGGACCTCGAGAGCCACAAGCGGCACGTGCTTCTGCTGGCCATGCCCTCCGTCTCCGAGCCTGTCCTAGAGAGGAAGGCAGCCTCGCTACGGCAGCTCATCTGGCTGGTGGCCGCAGTGGCCTGTGGCGTCAACCCAAGCCCCGTGCCGGGCGTCCAGGATGTGGTGTGTGACCTACACATGCTCATCGACTCCCTGGAAGGCTACCGCCGCAGCTTCGGCCTGGACAAGGACTCCCTTGTCACGCTGGCGGGCCAGACGGGCCAACCCCTGCACAAGATCCTGGAGGCGGCACGGGGCCCGAAGACCGTCACCGAGGCGCTGGTGGTGGAACTGCTGGGCCAGGCCTCCCGGGATGCCTCTGCTTTCACCCAGGAGCTCCTCAACGTGCCCGTCCTCGGCACCCTGGCCACCTGTGGCCTCTCCTTCGCCACCATCTACCAGATGCTCTGCACGTCTCTGGACGAGGCGGTCAAGGACGCCCAGAGAGTGCTGCTTCAGGCCTTCCTCGACAACTCCGACCACGAGCTCCCGGAGAGATCCGATCAATGATCCCAGCCCTGAGCCTAGACCAGCTGGAGGTGGCAGCGAAGGACTGGGAAGACACAGGTTCTATCTGTCCCCAGGCTGGGTGGTGTCGGGGGATGGAAAGAAACTCAAGCTCCAACTCTCCTGGACTGAGCCCGTGTGCTGTGTTTGTGCTTTTGAGCCCTGGGTCTTATGCCCTCTCTGGCCATTGCCCCCACCTTCCCTGCTCTGAACCCCCACGGCAACCAGTAGTGCCCCCTGGGATGGAGAGGGAGGGGGCAGGACATGGGACAAGGGAGGGAGGAACTCCGTCGTCTAGCTAGAGAAGGCACTTTGGAAGGTGTTGGTGTAGGTCAGGGCAGTGGGGCAAAGGGTTCAGAAGCATTTCCCTAAGAGGACAGTGAACGTCACAGCTCGGAAGGGCCTTGAGGATCATCAAGGGAGGTTCTTGCCTAACGTTTTCTCGGTCAGCAAGTGGCAGGGACAGAGCCTGCCCTGGGTCTCGGGCCTCCCAAACCTTAGCGCCTCGCTCTTGAGAGATCTGCTCAAGAGAGAGAAAATACTCCTGGCTTGAGTGTTTTCTTCAACACCCCCCGGGGATTCCCATGACAAGGACACCAGGACTGTATGGGTATGCCCAAGGGCAGGAGGAAGGCAGGGGGACCAAAGGGGTATGGGGTAGCGGGCAGACTCGGCTGGTGACTGGAACCAATGTGAAGGGTGGAACAGCAGGATTTGAAGGTCAAGACTAGTTGGGGTTGGGTGAGGTGGCCAGGCCAATTTGGAGACATACTTTGGGAAACACCAAGCTAAGACGTAGCCTATTTAAACTGAGCAGATGAGGGTAGGTCCTATATTGAAGTGTACGGTGTATCTGACTGAGAGTCAGTTCTGGATTTAAAGGTAGAGACTACTTTTAAACAAGGGTAGATGAGGTCTGTGGGGAAAGGAAGCCACCATATTTAACCAACAGTAGGCACTGTGTGTAAGTAAGGTGGGAGTACTTGCATAAGGGTAGAAGCTGTTTCAACACAGGGTAAGTACTATCTTGAACCGGGATAGGTTCTATTTTTTAAGCATGTATTGAATTAGGCACTGCATTTAACGAGGCATTTCACCGAAGGCAGGCACTGTCCTCAACTGAAAGCAGAGGACACGAGGGTAGGAACTGCATTTAGCCAAAAGAAGGCACTGTATTTTCCTATCAGTACCACGGAGATGGGAGGCTTGATGTCACCCCAGGAAACAGAATACCCCTTTCTAGGGGCTTCCTCCTTAGCAGAGACTGGTCTCCATCTGCTCCTGCCAACTCTATGACCTACAGTGGATGTGTTCCCATGGGAAGTTCACTCAGGCTCCAATGGTGGCTGCAGGTACTCTGCCCCCAAAGGCTGGGACCCCAATTTGCCCTGGTCCCCAGGACAGCATGCTGGGGAGAGGGGAAGAAGAGAAGCACCAGAACAGGCTTGCGTGACTGTTTTTATTCGAACCACCAGACCTGCCCCAACGAAGAGCTCCCAGACCCTGCTGCACCTTACAGGAAAGGGCTTACAGTCAGGGAGGAGGACCTGTTGCTCCTGTCCCTGCAGACGGAGGTCAAGATGGAACCTGGGATTCTTGGGGACCATTCAGACTACTCCCACTGCCTGTCCCTGCGGGGAACTGAGGATGGGCCGCCCTGTCCCAGGTTGGAGGTGGGATCTCAAAGTTGCCCCCTGAACAATACTCCACTGAGGGTGGGGGGGCCTGGCCCTGGACACCTCATGTCTCTGGGCGAGAATGTCGCGGTCCCTCATCCATCAGGCCTGCTGCCACTCTCCAGCCCACCAGGGGGGTAGGACACGTGTGCTCCCTCACCATCCATGGGGACCCAGAAGTGGGTTCTCTGCATGACGTGCCTTCCCTCGGCCTCAGGCCAGCAGGCGGCTGTACTCTGCCAGGGCAGAGGACTTCTTCACGCCGTCCCAGATCCGGGCAGCGTAGTGGAACCTGTGGGAGGAGGTCAGCAGTCAGTTGCCCTGGCTGCGGCCGGCCAGCCTTGCACTGACCCCGGTCAGGTGGGAGAACAGGTCCTGCGTACGCCCCATACGCCCCGAGACAAGAGCCTCCTCGGTCGGGACGCAGGGAAGACGGTAATGCTGACGGGACTGGCCCAGGTGCTCAGACCTCACCCAGGGTGAGCCGAGCTGAAGGTGCCCGGTCTGGACCCTAGGCCTCAGGCCCCAACTCCGAGTCCAAACTTCTCCCCACTCCACTCGGTGTTGGCCTTTGTGGGTTGGCGTTCCACCTCTATCTCCCTCCAGAGTCTTCTAATGATGAGTCTAACAGCTGCGTGACCCTCGCCCCCCTGGGCTCTGCCATAGGCAATGAGAGGAACAGAGCTCCCGGCCCCTTCTGGCCACAGCTGAGCGCAGACCCCGGGGAGCCGTGCTAGAGCTGCCCCAAGCCAAGCCATCTTCCTCTCAAACGTGTGTCTCCCGGAAAGGAGATGGTGCCGACCTGGATCTGGCAGACCTGCCGTGGGCTCCGGACACAGAGTCGTGTGAAGTCGGGGCTGGGGAGGCTCAGGGCTCTGTGAGAGCAGGGGAGGGAAAGCTAGTCGGCAGAGAAGGAGGGAACGTGGCGGGGGACAGTGCGACTGTGCCATCCGGTGAGAGCTGGAGAATGCAGCTGCTGTGGGGACATTCCAGTGTCCCCTCCTGTGAGGCCACACGTTCTGCCCTCAGGGCCTCAGAATAAACACTCCTCAGGCTGACTGGGCTCACTGTTCCTACTCCTCACCATCAAATGACACCTGGCCACAGGTGCGTGACGGTGCTATGTGACATTTCCTTTCTCTGAGCCTAGATTTCCCCACTAGTAAAACTGGTGACAAGACTTCAACCCTGCTGGCTACTCGGGAGGACTCCAGATCACATGAAGCAGCATGCTGCCCGGCATGGAAGCAATCATCGATGTTTCAGAAAAGGAAGCTGAGATGTGGAGAGATCACTGAGACCTTCCTCTTGCCTGCACCAGGGTGGGGCCCTCACGCCGACCCCTCTGCCAAGAGCTCTTACCAGTTCTTCTCAGTGAGGATTGTGTGTGACAGCTGTGGCCGGGCCATGGACATCACTTGGCTCCGGAGCTTGCTCACCAAGGACTGGAAACTGGGGTGGCCCCGGTACCCAGGGAGCAGGGAGAAGAGCGGGCTGGAACCGGGTCCTGGAACGTTGAGGTGAGGAGGATAAGAGGGCCAGCCTGCCAAGAAAGGGCCTTTCCTTTCTCCCGGTCACCCAGCATCCTGGGCTGGAATGCCAGGAGTACCTCCCCGTTCAGACCCAGCCCAGCTCTTCCTGTACTTCCATGACTTGGACACACACTCCTAAGAAAGGGTCCGAGCACCTTCGGGACAAGCCAGAGTCTCCCCTCAGACCAGTGTGGGTCCCTACCACCCCACACGAGGGCATCCTGTGTCTCCCTCCAGGGGGAACCATACCTGCTCTTGGTGGGTTTTCGCTCTCTGCTTCGCTGTCCATGAAGGGCACCAGGAACAAGTTGACCTCAGAGTCCAGGAAGTCAGCTGGGAGCCCAGGGAAGACATTGCACTGTAACATGGACAGAGTACCTGGAGGAGAGAACCCATCAGCCTGCAGGTACTATGCTGAGGGGCAGGGGAGGTACATGGATGAGCGTCAAGCTAGGGTCAGGAGGCCAGTCCGGACGTCTGGGCCACGGGATCAAATCAGGAATCAAGAGGCCGTTGGCCAGCTTGGGGGTGGTTCAGGGACCCTCACCCTTGTAACGCAAGTGGGAGTGAGCCATGAGCTGGTCAATCATCAGGTGCATCTGTCGCAGCTTTCGAGGACAGAAGTCTTCTCGGCGAGCTTTGTTCTGCAGGAAGACTGAGGGGTGGGAAGAGAGATGCAGTCCTGTGAGGCCGTTGGGGCTTGGCTGTGTGGACTTCCCCTCTCGTGCCAAAGATCTGCCATTACCCCTGGGCTCAGAGCACTCGTGAATGTTTACGTGACATGTTACTTTGCTTTAGCACCAGGCCCTGTGCTGGGTGATGCTGGGGACCCAGACGTGAGTCAGATGTGGTTTCCGCCCCCAAGGAGCCCCCGGTCTGATGGAAACGACAAAAGAGGAAGACAGGCACAGGCTCAGGAGTAAGCCGGGAAGGCACCAGGGGCTTGGTGAGACAGAGGAAGTAGGGAAATCCCGGCCTAGGGTGACCTAAATGAACTAGACCCTCGTAGAAGAGCAGTGCGTGGGCAGAGCACAGCGGAGCAAGGACAAGGACGGAGCGGGCACAGGCTGGCCTGCGTGCGGCTGAGGGAGGGGGAGCAGGGTGCCTGGGGCCACTCGGGTTACTGCAACACTCACTCCCTGAGTCTGTGCCGGGAACACCAGGGTCACAGAAATGGGCATACGTGGGTCCTGTCCGCAAAACGCTCTCATTCGGATCAGGAGCCGGACCCAGACTCGGGGTTTGTACCCTTGGTGGCCAGGTGGGACCCTCAGAGGAAGGAGCAGCTATTCTGCTCTTTCTTCCTCCCAGCTCCCCACTTCCCCAGTGCTGTTTTTGCCCCCCATTCCTCCTCTGCCCAGCCCCCAGAAAGTCTCTCACCCAGGTGGGGGTAGTACTCAGTGCCTTCATCGGAGCCTGACGAGCTGCTGGACTCATGGCTGGGGGATGGGGTGGAGGGCTTCACCATCTCTGCTGTCTGGAGGAACCTGGGGTTTGGGGTGAGAGGTTGGCAGTCTGGCACTGGTACCCCCATCCCACAGCCTAGGGACAGAGCTCTTTGTGGATCTGATAAAACCCACAACCACACTGAGATAAACGCTGCATCCACACCCTATTTCTCACACAATTGTAGGGAATTCAGAGACAACTCTCTCAGACACCAATCCATGGACCCCTGCCAGATGTGTGCATTTTTTAATGAGCTTATGCTATTAAAAAAAATACTTCTAACAAAAAAAAAAAACCAACAGGGGCGCCTGGGTGGCTCAGTCGTTAAGCGTCTGCCTTGGGCTCGGGTCGTGGTCCCAGGGTCCTGGGATCGAGCCCCGCATCGGGCTCCCTGCTCGGCGGGAAGCCTGCTTCTCCCTCTCCCACTCCCCCTGCTTGTGTTCCCTCTCTCGCTGTCTCTCTCTCTGTTAAAAAATAAACAAAAAATCTTAAAAAAAAAAAAAAACAACAAAAAATACTTCCATTTTTTAAAGCGTCTGTGAGATCACCGCAAAACTGAGTACTAAGTATAGGGATTTCCATAGACACCCAGCCCCCACACACGCATAGCCTCCCCCACTATCACCATTCTGATGGACCTATGACACATTATTATCACCCAAAGTCCATGGTTTACATTAGGGTTTCCTCTTGGTGTTGTGTATTCCGAGTTTTGACAAAATGTCACGTATCTACCACACGTATTATAATGAACGGTTTCACTGCCCTAAAAATCCTCTGTGCTCCACATATTCGCCCCTCCTTCCCTTCCCAACCCGAGCTTTTCACTTGTCTCCACAGTTTTGCCTTTTCCAGAATGTCATATAGTTGGAATCCTACAGTAGCCCTTTCAAATTGGCTTCCTTCACTTAGTAATATGCACTTAAGAATATGTACTTTCTCCATGTCTTTTCATGGTTTGATATAATATTCCATTGTCTGGATGTACCACAGTTTATTAATTTACCTACTGAAAGATATCTTGATTGCTTCCTAGTTTTGGCAATTATGAATAAAGCTGCTTTATTTATTTATTTGAGAGAGAGAACATGCACGTGAGCACGCAGAAGTGGGGAGAGGGGGAGAAAGAGAATTGCAAGCAGACTCCACGCACAGCACGGAGCCCGATGCAGGGCTTGCTACCACCACCCTGAGACCATGACCCGAGCCAAAATCAAGAGTCAGACGCTTAGCCGACTGAGCCACCCAGGAGCCCCATGAATAAAGCTGCCTTATAAACATCCATGTGCAGGTTTCTGTGTGGACCTAAATTTCAATTTATGCTATTTTAAAATAAATTTTCCAAATATGTAAATAAAATAAATGCTATCTGAGGTAGGGGATAATGGGACCCAATAAAAAGCTATGCATATTCTCACACAGACACACTTATATATGTCATCCAGTTTCAAGGGGTTCACCCGCTAAGAAGCCCACCGCTAGGCTCTGCCATGTGCCATCCTGAGTCTATGCCCCAATCAGAATGTAAACTCCACAGGGCAGTCTGTTTTATTCAAACCTGTGTCCTCAGTGCCCAGAACAGTGAACGGCATCCATAAATGTTCAATATATTTGTCATGTGAATGAATTCAAATACACAATGGTGGGGGGGGGTGTTTCAGAAATAAGACACTTCGATCTAGTCCCAACAGCTGGCTCTCCCAGAAAGCCATTTTTACTGTTGGCCAGACCCACAGTTCACCCCCACCCCCGGGGTTACTAATATAAATGTTAAGCTTCCATTCATCAATTGCTTACTATGTACCAGGTACTACGCTATGCTGAATGCTTTGAATTCCTTAACTCATTTAATCTGCATAAAACAATCTGCCTATGAGCAGCTAAGGAAAAAAAAACACTCATCTAATAAGAGCTGGGGTTCAAACCCAGGGCTGCCTCACTTTGGAGACATCTGCTTCCCTTGGCTCAGCTCTCCCCTCCCCATGAGCTCCTGTTCCTTCCTTCTGTCTGGGCCCTGTGCCCAAGGCAGCTGGCCTCCACACCGCTATCCCCTAGGGCCTGAGGCCAAGAGGAACCCTTGTGCCTCAGGTTCTAAGCCAGTTCTGTCTGGGGGGGCATTTCTAGAACCTCCAGCTGCTTCAGGCAGGACTCCTGCCAGATCCCAACTCCTTCCCTTTCCCTGTCTGCCAGGGTACCAACGGAATGGTACCCATGCCTGGAGGAGATGGACAAGATGGACAAGCCAGATCCTGATGATGCTCTTCACTCAGCAAACATGTATTATCTACCTTGTGCCAGGCACTGTGTGAGGCACTGGGGCTCCTGGGGCTTACATTCTAATGGGGGGGAGACGGACCGGTAGAGAGATCTGCAATGTCCTATCAGGGAGTGATAAATGCAAATGAAGGAAAACACAGTAGACTAGGAAGTGGGGAGTATAGGGGGGTTGTATCAGGAAGGCCTGAGGTGGTCCAAAGGACATGAGAGAGTCTGAGGTTCGCAGGAAGAATATTTCCAGCCGAGGGATGGAGTGCAGAGGTTCTAGGCTGCATGAAGAATGGCCGTGAGGTCATTAGGGCTTTAACGGAAGGAGTGAGGGAAAGTGGTGAGAGAGAAGGTCAGTGAGATGACCGGACTGTACCTGTAGGACCTTGTAGGCCATGCTTGGGAAGGACTATGGATTTCATTCTGAGTGACGTGAAAAGTCAGTGGAGAGCTGTAAGTATGTGACCCACTCCCACTCATATTGTAAAGGGGTCCCGTGGCTGCTGTGTGGAACCTGTGAGACCTGGCCAAGTAGCTGAGTCCCTGGCCCCATGTCTTGCCTGCCCCCCCCCCACCTGCTCCCCCTCCCCGCCTGCTCCCCCCCCCCACCTGCTCACCTGTACAAACTGAGGTCTGTGAACCAGTCCTGGACGACGATCACCACGTGGCAGACCGTGAAGAGGAAAGCAGCAATCTGGAGGGACTGAGAGTGGGCAGGAAGGGACGAGAGCTGAAGGGCCTCTCTGCCCAGACTGGGCCCCTGTTCCCAGGACTTAGCCGAGGGGGCAGCAGGGCAAGGGCCTCAGGCTATGCTGGCACTTCCTTTATGGCCATCCCTAAGTCAGGCGAGGTAGGAACGATCACCCCCATCTTACACAGGCAGGTAACGAGGCCTGAAGGGGGAGGGGGCAGGAAATGACTTTTCTGAGGAGCACAGTCAGGAGTAGAGCCAGACAGGACTCTCAATGCTATTCTTCCCTACAGCTCTTGGGGCACCCAGGGCTCTTTACGAAGCAGAAACTAGGTAAAACCCATATCCAACTCCCCATCACAAATCTTGAGGGGAAGGGTGAGACCTCTCCCCTAGGACTGGCTTGGCCCCCTCACCTGCATCTCAACGTAGGTGTGGGGCAGGTTGTACTCTGGAGGCAGCTTGCGGTCATTGTTGATAAGGTGGTCCAAGATGGAGGGGCTGAGGATGGGCTGCAGCAAGGAAGAGAAGGTGTCAGGAAAGGGGCTGGTGGTCGGGACCCTCAGGGTTGCAGCCACCCAAGTTCCACATGTTGAAGGCCAATACCTCGCCTCTCTCAGGACAAAGTGAGGTGAGAGACATGGGCAGTTTCTAATGAGTAAGTGCTAGTCAGCAAGAGGAGGTGAAAGAAGAATGTTTCAAAGCAAATACACTCCCCCCAGCTCTTTTGCAAATCATCACTGCTCTCCAGTGCCTCATGCTCAAGAGAACTCCCCTAGTGCTAATAAATGTAATACTGACTTGAATGAGTCATGTCCCTTCAAGAGCCTTTTCTTCCCTTGTTTCAAATGCTTTTAAAACTTCACTAAGATAATTACTTTGGTCAAAAAAACAAGGATTAGTGTGAAAATTGTGAGGATTTAAAAACTGCATCAGTGGGTGTAAAAGAATCACTGGTGAGTTCATCACCTTTTCTCAAAGGAACATTCCATTCAAAAACCATTAAGAGTTAAATCAGCTGGGCAGTCTTCTTGACTTCTTACGGCCACGAGTGGAATTCTTTAGGTAACAGGCTCTCCCAACTGCTCGCTTTCTAAAACTCCCAACGCTGCACGCTCTATTCTGTCTTGACTCCCGTTCTGCTCCATGTGGGTCTTGGACCCAGCACGCAGCAGTGCGGTTGGTCTCTAGGTCCCGGTGGCCCCTGCAGAGGGCCTGCCTCACAGACCTCATGCCACATTTGTGGATTTTCCACTCTCTGTGTCATCAATGCCTGTGGTGACTAGAACTTTGTTCCATCAACATTCAGTGAGCACCAACTATGGGCCAGGCCCTGACCAGCAGAGCTGCTCCCTGAAGAGCCCCAGGCAGGTGTGGAGTGGGGGCAGTACCCACAAAGCAGGCTGAGAAAACAGTGCTGTGATGGAGGGTGCACACGGCACTGGTGGGTGCTCGGAGGAGGGGAAGGCTTCTGGGAGAAGGCATCAGCCAGGCAAAAAGGCAAGGGGAGAGAGGGTGTTCTCATGATCATGATACTGCCAGCTAAGAGTAGGAAGTACATACTTCATGTCCGGCACTGTCACTAGGACTTCACTTGTATTCACTCACTGAAGCCTCACAAAACCCTACAAGGTAGGCAATCATATTCTTCCCACTTAAGAAAACTGAGGAATAGGCTGTTTCAGATAAAGGGAACAGGATGAGGACAGCCCAGAAGGGAGAGAGATCATGGCAAGGCCTTGTGGTGTGTGTGGTGGAGCTCGACACTACACCAGAGAGGGGAGCTGGAGTATGAAAGAGGCAAGCCCCACAGGCCTTGAACACCATGCTAAGGAACAGGGACTCTGCCTGAGGGCAAGGGAGAAGATGAGGAAAACTGCCAAACACATGACAGTTCTAATGATAGTGATGGGCCTGAACACTAACTACATGCCAGGTCCTATGCCAAGTACTCTGCCTGGGCTGTTCTACTGAATCCTTGCAATGATCCTGTGAGGCTGAGAACAAATTACCGTCCCCATTTATAGACAAAGAAACTGAGGTCGGGGGGGTGGGCAGGGGAGGTAAACACCTGCTTCAAGTCACCCAACTGGTAAGAATTGAAGGCAGAACCTGGACATACACAGACCGACTCCAGGGCCCACACATTTAACCACTCTGCTGGAGGATTCTTTAGGCTACTGTGTACAGGATGGATGGGAGGGGAGGGAGGCAAAATATGCTAAGAGACTAAAGGCCAAGAAAAGACACAACTTGGCTGAAACCACGTGGAATCCAAGCAGGATTCTAGCTTAAAAATATTCAGAGATGGAGCTGAATGCGGCATGCAGTAGGGTGGGGCGTGTGGAGTTGGCACCTGTGTGTCCAGGAAAACAATCCGCTCTTGGGTAATAAAGAAGTCTATGCCACTGGTCTGGTTGCCCCCTCGTTCCTTCATTTCGGCACTCTGGGCCCGGAAAACATATGCCCTGTGGAGAGGAGCAGGTGGGGTGCATTAGAGGTCTGGTTCTCAGCCTTTGACACCTCCGGAGTATGACCCTGTGAAAGGAGCATGTGAGGCATGGTTCCCTGCCTGCCCACAAAGCCTTCCATCTGTGGCCCCTGCTGTCTGGGGGCCTACATTTTATTCCGCATGACTTTACCCTTACTCCTAAGTAGATCTGTCAACTCATTTAATGAAGTCAGTAGCCTGAGGTATTTAAGAGTAGGGACTTTGCTAGACTGCTGGGATTCAAATCCCAGCTCTGCCTCTTCCTGGCTATGTGGCTTTGGGCAAGTCCTTAATGTCTTTCTCCTCTGTTTCCTCATCTATAAATGGGGATAACAATGGTCTCAAAACCCTTAGGGTTACTATGAGGCTAATACATGTAAGGTCCTGAGGAACGTGCCTGATAGCTGTTAGCTATTAATTACCAAGTGCACTTGCCACAGGTCAGGCACTCAAGATAGAGCACTGAGTACTCCCCACCCCACAGCGAGAGGCTGTTTGGTTGTAGAACTTGGTCCCCAGTTCTTCCCCTGTGAGGAGAGTTTCCCTCGATTCTACCTGCACTGGATGGGGAGAGGAGAGCAAAGAAGGCAGAGCTGCGCCTTGCCCTAAACCAACTAAACTAACTTGGTCACATTCTGTGGCTCGGACAAAGACATTTCCTCTGGGGCGCCTGGGTGGCTCAGTCATTAAGCGTCTGCCTTCAGCTTGGGTCGTGATCCCAGGGTCCTGGGATCGAGCCCCGCATTGGGCTCCCCGCTCTACGGGAAGCCTGCCTCTCCCTCTCCCACTCCCCCTGCTTGTGTTCCCTCTCTCACGCTCTCTCTCTGTCAAATAAATAAATAAAATCTTAAAAAAAAAAAAAATCCCTCCCCAAACACCCCTACGTTCAGAAGGAGTAGGGCCAAGATCAAGAAAGCCAGTGTGTTGGGGGCACCTGGGTGGCTCAGTCGTTAAGCATCTGCCTTTGGCTCAGGTTATGATCCCAGGGTCCTGGGATCGAGCCCCACATCGGGCTCCCTGCTCAGCACAGGAACTTGCCTCTCCCTCTCCCACTCCCCCTGCTTGTGTTCCCTCTCTCATTGTGTCTCTCTCTGTCAAATAAATAAATAAAATCTTAAAAAAAAAAGAGAGAGATTTCCTCTTTCAATCTGTAAAATCAGGGTAATGGCACCTATCTCTCAAAAGGTAATCCCTACCTCCCTGAGATGCTTAGTACGCTGTCTGACACAGAGCAAGGTCCTCCCACTTAACAAACACTGTACTGAAGGCCTCCTATGTACCAGATACCAGGATGCGGCAGTGAATGAGGACAGGCTCTGCTTCCATGGAGCTTCTGGTCTACCTTACAAAACAAGAGAAATCAGTAACTTCAAGTGGCAGGAAGGAGAGGTATGTAGCACTCTGAGTGGGGATAACTCAGTTGGCAGAGCTGGGAAGGGATGCCATAAAAGAGGCAAAATGACCACACTGAGTGAGAGAGAAGAGAGTTAATTAAGCAACTTAAGTTAAAGGGGAGGTGCAGCGGGGATGGAGGATGGAAGCAAAGACTGTCCCAGGCAGAAGACAGGTGGTGTATATGAGGAGTCAAAGATCAGTGTGGCGAGAGCAGAGAACAAGGGGGCCTGGGAGCAAGAAGAGGGTACGCAGGCCTTTGTGGGAAATGGTAAGGAGCTGGGGCTTTGGCTAATGAGCCTGAAGAAGCCCTGAAGACATTTAAGTAGAGAAGTGACAGGACTGGATGTGGGTTTTGAAAAGCTCCCCTTTGTGCTATGCGGTGAGGGCTGTAGGGCGGAAAGAATGGATGACAACTTACAGGCCCGTCACCCCAGGCCTCCCTTATCCTTTTTTTTCTAAGATTTTTTATTTATTTGAGAGAGAGAGCGAGTGCACAAGTGGGGGGAGGAACAGAGGGAAAAGCAGACTCCCTGCTGAGCTGGAAGCCAGACACGGGGCTCAATTCCAGGACCCTGAGATCACAACCCGAGTCGAAGGCAGATGCTTAACCAACAGAGCCACCCAGGCGCCCCTCCCTTAACCTCTCTGACCTGATAGCCTATGACTTCCTGCCTTGCTCACTCTGCTCCAGCTCCATGGCCTCCACACTGTGCTGCACACACACCAAGCAAGCTCTCGCCTCAGAGGCCAGCTTTTACCATTCCCTGATTAGAAGGCTCTCCCTCCTCCACGTCTGCTTTTTCTCAATGTCCCCCTTAGTGAGGCCTTCCCCGACCACTGGATGTAGAACTGTAATCTAGCGCCCATACCGCTTCCCTATAATCCCTTCCCGGGTGGTTATCATCTTCTAACATGTCAAATTTTGTTTGCTATCGACAAAGATTTTTGCTAATTTTCTTTGCTGTTGTATGCCCGGCATCCAGAACAGTGCCTGGCACATCATAAGTACTCAATAAATACTAGTTGAACAAAAGCAGGGAGACCAGTAAGGAGGTTCTTGGCATCCTCCAGGTGAGATGTCAGAGGCTTGGACCAGGAGATAGAAATGAAGAAGGGGAGAAGCAGATGTATTCTTACCATAATCAAGAGACCCGATGGCAAGAGTTGGTATCAAAATCCACCACACCACAGTCTGACATGGCTCAGAAAGACTAGCTAGGCCAGTAGAATTCTCTCTAGCTCAGGAATCTGAACTCAGAGCTGGGGGGAAATTTCGCTAGCTGGGGGAAACTGAGATGGAAAGAATGCTCTCTGAGAGAGCTGGAGCTGCTCCCAAGTGGAGCCAAGATGAGCTTAAGTTACAAGTAAGTAAGTTACAAATTATAAGAGAGGAGATGGCGCAGACCTGGGAGGAAGGGCAACCCCACAACTCTGGTTCTAGAGGATGTATATTCTCACAATAGTGGTTCTTAACCTGTTCTGGGTCTCCATCAGACCCCTCTAAGATCTAGTGGAAACTACAGACCCTTTCCCTAGAAGAAAAGCCTGACTGCAGACACGTGTAAAATTCTGCATTTACTGTTAGGAGGTTCATGGACCCCGATGCCCACTCATGGAGTACAAGGTAGTATCACCTGTTTTATTAAAAAAACCAAACCCCTATATTTTTTTAGACCATCCCAAGTGGCTACTACCCTTTCTCCTTCCCCAGTTTGAGTCTTCCTTAATCAGACTGTGTATGTTCCCTCCTCCCTAGTCCCTGCCTTTTTCCCTTTCCTCCCCTGCCCTCAGTTTTGGCCCCTAGTTCTTAAGCTTCCTCTTCCCCCAACTCCTCTCCTGTGACTTCATACTTTACAGTCATCCCCGTCCTTCCTCAAAAATGCAGGACTGAGGCTGGTCTAGAACCCACACCCTACATCTGAGTCTCTTTCCCCATTCTTTTTACCAGGCCTTATCAACCAATATCCTGCGAGCATTTGCTCTGTGTCACGTTCTTGTTAACGTTTGCCTTCCTGATCTTATCCTTCAAAAGACCACTTTACAGACGATGAAGTGAGATATTGGGAAGTGAAGTAACCTGCTCAAGGTCAAATAACTGGTGAGTGGCAGGGCTGAGACTGAGGTCAGCCTAAATCCAAAGCTGGGCTCTATACCATTCCTGGGGGCAAGGCAGAAAAGGAGGGAGGGAGAAACAGGATTGGTTACCTTGGAGCTACACAAAGATTTCGTCCAGCCCCTAACCACTCTCATCTGACAAAGGCATTGAGGCCATGGGAGGTGAAACATTATCCCAAAGTCCTTTGGTAACACCACTTGCCATACCCAGGCCCACCCTTCCCTGTCCCAGGTGGGTGCCCACCTCCCTCCTGGCCTTCCACACCCCTTACCTCTGGTCCTCCTCAGGAGTGTTGGCCGACAACAATGACATGACCATGGACTTGCCTGTCCCCTGGAGGCCCAGGACACCAACCACCAACACATCAGTCTGATCCAACAGGTACTGTGGGAAGATGAAGGAATGTGACCCTCATAAATGTGTCAGTTGCTGGAGTGGAAGTGAGACTCGGGGGAGGGGGGCGGGGCAGAGACTTTCATGGCTGGCCTGCCTGCCTCTTCAGATATGAAGAAAAACTTCGATGGCTTCAAGCCCCTGAGTTGGGCAAAGGGCCTGTGGATGTATGTGATGGCACACAGAGTAACTGTTGTGAGAGCTCCCAAGTAGAGAAGAGCCTGGCATGACCAACATGCTAATAGTGTGGCTGGAACACAGTGGGAAAAAGGGGAACCTGACTTTGCTGAAGAGAAGGAGAAAGGCACAGGAAGGAAGGACAGGTGGAGGAAGACAGGACTTGTAACCGAGGGCTACTGGAGCAGACTCCTGGAGGGCTTTCGGCTTCTGGCAGGTTGGGAAAACACATGAAAGCATGAAAAAGGGAAGAGAGCGCAGGAAGGGGAGGTCAGCCCATCCTGGCTCCTGTCTGTGGGATTTAAGGGTCCTGGAAAATCCTGAGACCTTCACCTCTGGCCCACCAGTTCTGACGCCTTCCACCACCAGGGGGTGTGAGAGACACTCCTCAAGAAAAACACAGAAGTCCTCAACTGGCTCCTTAGAATCACCTCGGGCCTAACCCTAGACACATTAAAGCAGAATACCTAGGCCTAGCCCTGTTCAATAAGGTAGATGCTGTCCACATGTGGCCATTTAAACTTAATTAAGATTAAACAAAGCTAAAAATTTAGCTCCTTAGTTATACTAGCCACATGTGGGGATATGTGGCTAAGTGCCCATGAGCCACACAGAAGGAGAGTGGCTACCACACTAGATGGTGCAAATACACTCTCAACACTGCGGAGCGTCCTACTTGAAGAGTAGGCCTGGACACTGGCTTTTGTTTTGTCTTGTTTCGTTTTAAAGCTCCCAGTTGGTATCAGTAAGACAGTGGACACAGAAAGGCAGCAGGCCAGGTAAAAGGTGGGCCTGGCATGTTGTTTTAGTAAGTCCAAGCTGTTGCAGAAGGAAAAGGGACACATCTGGGAGAATCTGGGCAGGGATGGGATGTGATGGGTCTAGGGGGGGAAGGCAGCAGGAGAGGAGAAATGAAGCCTGGGAGACTGGAGGTAGGGCAGTCCAGGAATGTGAGGTCTGAATTAGAGCAGGGGCCACTGTGATGGACGGGGAACCTCTGGGGAGTGAGATTCAAACCGCTTAACACTGGTACAGCTTGGGTTTCACCCAATTAGGAAAGGAACTGGAGCAGAGTCCAGGGCTGCCCTGCTGTGGGATGGCATCCGGGGGGTAGTGGGAGTCCCTCCTTGCCAACCAAGAGCAAACTATTTCAGTATTTTAACAACCAGCACAGCTGATCTATGGATCAGCTGTACTGCCATTCAGCCCTGGCGAGGTGAGGACTTTCCTTCTCTCTCCTCGTTGCAACTGCCCGAAAGCTGTCCAGTCTGGTGCTGCCTGCCGAGCGGGTGGCGGTGGGGAGGCGGGGGGGACGTGGCGAGACGGGGACCTGGGCGAGCTCAAGCATGCGTACCTCAATGGCGCTGTCACACCAATTCATCTGGTCGTCTACCAATTTGATGCTGTGCTTCATGCGTTCTGGGGGCAGTAGTTTGGCCTGGCCCACGACCGCTGGAGACGGGGGGGGGGGGGGGAAGCAGGAGACAGGATGTGATGAGGGTCTGTGTGAGGGCGTTCCAGCCCCCAGCCAGATCCTGCCCGGCCCCAACTCACGGTCCATGGCTGCTGGTGCGGCAGTGCCCATGCCTCGGTTCTGGATCTGGTACACAGGCTGGGTGGGCCTCTGCCCCTCCTTCTCTCCCTTGGGCGGCGCGGGGGCTGCGGGGGGTGCAGGGGCAGCGCCCTCAGGGCTGGACGCGTTTGTTGCAGCCGCAGGCCCTTTCCCCTCTTCCCGTGGTTTCATGAGGACGATAGGCTTCTCCAGAGGGGCTGGGGCTGGTGGGGCCGCAGGGGCTGTTGGAGGTGGTGGCTGCTTTGACTATGGGAGAGAGAAGCTTCCAGTCAGTGGGAGAGATCCTTGCCCTAACTGCTCCCAGCCTCCCCGTCAGAAGATTCTTCCCTGCTCACCCGCTCTGCCGGAGGTTTTGAGAGGATGATCGGGGTTTTCTGCATGACCGACGAGCTTGTCTCTTCGCTGCCATCCTGTGGTGAGGGAGGGCAGTTACTCAGGAACAGCTCCCCTGGCTCTCCTGGACACTCCCGAAGGCCTTCCATGTGCCAGGTACAATTCTAAATGCCGTCATGTATTAACTTTTCAATTCCACCAACAACCCCGGGGGATACATATGATTATCCCCATTTTACAAATGAAGACATTGAGTTCCAGAGAGGTCAACTGCCTTGCCCAAGGTCACACAGCCAACAAGCAATGGAGCCAGGATTTGAACGCTGGAAGCCTGGCTCCAGAACTGCATTCAGCTGCCTCTGCCAGACAACAAAGCCCAGGTAGGAGGAGCTAGGGCCCTGGAGCTAGATCTGGGTTCAAACTTGACCCTGCCTTTTGTTGGCTGTGTGAACTTGGATAAGGAACCACCCTCACTTCGGCCTGTTTCCTCATTTGGCCAACAGGGAGAGGCATTTCTTCACGGGACTCCCACAAGGCTGAAAGTAGACGAACTTGTAAGCGGTCCACGTGGCAGGTGCTCACTACCTGATAGCTGCCATCCTCGCTCCTCAGCTCCACTCCTGTGCCTGCCAAGCCAGTGGCCTGATTCCCACACCTTGCCCTCCTCATGCTTCTTGTGACTCACCCCCGACCTGCTTGATAAGAAAAGGGAGAGATCTGAGTTTGCGTCTTGTTCTTTTCTGGTTCCCTGAGGAAACTCATGAACCTTCACCAGGTCTGTTTCTTCACCATATGTTGGGAATACTGGCCGATGGTGAAGAACACACAAAAGGGCACAAAAGTGCTCTGGAAAGAACAGTTGTGACAGAACTACAAGCGAGGCTGTGGGCCTTCAGAAGGCCAGGGAGGAGGGGAGGATATGTGGGACTGAGACTGTGAGGGCAGCAAGGAGATGGTGGACAGGAGATGTATTCAGGAGGCACAGCGGGCAGCACTCATGTCTGACTGGCATGGGCGGGGGGTCCAGGATGAGGCCCGATGGGCTGTCATGGATACTGGGAGGAGGAGAAATGGGAGGAAGTTGCTGAGGTCAGCAGGGGACACGGGGGATGTGAGGAGTCCACTGGCCAGTCAATGGCAAAGTCAGGGACAAAGACAAGAGACTTTGGAGTTGCTTATCCAGGGACTGAAGCTGACAGTACAGGAAGATGGTAACGTTCCCCAGGATATGTGTGGAAGGAAGAGAGACCCTTTGTCCTGCAACCCAAGGGAAGGAACAAGTAAGAGCTGAGCTCACTGTGAATAAATTATTCTTCATGTTTGCACTTTTATGGTTCAGAAACCGGTCCCAATTGGTACCTTCTTCCACCCTCCCCCCAAACCTCTCTCAGAGGTGGAGAAAGAACCTGAGTGGGGGGCAGGTTCTGGCAGTGAGTCACCTAAGCACACGAGGGGAGCAAGGCAGGACCTGCGCCCACGCCGAGGCTCCTGATTCCCAGCCCAGGACACTGTAGCAGACAGAACAGGCTGTGCTTGGGCTCGGCTGGATCTGGGCTTGAGTTCTGGCCCCAAAGCTTACTGACTCTTTGACTTTGGGTAAGTCCCTTCTCCTCTGAGACGCATTTTCTTCATTAGTGAAAATCAAATCTATCCTAGCTTCTCCTTCATGGGGTAACTCTCAGGGTTCAGGAAGACCCCAAAGGATGTTAAAGCACTTTGAGCGGTTGGGGCGCCTGGGTGGCTCAGTCATTAAGCGTCTGCCTCTGGCTCAGGTCGTGATCCCAGGGTCCTGGGATCGAGCCCTACATCGGGCTGTCTGCTCCACGGGAAGCCTGCTTCTCCCTCTCCCCCCCCCCCCCCGCTTGTGTTTCCTCTCTCGCTGTGTCTCTCTCTGTCAAATAAATAAAGTCTTTAAAAAAAAAAAAAAGCACTTTGCGCGGTGCCCAGCATGCTGCATGCCACTCAACAGATAGTAACAGCTGCTGTTGTTATGGGGCGCCTGGGTGGCTAAGCGGCTTAAGCATCCGACTCTAGATTTCGCTTCAGGTCATGATCTCAGGGTCACGGGATCAAGCCCTGCATCAGGCTCCATGCTCAGTGCAGAGTCTGCCTGTCTCTCTCCCTCTCCCTGCTTGCATGCGTGCTCTCTCTTCTCAAATAAATAAATAAAATCTTAAAAAAAAAAAAAAAACAGCTACTGCTGTTATTATACGACTCTTTAAAATATGAGCTTATGGCACCGCTCAGCTCAAACTCTCCAATGCCAATTTCATTCGGTGAAATCCAAACTCCTTTCCCAGGCCTCTCAGGTCCAACGTGATCTGGCCTGTTACCTCTCCGACATGATCTTCAATCACCTTCTGTTCTTCAGCCTCTGCAGCCACACTGGCTTCCAGCTACTCCCTGAATTCACCACACACAGGGCTCAGGGCCTTCACATTTGCTGTTCTGTCCCAGAATGCCCTTCACTCACATCCTGTCATGGTGTATTTTGTCACCTCTTCAGGGAGGGTCTCTCTGTCCACTTCATCTAAGACAGCCCCTTTGTCACTCTGCCCTTACTCCATGAGGCCTGTCAGTTTTGTTCATAGAGCCCCAGCATCTAGATTAGTGCCTGGCACATGGCAGGTGCTTAAAAAACATTTGTGGAACGAGTGGATACGTGGATGTTACCCTTGGGTCCACTCACTCACCCGTCTCTCTCTCTCCCACGGGGCAATGTAGTCCCTCTCCCGACCACCAGGCCCAGAGAGATTCTGGGGGCCGCCAGGGCCAGGCTCCTTCCACCGTCGCCGCCTCTCTAGCCCATAGAGCCCAGGCTGACTATGGCCAGACTCAGACATGGTTGCCTACAGAGAGAAAGAGGTTGATTTCAGGGTGAAGAGACGCTCTCTGATCTGGCTCACTCTGGACTGTAAAAAGGCACTTTGTTTCCAGAGAGCTCTGTGCTGTGGCAGCGGCTGCCAGCTGGCTCTCAAGATCTAATCTTCCTTCACTTCTTCCAAAAAATATAAAACCCTCAGTTCTGAGCAGGGCACATGGCTGTCCAGAACACACTTCCCAGCATAATTTGCAGGTAGGTGGCCATGTGACTAAGTTCTTTCTGGCCACTGATATGAACCAGAAGTGTGTTTTGGCAACTTTCAGGAACTTTCCTTCACAGACATTGGCACATTTTGGCACTGGTACTGGCCTTTTGCCCTCCTCCTGGCTGGAAGGAATGTGGTGTGCAGGCTGGAGCTCAAGCAGGCACCTTGGACTGGAAGGAAGGAGAGAAGGCATGATAGAAAAAGATTAGGGGGTCCCCTATTATTAACTTTACGTTGTCTACTTCTGGATGTGGTGATAAACAAATACACTCCTCTTACTTGTAGCCAAAACTATTCCCAACTATTAATCCCTTTGCCCCAACATAAGTACAACTCATAGGGGGAGGGTCACATAAAATGGGACATCTTCTTTCCCAAACTGCAGCAAAGCATTTCCTTACAAATCAGTAACATGATCCTCAGTCCGACAACTACTGTTTTGATTACCGAATACTGGCATATGCAGGGCATTCAAGGGCCTATTTTCATCTGGTGTCTCATCTGGCATCAGTCTGTTTACCCTCCATTTCTGATGGTCTGCCATCCCTCACACACCACTCACCAGTGGTTAATCTAAGATGTTATAAAATGTACTGCTACCGATATGATCCACTCCCTACCATTTAATTATCTTTATAGGTCCCACTAGGGAGTTTCCCCAGCTGTTTACACTTCATTCTAGGGAAGTGTCTGAGTACTTAACAGTCTGCTTGCAGGACTATAACGCCATTTACTATATAGCTCACAGGTCAAGTTGGCAAACTGTAGCCTATGGACCAAATCAGGGCTCCCTTCTGTTTTTGTGAATAAAGTTTTATTGGAACACAGCCACGTCCATCAATTTATCAATTGTCTACAGCTGCCTTCTTCATACAATGGCAGAACTGAGTAGTTGAGACGGAGACAGTACGGCCTGCAGAATCTCAAACAATTCCCCTCTGGCCCTTTACAGAAGGTTTGCTGACCCTTGCTTAGCTCTTTGGTGTCTGTGAAATCATCCTATGAACCCCCCCCTCCCACCCAAGCAAACAGTGACTAACAGGTCCCTGTGCAAGATTCTTTCTCCAGAACTGCAGTGTTTACAGGATGTGGGAGTAATTTTGCTAGCCAGGCAGGGGCTTGTCTAGCTCCTCATTGCTCCAAGTGACCTCTTCAGCCACAAACTGAGCTCAAACTGCCTTCTGAGACAGGAGGGCAAGGCCTGTTTACACATGCTTATGGAAAACGATCCACTCAGCACTTAAATGACTGTTTACAATCTCTGAGGGAGATTCCCCCACAGAAATCGGGACTCCACCCTCCCCTGCCATTAAGTGTTGGTTAATGGAGACCAGTCTGGAGACAGCCCCACCCCCCACCCGGACCCTTAAGTATCTTTCCTCAATGGGGATTCCGCTCAAGCATCTGTTTACACACCAAGGGAACCCCCTTCCCACGCAGTAAGGGGTCCCTTTGCATGTTATTCTGGGAACTTGCACAGTATCTGCTTCTACTTGACAGCTCTAAGGGGGAGCTCCCCAGAATCTGAGTCCACCTACATGCAATTTGGGGACCCCCAATGTTTCCAGGCTCCTTTGAGGGTTCTCCCAAAATGCTTGAAGCCAGTCTGTGTTTATTTACAGGACTCTGACGGTAACCTCGCAGACGTTAGGAATCTAACAAGGCATTCTCTGGGCAGCTTCCTCACCACCTGCGCATCTCTTCACACGACCCTTGTGGGGACTCTCCCCGAACCTAAGTGTCTATTTGCAAACTCCTGACTCCATATCTATGCCCACCCCCCGCCCCTAGAACGTTAAGAGTCGATTCACACTCTTTTTCTAAGGACCCTCTGACACCTGAACACATAATTTTACAAGTTTGATATGGAACTTACGAGTTTATAGATTGCTCAGAGGGCACCCCCCATAATTAGGCACCTGCTTGTAAGCCTATGGGGAACCCTACAACTTAAGTTTCTTTTTACGCAGTATTTAGAGGACCTCCCGGGCACATAGGGTCTGTTTGTAGACCCTCTGCGAGCGTGATCCCAAAACTTAAGTTTCCCTTTACACGCTATCGTTGGGACCTTTGCAATACTTAGGCCCTCCCAGAACCGAAGTTCCTATTTACACATTATTTATCGGTCCCCACCCAAAGCCGGCCAACCCGGTATTTTAAGGGTTGCTCTTCGCTCCCTACTCAGTTACACACACCCGCCGGGCGCCCGAGCGACCGTTTAGCGGTCGAAAAGGGGGCGGGGCCCCGAAACGCGCCCCGCGCCCCGCCCCCTGCCGGCGCACAAGCCTCGCGCGGGCTTGCGGGTCCCTTACCTAAGGCGGCTGCTGATTGGCTCTTGGGGCGCAGCGCTACGCGCGCTTTGGCTGGTGGGGGGAGGTTCCACCACAAGCCACGGGCCTGTAAATGGCGTCTGGGGGACAAGGAGCGTGGGGGAGACCGAGAGAGCAGGCACCGGCCACTCCGGAACCGGTCTAGGCACCCCGGAAGTGGCACCCAAGGAACGCAGGGCCGAAAGAGGAAGACGAGGAGGTAGCGCGGTTCCGAGCTGAGAGCAGGACCCGCGGGGTGCTGGCCTTACGCATGCGCCGAGGGCTGGGCGAGCGAGAACGGAGCGTCTGCGGCGGACTGAGCATGCGTCGATGGAGGTGGTTGGCCTCAGCACGCATGCGGATGACGGAGGGGGCGAAGGGAGAACGCTGCGGTTCCGCCTTAGTGCGCGTGCGCGTCTATCGGGGCCTCTGTGGGAGTGTAACACAGAGGGAGAGAGGGTGGTTACGGAGATAGCAGGTTCGAGTCCCGCCTCGTCAGTGCCGTTGGCTGGATTCGGTAGGGTGGAGCGGCAGGGAGGCATTTTGGGTCCTGGGCCGAGGAAATGCTGAGAACACAGGAATGAATCAGACCGGCGTGAGTGCTGGAAGACAACCCGCTCTGTGGAAGGAGACAGATCAAATCACTTAGGGAAAGGGCTCAGGTCCGGTTGGACCCTGAAGCACGGCCAGGAGCACTCCAGGCAGAGGGAAAGGTCTAGACTGTTTTGGATTCAGAGTTCCCCCGGGGTGGGAGGTGAGGCCGCACAGATGGGCAGCTCAGATCCTGAAGGGTCTCCAGGGGCAGGTTCTATCCTGAAGGTACGGGAGACGGAGACGGGGGGGGTGGAACAGGACCACGTATTAAGTCCCTCGGTGGCTGCAGTGGAGGAGGAACCCAGGACTAAGGGCCGAAAATTGAAGACGCCTGTGGCGGAGCCCTGTGCACGCCTGAGGGGAATACCGGGCTGAGAGCGCGGCCCGCGGAGAGCGCATGCGCAGCGCCTTAGCGAGGGCCGGCGGTTACCTTTGGGGGGAAAGCTCGCTCCAGAGGACGGTGATTCATAAATATGTCGGCGAATGGGGGGGTGGGGGATTTACCATTTTTCTTTTGAAATCTTACTTAAAATGTTTTCTAATTTCTGTTTGAACAGGGAATACAGGTACATTCTGACAGAATTCAAGCACCTAATGGGGTACACAATAAAAGTAAGTCTCCTGCTCTGGTTCCCATATTCCGTTCCTAAAGCACCGGCTCCCAGTTTCCTTCTGGAACTACTCTTAAAGCATTGGCGTTAAGAGCTTGAGTTCGCATAAATGTGGGTTCACATAAATGGCAGCCGACCTTAGCCAAGTTCCTTAACCCTCTCTGCCCCCGTTTCTAAAATGAAGTTGGCAGCACCTTGTGATATTAACGGCAGTTAAATGGATGAAAGTTCCCAGAACAGTGCCTGGTGCATAGTAGCACTATGTGTTGTCATGTTTTGTGGTTTACAGTTGGTAATGATAGTGATTGATTCTGAGCCGCCCTCTCCCCTGCAAGCCTCATCCCTGTTGCCATTTTCTCAGTACCTGTGCCAGGTGGAACTGTCTCCGGGCTGCCACAGGCTTGGTGAAAACACTAGTCACACAGACCTAAGTTGAGAGCCCTGTTGATGGATTCTCCAGACTGTGGGTGTTTCCCAGAGACACACATGACAATCAGGCCATCTGTATTACGTCTTGTCAGTGTTCCTCTTTAGCATCTTAATCTCGGTTAGGTCGTTATCAGTTTTTCTTAACTGAATTTCTCAATCCCAGAACACCCTCCATGCCAGTTTCACAACTCCGAGCAACCCTCAGGTGGAAATGACTTAAAAAGGAAAAAGAAGGGGCCTGACATTGACATTGGGCCCACTGTGTACCAGGCTGTGTTTTATATACATCACTACAACCTTTTCCCCTCCCCATTTGACAGATGCAGAAAATGAGTCTGAGAGAGAAGGTCCTTACAGAAGTCCCCTAGCCAAGAAGCAGCAGGGCCTGGATTCAAATGCAAGCCTGTCTCACCACAGAGCAAGCCCACATTTTTTCCCCTGGCAGCGGGCAGCCCGCCTAGTGGTGAGTCAGTGGTGCAAACAAGCACCCAGAGACCTGCCTTTTCTCATATTAGTGACATGGTTGTGAGGATGTACCATGCTTTTTATCCATTTCCCTATTGATAAACATTTAGGCTGTTTCTGAACTTTAGCTCTCACATTTGCTGCAGTTAATATCGTCATACATCTGATTGTATGTATATGGTAGTATTATCAGTGATATCTTGTTTGAAGTAGAATTGCTGGGTCCAGGGTATAAACTTGGGAATTTTGAGAGCTATTGCCAAATGATCTGTTCATTTCTTCATTCACTTGTCTGTTCATTTTATTCATCTGTTGAGTGAATTATGGAAGTTTAGTAAGCTGCCAAGCGTGGCTGTAGGCTAGAGATCCTACAGTGAATAGGAAAGAGCACTTGCCCTCTAGCAGCAGATGTTCTAGTAGAACAGATGATGTCAGGTAAAAGATACTTGGAAGGAAAAGTCAGGGTAAGGAAATTTTGAGTGACAGAGGTCAGAGAGTGCAGGTGGTTGGAGAGGGCTCTCTGAGGAGGTGACATTTGAGCAGAGGCCTGAAAAAAGGTAAGGAAATGAGCCATATGAAGATGCTGAAAAACAGTCAGTGGAAAGACCCCTGGAAGAAGCAGGAGTGGAGCCGGCTGTTCAAAGATTGTCAGGGTGACCAGGTGACTAGAGCAGAGCAAGGGGAAGAGAGCAAGGATTGTTTAGGAGTGGAGCTATGGAGAGGAGCCAGGTTACATAGGGTCTTAGAGGCCATGATAAGGACTTTGGAAGTTACTTCTCAGGTATAACGGGAAGCCATTGGAGGCCGTGAGCAAGGACCAGCATGTTGGGATGTATGTTTTATAAAAATTTCTGTAGTGAACACGCCAAATTAATGACAGTGGTTGCTTGTGGGGATGAGGGTCATAGACCCGTGGATCAGAGTTGTGAGGATGACTGTTTAAGACTTCTGCATTTTTGAGCCATGTGACTGTTTATGCACAAAAATGTTAAAGCAGTGCTGGTTGCTGTGGGGAAGATGGCCTGCAGCTGGGCAGGCATGGACACAGGCGATGAGGAAACCCATGTCCCTGCCTGGACGGGAGATGATCGTGACTCAGGAAGAGGGTTGTGTGAGAGGAAGCATGAGTCAGGGATGACTTAAAAGTTATCCTAAAGGTTTTGGGCTTGACCAACTGGATGAAGAGTGATGCTTTTTTATGAAGATGAATTATGAGTCATCTTGATGGGAAATTGACAAGTTTGAACTTACTCTGAGATACTCACTAGATATCAAGTAAGGAGTGACACTTTGGGGGAGAAACCAGGATTTGTAGATATACAGGTTTTACTGACTTTATGAAATTGTATTTTATTAAAAAAATTTTTTTTGCATTATGAAATTTTAAAAGCAAACACAAAGGTATTGTGGTATAAAGAATTCTCACATGCCCATCACTCAGTATTGATAGTCATCTATGTTTTACTTCTCTTGTTCTCTTTTCCCCTCCCACACATAAGCACACTTTTTACTTGGAATTTCTTTACTTTTTTAAAAGCACATCTCAGATGTCTTGTCATTTTATTAGCAGCTCTACAAGTATGCTCCATTTGGAGCTTTTAGTGTATAGATGGTACTTAAAGCCCTGGAATTGGCTAAAACCATCCAGGCTGAGTGAGTAGACAGAGCAGAGGCTAGGCCCTGGGGCCTCCCACATCTAGAAATCAGGGGAAGGACCAGCACCCCAGAAAGGGGCTGACAGAGAGTAGGAACATCAGCAGAGGAGGTGACCTGGAGCCAAGGGAACAAAGGGTTCCAAAGAGACGGTGATCAGCTGGGGACCAGAGGTCTGGGGAAGTTGTTAGAGGTAGGCGTGGGGTCCACCATGAAGAAAACATGGCTTTTGGGGCACCTGGTGGCTCAGTCAGTTAAGTGTCTGCCTTCAACTCAGGTCATGATCCCAGGTTCCTGGCTCCCTTCGCGGGGGGGGGGTGGAGTCTGCTTCTCCCTCTTACTCTGCCCCCCCCCCCCGGTTGTGCTCTCTCTTTCTCATTCTGTGTCTCTCTCAAGTAAGTAAATAAATAAATATTTATTTTAAAAAAGAAAAAACATGGCTTTCTTTTTATCCCCCAGTCTAACTTCACAATATCGTAATTCAGATTCTGTGAGGAAAAGTTTACAAGTATTTTTCTTCAACCCTTTTTTGGTGAGATGGAGCTTACGTGTGATAAAGTGCAAAGGGCACAGACCTTAAGGGTACAGTCAGTGAATTTTTACGAATTTTTACGAATCTATGTCCTGCTGTAACTACTAACCAGGTCAGGATAGAGGTCATTTGCAGCACCCCAGAAATTTGTTTGGTGCTGTTTTCCTGTTAGTTCCCCCACCCCACATTGATCTGATTCCGGTCATAGACAAGTTGTGGCTGCTCTTGAACTTCGTATAAATGAAATCTTACAGCAGGTCTCCTGTGCGTCTGGTTTCTTTTGCTCTTTATGTCTGCGAGAATCTTCCATGTTGTTGTATGAAACGGAGAGTGACTCTGTAAGAACTTGCTTTTAAGGATTTCTACATCCCGGTTATTTTACAATATCTAAACTCTGAATTTGAATTCCAGATGTTTTGCAATTCGGTAAGTACGTAGTGAACTTTAAACATAACACAGGATCTAAGGTGCTTGAAGTGCTAGTGGGGTGTTTTTAAGGCGGGAGAAGTTTCATTATGTTCATACGCTTCGGAACAGGGTCCTGAAAGAGGAAAGGGGGGGTTGCTGACAGAGGACAGGTGGAGAGAGGAATTGGACTTGAATTGAAGAGGGGCCCGTTCATCCTGGTAAAAGAAAGGAAAGCTGTGCCATCTGACATCCCCTCCAAATTGTAAAAACCACTCTTGTGTCTTCTGTGTTGGCAGTTATTCCACACAGCAGAAAAGCTCAAGATAGGTCTGCAGTCTGGTGCTGATGTAAATGGTAGGGTTTCCTTTATGAACATGATGAAGAACTGGGTAAATGCTGGCAATGTTTGTTCTAAGTGGATGCGGCAAGAGGGAGAGGACAGTGGTGGGCAGGTACAACAAGGAATGTGGGGGAAGAGGAGTCCCCTGGCAGGAGCAGCTGTGATACCATGATTTATAATAACATATTTGGTATTCGTCCCATTTCTGGCTCATAGCACCTAAAACCATTGGAATTTTCTGTGGTGAGAGTGGTAGCTGTGTCTTTTGTGATGTTAATGAGGCAGCTTTTGGAAAGTACCCAGGTAACCTAGGGCTGGGGGCTTATTGCCAGGGACCCAACCTTGTGATTAGAGGTTAGAATCTCAGGTCTGACCCTTGGCCTTCGGGGAAGGGAGAAGGGGGTTGGAGCAGTTGCCAGTGGCCAGTAATTTAATTAATGATGACTATGTAATGAAGCCTCCATCAAAACCCAAAAGGACAAAAAAAAAAAAACCCAAAAGACAAAAAACCCAAAAGGACAGGGTTGCGAGAGCTTCCAGGTTGGTGGGCACGTGGAGATGTGGGGAGAGCGGTGCCCCTGGAGAGTCTGGTAGCTCCCACCCTTCCCCATACCTTAGCTGGGTGTCCCTTCCATCTGGCTCTTCTTGAGTTTTATCCTGGTGTATAGTAATTACTGATATATGATGTACGAGGAATCCAGTAAGTAAAATGTTTCTGTGTTTCTCTGAGTTCTGTGAGCCGCTCTAGCAAATTAATCCAATCCAAGGGGGAATTCGTTGGAACCTGTGATCTGTAGCTGGTTGGTCAGAAGCACAGGTGTCAACCCGGACTTGCCACTGGCGTCTGAAGGTTGGCGGCGGCGGTTGGGGGCGGGCGGGTGCAGTCTTGTAGGATTGAGCTCTTAACCTGTGGAATCTGACTGTCTCCAGGTAGACAGTGTGGAATTGAGTTGAAGTGTAGGACACCTAGCCAGCGTCTGAGAATTGCTTGGTGCTGGGGGGAAAAACCCATGCACTGGAATTGGATGCAGAATCATTAGCAGCCAGGATGGGGTCGGGGGAGGCTGGAGGAGGGGTGGGGCCAGAGCCTGAAGAGCACCCCCAGGCGAGACCTGTGGGTATAGTAACACAATGGAATACTATTCTGCAGTGAAAAAGAGTGAGCGGCCTGGATGGATCTCGTGGTCACTGTGTGGAGCCCAAGAAGCCAGTACACACTAGCATATAGGGCATGGTTCAGAGTTGGGCAGAAGAGGTCAGGATGGTGGTTACTGAGGATGGAGGAGGGTAGGGAGGGACATGAGAGCTTTGAAGGGGCCAGAAACTTCTAGCTTGATCTGTGTGGTGGCTGCTCAGGTGAATAAATCCGTAAAAATTCATTGAGACTGCATTTAAAATGTGCGTGCTTTATGTAAAATGGTTCTCGATAAAAGAAAAAAATGAGCTGAGCTAAGGAGCTAGACTTTGACAGAAGGGCAGGTGGGAGCCCCAGAAGAGTTTTGGGCCAGGGCCAGACCCAGTCATATTTGAATGTTGAGAGAGTCCTTGGTGTCTGGGGAGGCGGGTGCATGAGAGAGGCCAGGGTCTGCCTCAGCCTCAGTTCCTGACTAGCTCTTTAACCCTAATAAGCCCCCACCCCACCCCACTCCGGGCCCTCTTTTCCCCGTCCAGTCCTCTCATGGGAGTGGGGGCAAAACAAGCAGGGGAGGGAAGAAGCCCAAAGCACTGTGAGACACCCCTTGACAGAGCTCTCTGATTCATGCCTACAGCCCTAGCCCCTGGTGCAGGGCCTTCAGGAAGTACTGATTTTGTGAGGGGAAGTGCAGAAACTGCTGGAAGGGGGGGGTCTCAAGACCGATGCCCCACCTGGGGGAATGGGTGCGGGTAGGCAGGGGCAAGATACTTCAGAGCAGGAGATCTCTCATGTGTTCTCTTAGTTTCTTAGTGAAGAGCCCCTTCTACCCAGTTCCTACCTTGTCTCACAGAAACCCCTGTGATAGAAGGTGAGGAGTTTGGGCCACCCCAGGTATTCGGTGTTTTCATTCAGTGATCTTCACTGAGGCCCTGCATATGCCAGCCCTTGACATTGAAGACACAGTAGAGAACAAACATGAAAATATGGTGCAGTCATCTCTGAGTTTCTGGATGGGCCTTTTGGCTAAGTGGGGGGCTCCGGAGCCAGGCTGCCTGGGTCATATCCCAGCTCCCCCATCTCTACTGTGACTGTGGGCAGGTTTCTTAAATCTCTCTCTGCCTCAGTTACCTCATATGTAAAACAGGGCCACAATACCCACTTTGCCTCCTTTTTAGAGATTTTGTGAGGTCATTCATCTATAAAGGACTTAGCATGGCGCTGGGCTCAAAAAATATTGTGATAGAGGGGCGCCTGGGTGGCTCAGTCTGTTAAGCATCTGCCCTCGGCTCAGGCCCTGATCCCAGGGTCCTGGGATCAAGCCCCTAGTCGGGCTCCCTGCTCAGTAAGGGACCTGCTTCTACCTCTCCCTCTGCCACTCCCCCTGCTTGTGCTCTCTCTCTCTGTCAAATAAATAAAATCTTAAAAAAAATATATTGTGATAGAGACAGATTCATGGGGCTGCGAGAGCTTCAGAAAGGGCTTCCTAGAGAAGGGGACATCCAAGCTGAGGCCTGAAGGAGTGTGCCGGTGGCAGTGGGGTGTGACTAGGGGGAATGAGTTTGGTAGGGGATCTGGCAACACAGGAGGGCTTCCTGCAGGGGGAGGGTGTTGGAAATGTCATCAGACATCCCATCTAATTCCTGTCTCCTTTACTCCCAGGTGGGCTGGCGTCCAGAGAAAGGGCAGTCTGTGGCAGTGGGTGGTACAAGCCCCAGTTTAGCTCTCAGGGCTGAAGCATGAGGCTAGCTGTGGATTTGGAGGGAAATCCAAAGATAGCTCAGCAGAAAAGGATGACTCGCAGCCCAGGCTTCCCCCCAAATTGAAGGAAGCAAGGATGAATCAGCCTCTCAAAGTAGAATGAAGCTGCTGTGGGAAGCGAAACCTCGGTTGGAGGTTCAAGGCCACTCTGCCTCTGACTCACCTCAGACAGGGCAGAAGGAGGGCTTAGCCGCAGGGCGGGCAGGGTGTGAAATCGGGCCTGCAGCCAGATTCCTGGCCTCTAGACCTGGCTCCTCTTGAAACCTCAGTTTCTGCATCTTCACAATGGGGTGGAGCAGGGCAGGAAGTGGTTGTGGTGATTTACAGAAAGGGAGCACACAGTTGGACCTCCAGAAGTCCCAGCCCTTTCCCTTTTCTTGTCTAAGTCTTAGCAGATATTGAAATGAGTATGTGGGATGGTTTGGGGTTCTTGTTGAGTAGTCATCTAGGTTCTGGTGAGATGAGTGGGGGGGAAAGGGCAGCAGAAGAAAGCAGCTACGTGTTGTCTGAAAATCAATAGCAATAATAAAAATGATCAACTATCTCTTGTGTGTTTGGTTCTTACAAAATACCCGATCCTCTGTGCCACTCTCTGTTTCCGTCTTCACAGCAGTTCCATGGGAACCCATCTTAGAGGTGAGGTGAAGCCACTTGCCCAAAGTCACACAGCCGGTGGATGGCAGAGCTAGGCTTTGGACCCTGAACCAAATCCTGGATTTGAAGCCCTTGCTCTTAGCCTCAGATCTGGGCGGGGGGGGGGGGGGGGGGGGGGGGCGCTGTTGAGGACATCTTGGCCTACAGAGCTGGGAGGGGACTTAGAGGAGGCGTCTGCTTTGTAGATTGGGAAGTGGACAGGACAAGGGCCTTCCGCTTGATGACCTGCCTGTTGGGAATATACATACGTTTAGAAAGAAACAGCAGCTTCTTCTGGCTTTGTTGAACATTTATTACAAAGTTAAGAGCAGAGACTGGTGAGCTGTGCTCCCCCCCGCCCCACCTTCTCCCCACCAGATATTCTCTGCAGCTCTGGAAAACTGTGTTCTCCTTGCTCTCCCGCCAGGGGGCGCTCCCTCCTGCCACCTCAGCCTCAGGCCTGGTTCCTTTAGCTCCGCTATCCAGTGGTAACTAAGGCACCCCAGGATCCTGGACTCTGGGACCCAGGAGTCTCAGCCCCCTCCTCCTCTGGGACCCAGGAGTCTCAGCCCCCAGGCACCTCCACTTCTAACTGAAAGCTGGAGGTCATCCATAGCAGCATAGTAAGGATGTTTTGTCCAGGGTATATGGGGTAGTAGTGACCATTTTCCCATTTGGGGCAGGGGTTTGGGTGTGTGTGTGTGTGGCCACAGCCTTTCTCCTTGAGCCAGTGTCTCCTCCAGCAGCCATCAGTGAGTGAGCCCACCCTAAGGTGGGGCCCCTTTGGTCCTTGCACTTGAGGTGCTTTATTCATAGGGCTGGGTCAGGAGTAGCAGGGACAATGTCCTCCACCTCAGTCCTGGGGAAAGTAGCTTGGTTCTTCCTCCATGGGTCCTGGGGAGACAAGCAGAGAGATGGATAGATAGGCCAGAAACCAGAGGGAGAGTAAGAGCAGGGACACTGAGGTGGAGACAGATAGACACCAGTGGACCGAGGAGGAAGGAAGAGGATGGGTGTACCTGTCACCAAGAGACTGGGCTCTTGGACAGAGACCGGGAACATGTCCAGGGACAGGCAGACAGACCACACAAAGAAAAGGAGAGGGTATTGAGGGTCAGCAAAGGGGAGAAGGAATGTCTCCTTCCTCCCCTGCCAGTCTAGCCCCAACCTTAGAGTCCTTTCCTCCAGACAGGCAGAGCAGAAGAGAAAGAGTAGCATTGTCTCCAAGGCCATCCCCTCCCCCTTTAGCCACATGAGGTGCTATCCACAGGCACCCTTTCTCCAGGATGTTTTTCTGCCCGAGTCCCAGCCGCCTCACCAGCTACGTGGCCTCCTGGCTTGGTTCTGGAAGCTGCCTCGACCCCAGGGCAGTGCTAAGCAGCTCAGTCAGGGTGTCCAGCTTCCCTGCCAGTGCATCCATCCGCTTCTCCAGGGCCTGATGTGAGCTGCTCAGACCCAGCTGCAAGTCACACAGGATCATGTGCATCTGGGCAGAGAGAGGGTCGGAGGTATCAGCAGGCTGAGGTAGACTTCCTCCTTATCCCAGCTGCTTGGCTCGGTGCTTTTCACACATGGTTTAAATCCTCTTAAAAGTGTGGGGAGTGAGAATTCTGTTCCCATTTTTACAACTATGGAAACGGGCTTGGAGCAGTTAAATGACATGCCCAAAGCAGCAGCTAGAGTAAAGCCTGGTACATAGAAGGTAGGTGCTCACCTAGTATTTGTGGAATTGATAAATGACTTCAAAATCCACATAGCCCTTTCATTACCTTCTCAAACTAGGAGTCACAGCTTCATCCCTGAGGGTGTGTGAGCTTTCTATGAGAATTCTCTAATTCTCAGTTTTTGGCTGGATAATCTTCAAAAATTATGACCTGCCAATTCTGGCAGATCTAGGCCACCACCTCCTCACTGAGACCTGCCATGCAGGCCTGTGGGCCCACATCTCTGACTGTGCTTGCCATGGTATTGATGCCAAGGGCCACTGTTTGATTTGTCTTGGGCTAATGAGAAAAAGCAAAGGCCGCTTGATAAGCAAAAGGTGCTGTGAGCCAAGAGAACGGGTGTGACGTCACCATCCCTAAGCACTGGCTGAATCAGGTGGTCCCAGCCGAAGAAGGGCAAGCTGAGTCTGCCTCGGCCAGGCAAGCCTGCCCAGCACAGAAGCACCTGTGGCTCTGGGCCCCTCTTACTGACTTTTACTGAAACAATGTGCCCCGTCTGTGTCAGTGTTGTTAATTTGCGTTTTATTGGTTTTGCCATTTGTGTTTGAACTTGGTTTTTGTATATTTGCTTTGGTTTTATTGTTGTCTAAGAGTCATAGTTGGAAGGAATTTTATTTTATTTATTTATTTATTTAAAGATTTTATTTATTTATTTGACAGAGACTCAGAGAGAGAGGGAACACAAGCAGGGGGAGTGGGAGAGGGAGAAGCAGGCTTCCCACCGAGCAGGGAGCCCGATGTGGGGCTCGATCCCAGGACTCTGGGACCACGACCCGAGCCCAAGGCAGACGCTTAACGACCGAGCCACCCAGGTGCCCCTGGAAGGAATTTTATATCCGTCCACATTAACTCGACAATAAAAATAATGTAAAACCAAACACTGGAGTTCTTTGTGCAATTTCTCTTCCTTTTTTTTTTTTTTTTTTTATAAGCTTGAAAGGGATCAGTCCCCTCCATGAGTTTAAGAAACCATCACATCATTCATTCAACCACAACCCTTTGTCGAGTGCGTGTGTGTGCCAGACCCCTGCCAGTGTTCGCTATGCTGGGGCCAGATGTCCCTGCCAGCCGCCCCGACCTCCCTTTTCTTCCAGACCCCTCCTCCCACAGGGCCCTGGTACCTTGGAGATGTCCACCATGGAGTTCACTTGTTCCCGGAGCTTTCTGTGTTTCAGCCGCACCTGGCGGAACCTGTGGGAAGAAGCCGGAGGTCAGAAGTGACCCCAGCTCGGGGATGGGATAAGGAGAGGAGAGACTCGCATAGACGCGGTCCGGTGAGGAAGAGTTGCCAGAGCTAGAGCACCCCTGAGCCCATCTCTTAGGTATCCTGACCCCCACACAGAGTGGCACGGGCCCACAGACGCAGACGTGCAAGACAAGCCATCACAGAGTCACCGTGAGGTCTGGGTGGACACTGTTCGGTGAGCCCAAACACGGGTGTCCTGACCTGGGCACACATTCACATTCGCTCACACACACCATGCAGAAGGGAGGAGATGTGCACAGAGAGAGGCCCTCACCTGTTGATGGCGGCCAGCAGCCTGCGCTGGTGCTTGCGGGCGGCCCCACGGTCCTTCCTGCGCGTGTGTTTGTAAAACATCCAGGCCTCTTGCAGCACTCGGGCAGCTGATTCCTTCATCTGGGGGTGGGCACAGTGTCAGTGGAGGCAGACCCCTAGGGCTCTGGGACGAGGGGGACGGCGTCTGGACTCCCGGGTCTGAGGGAGGCGTGTGCTGTGGGTGCCATGTACCCATTCTCACCTCTTTGGCGTACTGGATGTCCATCATGAAGTTGTGCACATGCTTCTCTGCCTTATTAAACTCCAGCTTCCGGGCCACCACAGCCACCAGCAGGGCTGTGCAGCAGACCCCCTGTGGGCACAGCAGACACTATGACAGGAGGGCTGGGGGGCTCCTGTGCCATCAGACTCCCTCAGCCCCTCCCGACAGCCACAGAAGGCAGCAAGACCACCCCTGGTTGACAGACAAGCAGGCCCAGAGAGGGGAACCGGGGTCCCACAGCCCCGAGGGGTAGAGCTAGAATCAGAGGTCATGTGTCTGAGTCCCACTTGTGTGTGTAGTGTTTATACCACCAGAATGCCCTCTTTTGTTAAAGGTGTGATTGGAGAAGGGGAGAAGGGCTGATTCTGGGTGAGAGGCAGAGCTCGGGCTCCTGCGGGAGCCCTTCCTCCCCACTGCTCACACCCAGTTGGCCATCAGGTCACCAAAGGTGTCCTTCCCCTTCCTCCCACCCCCATGGCTCCTGCTCAGTTCTGGCCCTGTCCCTTCCCTCCTGGACCATCTCCAGCTTTCCTCTCTCCTGACCCGATGCTAGGGAGATCTAACAATTATGACCCTGCCCCCTTACCCTAATCTAGGCTCCCACTGCCCCAAACTTCTTACCCTTGCTTTCAGAGCCTTCAGAGCTCTAGGCCTCTCCTCCAGACAACTCAGCCTGGCCTCATTCTGCCTCACCTGCCCGAGCATCTTGGTCTGAACACTCTCCCCTTCTCCCTAGGCCTCTGATCCATCAGCTGTTTGGTGGTACCTGCTGCTCTTCCTTGAGTTACAGTGAATTTTCTTCTGAAGTCTTCCCCTTTCCCAAGCTGTGTCTCAGCTCATGAAAACTCTGAACAATTTACTAGTCACAAACGCTGGCTCCAGGACCGCTCGTGTTCCAAGCCCAGCTCTGAGCACGTTACTTAATCTCTCAGGGTTTCACTTTCTTCCCTGTACGATGGGCATGCCCTCACAGTAGTACTCTGTGGATTCCTTAAGCTAACACCCGGAAAGTCAGAGCAGTGTCTGGTACAGAGTATGTACTCGATAAAGTTAGTTATGATGATTCCATTTTGGGGGGAACCTCTCTGCCAGGAGGTGGGCTGTGAGCTCAAGTGCAAATCGCCTGATCTCTCTTGGTCTGTTTCTCTTTGTGTCAAATGAGGGAGGAGGTCCCAGGCAGCCCTGAGGGTCCCTGACCCTTTGGGAGTGTTTCCCTGGCTGAATCTCTGCCCCTCTTTCCCACTTCTGTGGGGAGGGGATCACGCTTCCCCATCACCCCATGCACCACCAGTGGAAATGTAGCGTATCCTTTCTGGGACATCAGGGCTGGGGCTGGCAGCCTGAGTCCCTGAGGGTGGGAGGAGCCAGAGCTCATGCGTAGGTGAAGGCCAAGGCCTTGGGTGCTGGGTCCTGGAAGAGGATAGGGGCTAGGTAGGGGGAACTGGATGCCTGGGTCTATGAAGGGAACGTGGTAGAAGTCTGGATTCAGGAGGAGGCCGACTCTGGGGAGCCTCTGCTTCATATCTGACATGAGCTAGAGTAGGGGCAGCTGGATGCTTGGGACGAGTTACAAATAACAGCCTTCCCTCCCCGCCCCGCACCCCTTGACCCATTTACCGAGCATTTCCTATCTGCTGGGTGCTGAGACCCTTTACGTGGTTTAATTCATCTCAGGAACTCCATGAGGAGTACACTAGTATCAGCATCCCCATTTTATAGATGAGGAAACTGGGAGATTATAGGCTTGATCCTAGCTGGGAAGTGGCAGATGCAGGATTTGAAGCCAGGCAGCCTGACCCCACAGGCATGCTTTTGATGAAGCCTTAATGGAGGCTGGAGACTGGGTTCCTGGGTCCTGGAGGAGCCTAGAGCTGGGAAACCAGGGGCCTGTGTCCTAGATGATTGGGAGGGCAGGGGGGTGAGGGGCAGGATGTCTGAGCCTTCATGAGGCTCAGGGCTGGATTCCTGGATTCTGGAAGGAAATGGGGCTGGGAAGTCAGGGGCCTGTGTTCCCGAGGACGGTGGGGCCTAGGGTCCTAAGTTCCAAAGAGAGCAAGGACTTAGGGGATGGATTCCTGGATTTTGAAAGGAAATGGGGCTGTGGCATCCAGACACCCAAGTTTCTTGGGGGTGGTGGCCTTGGGTGCCTTTGTTGGCTTCATGATTTCTTTGGGCCCAGGGGATAAGCAGTTGGGGGTAGGGGTAGGGTCCCTGAGGGGGCTGTACTCACCATGACTCCAGTGCAGAGACAAACAATCTTGCCCCACACGGTGCCTGGCACCACGTCTCCATAGCCAATGGTCAGGAATGTGATGGGGATCAGCCACAGTGTGTCTGAAAGGTGTCCGGTGGCATTAACGGCCTGCCTGTGGGGAAGGATGGGTTAGTCCTGAAACGCTACCCCAGGGGTTCCCGTGATGTCTGATACTCTCCTTCCTAACACACCTACAGTCCCCAGAAGCACTCAGAGAAAAAGTAAGTTCTGGGCTTTGGAGGGCCTGCCTGGCTTCCTCTCAGCTGTGTGAGCTGGGCAAGATTCGCTCAGCCACTCTGGGCTGTGGGATTTGAACCTGGATCCAGCCAATTTCAAAGCCTGTTTGGTTTTAGCTGGGCTACCAGGACTGCTGCTTTCAGAGCAGGTTGAGGGGTTGAGAGGGGGCAGAAACCCAGCCCAAAGTCCTCTTGTCACACCCTGTCAGCATCCACCCAGAGGGAAGGGGTGACTTTTTCTCTTCTTTTTTTTAAAGATTCTATTACTTTTTTAAACTAATCTCTACACGCAACGTGGGGCTCAAACGCACAACCCCGAGATCAAGAGTTGCACACTCCACTGATTAGGCCAGCCAGGAGTGCTTTTTTCTAATGTCCATAAAGATGCTCTGTGGCCTACAGGTGGCCCTGTTAAGACTAAAAAGGCAGGACCCTGTCCTCCCTTCCCCTCACTTCATAGAAGGGGACATTTAGTTCCAGCCATGGAAGGGACTGAAAATCCTGATGTATCTAAACTTGAGCCCACAGACCATTGCATCAGGGTCATCAGGGAAAGCTTCATTCATGAGGCCCCAGACATGTCAGACCCACTAATCTAGTGTCTGAAGGTGGGGACTGAATTTGCACTGTTAGGCCCTGCTCCCCTCATCCAGAAGTACATTCAGGTTTGAGGAACTTCTGCCTTGGGGTTCAGAAATTTGACCTCCTGCCTACCCTCCCATTTTTCAGATGAGAAACATGGTGGGAGGAAAACATCCTACAAGATGAATGAGTTTAAAATCGTGAGAGATGAGAATTGCTGGGGAGACTTCAAAGATGGTAAAATGTGACACCCCTTTTACAGATGAGGAAACAGAGGGTCAGAGAGGAAGGATCTAAAGCCAGTTCTTGTCATTCCCCACTTCCCCTCAAGAATCCTTTGCCAGGGCGCCTGGGTGGCTCAGTCGTTAAGCGTCTGCCTTCGGCTCAGGTCATGTTCCCAGGGTCCTGGGATCGAGCCCCGCATCGGGCTCCCTGCTCAGCCGGGAGCCTGCTTCTCCCTCTCCCACTCCCCCTGCTTGTGTTCCCTCTCTAGCTGTGTCTCTCTGTCAAATAAATGAATAAAATCTTTAAAAAAAAAAGAATCCTTTGCCAGATGTACCAAACCAGAGGTTTCCAAACTTGAGCCTGGGTCAGAATCCCCTGTTAAAACAGATTGCTGGGTCCCCACCTGCCAGAGTTTTGGATTTGGTAGGTGTGGGTAGGGCCTGAGAATTTGGATTTGCAGTAGGTTCACAGGTGATGCTGCTGGTCCTGGAACCACACTTTAAGACCCACTGGCTAAGATTACCATCACTTTCTTTATCTGTAAGAGAGAGAACCTGAGGCCCGGCTTCCAGTCTGTCCAGCAGGCAGCCTGGAATCCTGTATCCATTCCCTGCAGGAAATTCCCTTCCAGAGCAGCCCCAAATCACCACCGCCCCAGGATCATGGGGAGCACCTACAGGGCATCTGTGCTAATTCAGAAAAGGTGTCACCGTCCTCCAAGGAGGCAGTTGCAACCTTTGGCCGGGCCCCAGTACCTGGCTTTAGAGACTGAACAGGTGCCCCGAGACCTGAGGCAGGACAGGTGTGGAGGCAGGAAAGGAAGGGCTTGCTAGGGTGTGTGTGTGTCTGGGGAGACGGGAGGCGGCAGGTGGAGGAAGGGCAGAGCTGGCCCGTTGGTTCCTCCCACCCCAGTGGATGGGTGTGGACAAACAGCTTTCTCTCTGCTCTGGCCCAAAGGGGCCCAAGCTGTACCACTGCCCGCGGCAGCTGTGGCTGTGAAGGGCTCCTCAGATGCGCCAGGGACCCCCCACCGCTCACCCCCAGCACCCTCACCTCTCGGCCACCGACAGCACCCAGGCGGTGGTGAGCCAGAGGCCAAGCGTGAGGCAGAGCAGCAGGCGGCCGGGGTGCGTGTTCATGTACAGCTTGGCCACGAACCAGTGGCGGAAGCGGACCTGGTTGAGGGCGCCGATGCTGCGGTAGGACGCGTTGAGCAAGACGCCGCTGCGCAGGAGGACGGCGCGGGGCACCAGGTAGAGGCGCAGCAGCATGGCCAGCGACAGCAGCGCCTCGCCCTCATCCAGGAAGCCCGGCCAGGACTGCGTCGCCATGGGCCGGGACCCCAAACCCTGGGCGCACGGCGGGCCCCGCACCGGCGTTGGGTGCAGCCCGCACACAACCAGCTCCAGCACCATCTGCGCCGCCCGCCGCCCGGTCAGCGCCACGCGCCAGTCCCGGAGCCCGTTGTCGGTCATGAACAACTGCGGGGAGGGGACAGACGGGGGAGGGGGTCACACGGAGGTCAGGCGGCCTCCCGCCTGCCAGAGCCAAGAGATAAGGGGGGGGGCGCGCCCAACGGCCGGGGAGGGTGGGGAAGGAGTGGGGCAGGACCTCGAGGAGGACGTCTCTCCACTTTCTTCCTCACCCCCTCCCCCTCAGTCTCAGCCCACTTCCAGAATTTCCTGTGTACCCCACATTGTTCTATATATCGAAGATACAGGTGCACAGAGCAGAAAGCCCTGCCTCCCCGGAGCTTACAGTCCAGATGCACGGAGCCATCTCCTCCTGTTTCTGGGGGCAGGGGTAGTAACTAACTGAAAACCGCACATACCATTGGCAATGACAATAGCGAACATTTACAGGCCACTTTGAACGGGCCAGGCACTGCTCTGTCTCCTTTGCATGTTATGACTCAGGGGATGCTCACAACACAGTGAAACTGAAAGCCTTTTTACTCCCATTTTACAGATGCAGAAACTGAGGCCCAGGTCTCTCAGGTGTAGCAGCACAGCTGAGCTACAGATCCAGGCCACTTAACTGTTTCAATGGCTGCTATTATGTACTTTTTACTGAGCAGGCACTGCAGGGGGAATTACTACACATGATGGATAACCCGCATTTTATATACAAAGGTTTCCGGGGATGGGGGAAGGGGTAAAGGCAACAGGATATAGGGATGTGGGGGATGGGATGAGGGGAGAGCTCGGGTGGAGAGGTGAGTGTCTGGGTGGGACATGACATGGGAGGGGGGCAATGGGTGGGAAGACCCCCCCTGGGTATAGGGGGTAATTGGCACAGAGGTGGGGAGCTCAGGAGTAGGGAAGGACCCTCAGGTGCATAGCCTGGATTTCAGATTGCTTGGGACTAGAATAGGTGGGTCCTCGGGGATGGAGGACAGAGATCTGGGGGGCTGGGCCTGGAGTGAGGCTGCCTGGGGGTGGGAGCTCTCAGCATCCATGGGCATGCAAGGGGAGACAGGGCTGCAGGTGGAGCATGAGACTGGGTTGCTCCAGGAGGCTCAGTCTGTCTATCTGTGGTTATTCTCATCTTGGTGGGTGAGGGTGTGGGCAAATCTCAGGGTGGAGAAACCTCATTACTCAGACCAGGAGGAGGAGGAGGGTGGAAAGTGTGAGCTGACAGGGAGTGGTGGGGGCTGGGGGGAGCAAGGAAGGGGCCCAGGGATGGGGCCTGCCCTACCTGGACCTCTTTGGCGTGAAATGCCACGATAAGACAAAGGAGCAAGAAGGTGGAAATGCTGATCATGCATTTAACCAGGAACAGGTAGAGCGCCCACTGTGGGGAGGGACAGAAAAAGGGGTAAGATCCTAGGTCCCCAACTGGTCAGTTCCCTCCATCTTCCTCCCATAATGCCATCCCTTCTCAATTCCCAATCTCCTGGCCTCCTCCACCCATTCCTCCCTGCCTGTTCCCCCCCCCAACCTGATTCCACCCGATGTCTCAGGTTGGGGGAACTCTCAAAACCATCATCTGGTCCCCAGGGAGAGTGCCCTCTTCCTTCCCAGACTGACAGCCCTGGCTTAGACGCCAGTATATACCCTCCTCTTCAGCCATTCTCCTAGGATCCACACCTGAGGGGAGACCTTGCAACTTACAGCCCTTTCTAATTCCCCCATCCCCTTCCCCACCAAAAATAGTTCCTCAGTTAGGGGGTGGGGGAGTGGGGAGGTCTAGAAACAGACATCTGGCCTCTAAAAAGCTTCCCTTCCCTTCCCTGACCACACAGCTGGTCCAGCCTGAGAAAGCAACCTGCCCTAGAAGGTCCTACCACCTTCCCAATTCCCCAAGGAGCCTAGAAATGATCACCCAATACCCAGGGAGTGAATGACACCCTCCTACTCCCCACCCCATCCAGGGCACTTGGTCTCTCAGGGGCCCTGGCCCCTGCATCTCCTTCCCCCTGCCCTCTCTTCTGGCTCTAAGCCCAGGGCAGATCTGGCCGGAAGCACATGGCCTCCAAAAACCACGGAGAGATTTTTTTCCCCCTCTCTTTGTGTGGCAATACCTTGGAGAGATCTAGAATTCTGGAAGGAGAGGTTTAGTGGGGACTGGGACTGCTGGATTCCCTAGGAGGAGTGGGGAGGGGTCCCTGTGTGAGGAGTGTTGTCAGGGAGAAGGATCCACCTGGGCTCCCATGCTGAGCTTAGCACCTGTTTCTCCACAGATGTCTGCCAGCTCCCCACTGCAGGGCCAGGGCCCCACCTCCGTGCAGGGGAAGAGGGCCAGTTTCCTGCTCCAGGGGGCCTGCCCCCCCAGCCCTCCCCGAACAATGGTGCTGTTGTTCTTAGCCCTCCCCTACCCCTTCATCCTTCTAAGGCTCCCTGGTTCCCTGTCTCTTTCTTTAGTTTGTCCCAAACTCTACTCCACTAGACATACCCCCTGCCCACACTGCACACCACTTCTCTCTACTTGGCTGGTTCCTCTTCCCCCAAATCCCTGACTCAGTCTGAAATTTCCCTGTCTCTGGGGATGCTTCTGTTTCGATCTCTATTTATGTCTGAGGGTCTCTGTTTCTGTCAGACTTTCCATCTCTCTGTGTGTATCTCAATTTGGGGAGCTCTGTCTTTCTCTGTGGCTGTACTTCTGTCTCTTACTGCATCGTCGTCTCTGTCTCACACCGCCTTTGTCTCTCAGCGTCTCTGTCTCTCGGTCGCAGTCTCTCTCCGCCCCTCCCCCTGCTGATATCTCCATCTTCTTCCCCTGCACTCCCCCACTTGGGCACCTTCCTCCCCTCCAGCCCCTCCCCCCTGGGGAGCAGGTGTCTGGGTCCCTGCAAAATGAGCTCCTAAGACTGAGATGGAGGTGGGGAGGAGGCATGGATGTTGTTGAGGCACAAGTAGAAAGGGGGCTGAGGAGGACCCCTAGGGTCACATATCTCACCCCTCACCCCCAGTTTACAGATGGGGAAACTGAAGCTCAGAAAGCTGCAGCAGCTTCCCCAGAGTCCAGCTGCTGGAGGCAGCAGCCTGGCAGATGGCAGAGGGAAGGAAGAAATGAGAGGTGAGAAGGGGGAGAGAGGGAGTGGGGTAGGAAAGACCCCCTGTCCCTTCCCATCTGCCAGGAGCTCAGGTCCCCACCTCCCCTGCTGGGTGGGGTGCTGAAGCGTGGGAGCGGCGGGTAGGCCCTGGCCATGCTTCCTGTTGGCATGGGCTTCGGCGGCCCCACCCCCTCTGTGCCTGCTGCCCTGGCCTCGGCTGCCCGGCCAGAGGAAGCTGGCCTGCCCTGACCCTCCATGTGGCTCCTGGTCACTTCGGAACTGCCCTCCTCCTCCGCGGCCCCCGAATCCAAGCCTGAGCTTCCCTCCTCCAGGAATGCCCCCCAACTCAATCCTCAAATCAGCGCCCCCCAGCCAGCCCGATTCCACATTCCTTACCCTAGACAGTTCTCCAACCCCTCCTTTCCGGTTAAGCAATTCTGTTCTGTCCTTAATCCACTGATTCTGACCCCTGTCCTCCATCTGCCCCATTGCTGCCCAGACCGAGGCTGGAACGTGCCTAGAGCCTGCTCAGACCTGTCCTGGCCCCACCTGTCCTTTTCCTCCCCACTCACACTAGCCTCAGTCAGGCCCCCCTTCCCCCCAAAGACGCTCTAAGCCTCCTTCAGACCCAGGAGCCTGGGCTCCCAGCCCCCTCCCCTGGGACCTAGGAGTCCAAGCCACTGTACACCTACTTCTCCACTATGCCCCAGACTAAATAGCTTGCAGACCCTGGGGAGGCTGGGAATGATGGACATGGGAGGGGCAGGGGGTTGTTTTCCATATCCCACCCCCACCCCAGCCAGTTTCTTTTAGTCTCTGCCCTTCGCTGCTGCTGAGGCACTGGGTAAACCTGAGTTTAGATAAGGACCGAGGAGCTGCCGCCTACTTGGAAGAAGTTAATCTTTCTCCCCACCCTCCCTTCACTGAACCTGAGGCTACCTCTCCCCTGATCTGTTCTTGGGAGATTGGAGGATCTGATCAGCCACCCCCCTGGCCTCCAGGGGTCCCGGACCTCCAGCTGTCCCATTGCAAACCTTCAAAGACTGAGGCACTGTGACCCCTGTTCCCTTCCTTTTGCAGAGACAGCCCTGAGCATTTACCTCCCTTGGGTCCCAGGAATCCAGAACCTCAGCCCTCTCCTCCTTCAGACCCAGGAGTCCTGACCCCCAGGTCCTCCCCCCTCAGACTTAGGACTCCGGACCCCCAGCCCCTCCCCTCTCAGACTTAGGACTCCGGACCCCCAGCCCCTCCTCCCTCAGACCCAGGAGTCAGACCCCCAGGTCCTCCCCCCTCAGACTTAGGACTCCGGACCCCCAGCCCCTCCCCCCTCAGACTTAGGACTCTGGACCCCCAGCCCCTCCCCCCTCAGACCCAGGAGTCTCAGCCCCCAGCCTCCCATAGCCCAGGACAAGAGCTCCACTCACCGGACACCCTCCGAACCATAGCATCTCCGCGTGTAGTACCATGAGTCCGACGCCAGTTCCCGCCAGCACTAGGGCCCAGCCAGCCAGCCACTTCTCCTGCTCCAGCAGCTGCTTGCGCCTCTGCAGGGCCCCCAGGCCTGGCACCAGCTCCCCGCCCATGGCCCCTGCGGTCTTGGGGCTCAGCCAGCTTCCTGCCCAGGGTCCCCCACCTCGCAGCACACAAAGGGCAGCCACTGTGGCTTGCAGGTCCTCGGCCTGCTCTGCTCCTCACTCTGGGGCTCTTGCTTTGAGGCACAGAGGAGTCTGTGCCCTCTGGGGGTGGTGACGGCTGAGCAGGGCAGGGAGGGGCTGGCGTGGCCCTTGGGCAGAGGGGAGGCTCCCCAACCTCCCTTCTCAGCCTAAGGAGGGACTGGGGTGTGTCCTGGGGCAGAGCAAGGAAGAGGCGTGCATCCACGTGGATAAAGACACATACTGGCACACAATAGATTGCGTCACACACAACGGTCTGCGCTTTATAACACACACCTAAACTCAGCCACACCCAGACACCGCAAGACACCAGGGGGATAAACCCTCACACACGGCACGGCCAGAGACGCAACCGAACACACATGGGGCACACAACACAACCTACAGTGAGTGACTCACAACTCCCGATGAGCTCTGCAACCCACAGCCACACCCAGACACCACACAGATGGTGTGACACACGCCGGCACTCAGCACGGCAGGCAGTGCCCCGTGGCGCCCATGACCACCCAAACTGTCCACACACAGGCACAGAGACTGCGGCTGTAACCGGTACAACGTCCTCTTGCACAAACAGCCACCCCCAGACTCTATTGCTACATTAGCACAACACGTACCAGTGGTTCCGCGGACACACAACATTCTACTTAGTGACACCCACATGCCGCACTCAGCATACCTGTGTGGACCAGGCGCTAACAGCGTCCCGACGTGATACACCCGTGGAATGGTAGCTGACACGTGCAGACACACAACGTTTGGGGACACGCCATGGCAGCCCTCAAGCACCCAGCACATAGAGAAATGCACGCGGAGACACATTGTGGCACATGGCAAGTCAAATATATACGCTCGGAGAACGATTCGCGGTACATACAGACTCACCACGACATGCAACACGCCCCACACCCAGAGCCATTCAAACATATGGTCAGAACAGTGTGAGCGGACACGTGCAGAGACCCACAATGCACAGCGACACATACAGAAACCCAAACGGCACAAAGTAAGACATTCTGATATATTTTGGTGCATCCCAGGGACACGACCCAGAATGGTACCCCAGGGGTTGGGGAGGGGGCTCAGGCTACATGGACCCTGATGCCCAAATGCATCATCTCCTCTGACTGACAAACCACATCCGAACCACGCCCACCCACGGCCCGGCACACCATCTACTCCAACGCACAAACACAGAGTGACAGAAAACACGCTGCCACAGTTTTTCCCAACACAACCTTTTCTGAACACCACGGATCACATAAAACGTCAGGTGTGACCCACTGACACAGCCAACACCTGGGCCTGCAACAACACCACACCCAACCCCAGGGGACACCCTCCGGTGCGGTGTAATACACAGCCACACAAACACAGCATGCTCTCGAGTGTGGGCACCCAGGCTGTGTTCTCGGCAGGGAAAGGAGAGCCCGCCCAAATGGACACACCCCTGGGTGTGACACACAGGGTCACATCTCTGAATGATAGCTCGCCGTGGCACACACAATGCACATACAGAGACACAACACACAGTGACATACGGAACAGCAAATGCAGTGCAGGGTGATGCACTGCGACTCCCAGGGTGACCCGCAACGTGGCCTGTCACTGCATGCAGCAGCACGTACGGTGTCCCGGACGTCGGGAAACAGATCCAAACCCTGGGGAGACACCGGCCTGGTAACACAAAACACCTCGCACACATTGACCTCCGAGACCCAGCCGGCGGCCCCGCGGGTCCCACTGGAGAGGGAACGCACAGACACAACCCTTCTCCCTCGCGTGTCATCTGTCATGCAGGAACGTGGACCCGCCGGCCACGGGGAAACGAGACACTCACGCACAGACATGCCTGGCAACGCACCAACACAACCCACGCAGACACGCCCGGCGACGAAAACACCGCGCGTGCGGGTGGTCCGCCCGCTCCAGGGCACACGTGTGGTTCCCACTCTGGGTGAGACGCGGCGGGAGAGCGGGGAGAGTGTGCAGACAGCCGCGCACGCCCAGACACCAGGCACGTGCCCGCTGGGAGCAAACGCTGCCGCCGGCCCCCCCCCACCACTACCTGCCACCCCTGTGGCCTGGCAGGGGTCTCTGCACCTCTCCTCCTCCCTCTCAGGTTCTCGGGCCTGACCTCCCTCCTCCCTCAGTCTCTCCTGCTCTGGAAGCCTCTGTCTCTGCCTTTGCCTGTCTCTCCTGTCCTCTCCCCTGTTTCTTGACCTCTGTCTCTTCCGGCTCTGTCTCTCAGTATCTCTGACTCTCTCCATCCATGTGTCTGTTGCCATTTCTCTCTCTCTGGCTCTGTGTCTCTCAGCCTCTTTGTGTCTCTGTGCCTCTCTTAGCATCTCTGTCTCTGTCTCCATCTTTGTGTCCCCCTGTTTTTCTATTTCATGCTCTCTCCCTGTAACCACCCCCTCTGTCTCCATCTCTGTGCTCTCTGTGTCTCTGCCTGTGACTCAGTTTCTCTGTCTCCCTGTCTCCCTGCCTCCCGACCTCCCTTTGAAAGGCCTCTCTCTGTCTCTCTGTCTCTGGTTCTGCCTCTCTCTGGACCTCTCCATGCTTGTCTCTGCCTCAGTTGCTCTCTTCCGTCCACCAGCGCAGCTGGGGGCAGCCTTGCCCTTTCGGGTTCCACCAGCCCCACTCAGGGGCAAGAGGCCAGAGACACAGGCTGCGGCTGCCCGAGTCAGAGGCCTCGGAACGGAGACCTCCAGACCCAGCCCCTGCGCCGCCGATCCCCAGTGCGGGGCCTAGTGAAAACTGATGGGGCAGGGGGAGCAATCAGAGAGACCCCGAGGGGTCCAGCCAGGCGGGGAGAGAGACGGAGAGGGGGAGAGAATTTGAAAAAATCAAAGAGGTGGAGAGAGGAGACATGGAGGTGAAGGGAAAGCAGACGCCCAGATCAGGACATGGAAGTTAGAGCAGACAGAAGTTTCGTCTCCAAAGAGACCACAACTAAGAGAGAAAAACGGAGCGAAGGCGGCCATGGGAGAGGCCAGGGTGGGCAGCAATGGGGTCACAGTGGGAAAGGCACTTGCCTCCAAACGGAAGTTCTGGGATGTGGGGGTCAGTCGGTAGGACACACAGCTCCAGAGCCAGCTCCCTCCAGCCCAGGGAGGGGCTGAGCCAGGGGGTGGGGGTGACTCAGGGCCCCAGAGCTTCCTGTGACTCAGCCCTCCGTCCCAACCCTGAAGGGGGAAGTGGAGAGGGAGAGGGGTCTCTGTAAAAGAGAGGGAGGAGGAACACCAGAGGACCTCTCTGCCTAGGTTGCCCCCCTCAGAGGAGGAGGTGGGCTGCTGCATGGGACTTTGAGCGGGGGAGGGAGTGGGGTGTGGACTCCTGGGTCTGAGGGAGGAAGGGGCTGGGGCTGTGGACTCCTTGGTCTGAGGGAGGAGGGGCTGGGGGTCCTGACTCCTGAGTCTGAGGGAGGAGGGGACTGGGGGCCTGGGCTGCTGGGTCTGAGGGAGGAGGGGGCTGGGGGCATGGACTCCTAGGTCTGAGGGAGGAGGGGCTAGGGGTGTGGACTCCTGGGTCTGAGGGAGGAGGGGGCTGGGGGCCTGGACCCCTGGGTCTGAGGGAGGAGGGGGCTGTGGATCTGGACCCCTGGGTCTGAGGGAGGAGGGGCTGGGGGCCTGGACTCCTGGGTCTGAGGGAGGAAGGGCTGGGGGTCCTGACTCCTGAGTCTGAGGGAGGAGGGGGCTGGGGGCGTGGACTCCTGGGTCTGAGGGAGGAGGGGCTGTGGGTGTGGACTCCTGGGTCTGAGGGAGGAGGGGCTGGGGGCCTGGGCTCCTGGGTCTGAGGGAGGAGGGGGCTGGGGGCCTGGGCTCCTGGGTCTGAGGGAGGAGGGGCTGGGGGCCTGGACTCCTGGGACTGAGGGAAGAGGGAGCTGGGGCCTGGACTCCTGGGTCTGAGGGTGGAGGGGGTATGGGGCTGGACTCTGGGTCTGAGGGAGGAGGTGTTGGGGGTGTGAGGGAGGAAGGGGCTGGATCACACACTCCTGGTCCAGGAAGGCTAGAAGAACTGATTCCAAAGTCCCTGGGACTTTTCCTTGGCCTTGTCCCAGCTGCCCCACCTTCATCCCAGCCCCATCTCCGGGCCTGGAAAGGACCCAGGTGCCTTGGGGCCCAGCCGGAAGGGGCTAAGGACAAAGGGTTGTTTAACTGGGCAGTGTGGTGGAGGGCAGTGAAGAGGGTGTCTCAGGCGGAAAGGTCACTCGTCGCCCCGGGCTTGGGCAGGGAAAGGCGGGGCTGAGCCAGGAGGAAGACATCCTTCATGAAAGTCAGAGGCTTGTGGAGGCAAATCCACCACGGCTGGTCTTTTTGATTTAGGCATTTGGAGGCTTCAGGGCATGGGATACTGCCACCTAACGGTGGCCTTGGGAACTGCAGGCACCTGCTTGTCCAGGCTAGTTTCCTGTCAGCATACATTGAGCACCTACCGAGTGCCACGTCCTGCTCTAAGTGTTGAGGGTGTAGTAAAAACAAAACAGACAAAATCCCTGCCCTCATGGAGCTTCCAAGCTAAAGGAAGTTTTGTGGTTCCGGCAACCTCTCTCACTCTGTCTGAGTCTTTGCTTCTCTTTCTCTGTATCTCACTGGCCTTGCTTCTCAGTTTCTATATCCTGGTCTTTGTCTTCAAGTGCATGCCTTTTTCTTTTCTCCTTTTTGTTTCTCTCTGTTTTTGTTTACTTTGTCCTTTATATATCTCTGTTCCCCACCAATTAAAAATTATGTATATCATTATTTTTTTATTAAGTTCAATTAGCCAACATGTAGTACATCATTAAAAAATTATGTATATCATTTTGTTAAGTCAATTTAATTATAAATTATAAACTTAATTATAAATAGTGTATAATTAAATAATTATATCTCACAATCTGGGAGTCCACAGACCTTGGTTAAAATCTTGCCGTGGCCACTGACTATTTTTGTGTGGAATATAACACACATACAGCCTGGGTTAGGGACGGACCAGTGTTCACATCTAGCTCTGCGATCTTAGCTGTATGTCCTGTAAAATGGGGATGATACCCATGTCACAGGGATGCTTGAGAATTAGATGACTATCCACGGTCCTCGACACAGGACCTGGTGTATGTGTTGTTGTTATTGTTTTGTTTTGTTGTTTTTAGAGGGGGTGGGCAGAGAGAGAGAGAGAATCTTAAGCAAGCTCCACGGCCAGTGTGGAGGGGGCTCCATCTCAGGACCCTGATGAGATCATGACCTCAGCTGAAATCAAGAGCTGGATGCTTAACTGACTGAGCCACCCAGGCACCCCCTGGAGCCCCTTCTTTGACTCTTTTGATCTCTTTCATACTTTCCTCTCTCTTTCTCCTGTATATCTATTCCTATCTTGCCAAAACCCTTCCTGCCACTTTCCCCTCCATTTACTTTGCTCTACCACAATGGCCTTCCTGCTGATCCTCAAACCTGCCAAGCTCTTTCCTGCCTCAGGATGTTGGTGCTTGCTTGTCCCTCTGCCTGAGTGCTTTGCCCTCCAATCTCCTCATGAATCATTCTCTTGCTTCATCCTGTTCTTTGCTCAAATATAGTCTCTTTCTTGACCACCTCTTTAAAAATGGTCCCCTCCTGCTCCACAAAGAATCCCGTATCCTATTTAATTGCTTTGTCTTCATGGCACTTGGATTATCTAAATAATCCTATTTTCTTGTTTGTCTAATTGTTTGGGACAGGGATCTTGTCATCCCCAGTGTTCAGAACAGTGCCTGGCAATAGGTGATGCCCAATGGATATTTGTGAAGGAATGCTCTTATTCAATGGTACTGATTGACTGTCCTTTGACTCTGCCCTCTTACCCTGTTCCACACTGTCCTGGAGGTGGGAAGGATGTCATTTCTTCATTTCCCTGTCCTTTGCCCCCCCAACCCCAATTAGTTGAAGTTGCTGTCTGTGGTTCTGAGACCCAGTGCTACAGATCTGTCCTTGGTGCTGATTAGGGCTCCCACTTCCATTACGCTGGAGAGGTCAGACAAATCTTGGGAAAGGAGTGATGTGTGTGTGATCCATCTAGGCACTGGAACTTCTGAATCACTGAGAGAAGAGACATTTGAGTTCTCAAGGGAGGGAGTGCCTGGGCCACTGTGTGTTCAGTAGGTATCTGTCCTAACTATTTATGTGCTTATCTATTCATGTATACACACATTCATGTATATACTTTTTATTTTGGAAAACTTCAAACGTACAGAAGTGAAAAGAAGAGTATAATAAACCGCCATGCACCCACTTAACAACTACCAACTCATGGCTAATAGCATTTCACCTTCACCACTTCCTCACTTCCTCTATTATTTTAATGCAAATCCCAGACATGATATCATTTAATTATATGTCGTATTTTGAATTTTGTTTCTTTTCATTGAGGTATGGCTTACACATTGTAAGGTTTGCAAATCTTAAGTATACAGATTGATGCAGCTCTACGTGTGTATGGACATGTGTGACCAGCACCTGAGCAAGCCGAAGGGCATCTCCATTGTCACAGCAAGGTCTCTTGTACTCTCTCCCAACTGACACAGCAGGGGTGGTCACCATTCTGACCTCTATCATCAAAGATTAAAAAGCCACAATATGGGAGTCCAAAGACCTGGGCTCTGGCCTTAACTTTGCTGTTGGCATTCTTTTTTTGTATGAAATATACCATACGTGCAGAAAGTACATAACATTCAGAGGTCTACTTTGGACAAATAATTATATTGTGAACCCCCATGAAATCACCCTGGACACCCAGAGAGAATATTGCTACTCCCCAGAATCTTCCTGGGTGCCCCTTTATGACAATATTCCCTTCCCAATTTCCAGAGGAAACCACTATCCCCACTTATAAGGAACTTTACTCCTCCTAACCCACAGCCCTCATGCACTGTGCTTTCTTAGTTTCTCCTTCTCCCTCCGACCCTTCAACATTATGTGGCCCCTGGCCCCCTGACCACAAGTGAGAGACCACCTCCTTTCTCTTCTCCCTGTCTCCAGTCTCACTACCCCCTGGTCTGTCCCCTGCATGGTCACAGGGAGAATGTCCCATCACTGGGCTTCCACCATGCCTTTCCCCTCCTCTAAGCCCTTCCACGGATCCCCATCAGCTGTAGGGAAAAGTTCAGGGGACTTTATCTTCACCTGACAATTTAGGCCCTTCGGGGACCCTGCCACCCTCTTCATCCTCATCTTCCTTCCTCACACTGTATACACATACCATGCCTTTGTGAGTACTGTCCTTCCTACCTGGGATGCCTTTCCTCCGGCTGCTTTGCCAATTCCTATAGATACGCGTATTTTCTTCTTCACTTGTTTTTCCCCTCTATCCCTTCCTCTCTTCCTTTCTTCCGTTTTTATCTTTTCATCTATCTATCATCTACTAACTTCTTTTAATCTTGCCTCTTCTTTCCCTTTATTCTTTTATATAAGGATTCGTAGTGGTGGTGGTCCTGACATTCATAGATGAAAATTTTGTCAATAGCATCCATGCTACTTCTCCACTGCCTTTTCCTTCTCATCAAGACCAGATATTTCTCAGGCACTGCAGTTAGGAAATAGCAATAATTAGTTGTTCAGTGAGTAGTAAAAAAGGGTTAGATGACCACAGATCAAGGAGACAAAGAGATGTGTGTGAAGGGATAGGCAAAATGAATGATGTGCAAATTTAAGTCCATTCAGTCAGAACACAGATAGTAACAATACTAAACATCATTTGGATAATTCACAACCAACCAACACAATAGAGACCACATTTCCTGGATCTATTCAATCAGTCACTCCTTTTCTTTTAACACATTACCTAACATGCAAGGGTTCATGTCATGAGATGGTTAACTGAAGTCTTTTTTATCCCTTTGCTCATTAGTTGTAACCAAATAAATAACTTTAAGAAAGGGGGTATGTTTTATTTCTCTCCACCCCCATTTGCCATTTCTGCACCAAGAAAGCATTTAAAAAATTTTTCCCACCTTTTATGGAAAATAATATACATATAGAAAGGACACAAATCATCAGTAAAGAGCAGGGTGAATTCTTGGGTCAAGAAACACAGGTGAGGGCGCCTGGGTGGCTCAGTTGGTTAAGCGACTGCCTTCGGCTCAGGTCATGATCCTGGAGTCTCTGGATCGAGTCCCGCATCGGGCTCCCTGCTCGGCAGGGAGCCTGCTTCACCCTCTGACCCTCCCCCCTCTCATGTGCTCTCTCTCTCTCATTCTCTCTGTCTTAAATAAATAAATAAAATCTTTAAAAAAAAAAAAAAAAAGAAACACAGGTGGGCGCCTGTGTGGCTCAGTCGTTAAGCGTCTGCCTTCGGCTCAGGTCATGATCCCGGGGTCCTGGGATCGAGTCCCACATCGGGCTCCCTGTTCAGCGGGAAGCCTGCTTCTCCCTCTCCCACTCCCCCTGCTTGTGTTCCTGCTCTCGCTATCTCTCTCTCTGTCAAATAAATAAATAAAATCTTTAAAAAAAAAAAAAAGAAACACAGGACCAGATCCCAGAAATCCTCTTGTCCCCTCTTCCAGCCACTGAGTATCCTGACTTTTTTTTTTAAGATTTTATGTATGTATGTATTTATTTATTTATTTATTTTAGAGAGAGAGAGAGTGAGCGAGCACACGCACACTCGAGTGGGGGGAGGGGCAGAGAGGGAGAGAATCTCATGCAGACTGCACACAGAGCACGGAGCCTGATGCGGGGCTCAATCTCACGACCCTGAGATCATGACCTGAGCCAAAACCAAGAGTCAGACACTTAACTAAGCCACGCAGGTGCCCCTGAGTATTCTGACTTCTAATTGTATACATTAGTGTTGCCTACTTGGGAACCTTGTATAAACGGAATTGTGCAGAATGGTCTCTTGTGTGTATTGTCCTTTTGCTCAGCAGTTTGTGAGACTCATCCATGCTGTTGCATGTAGGTGCAGACTGCATTCTCATTGCTAAATAGCATTCCACTATGTGATGAGGCCACAATTAATTTATCCATGCTACTGTTGATAATTATTTGAGCTGTTTCCAGTTTGTGGTTATTATGAACTGTCCAGCTGGGAACATTCTAGGATATGTCTTTTGGAGGAAATATATAAACTTATGTCTGTTGGGGAAATACACCCGGGTATACCCATATATTCTGTGTCCCAAGGAAGGGCCCTGTGCAAATGGAAGTGCTCTTAGTGTAAACAGAAAAAAATTCCAGATGTCGAACATCCAACTGTTGATTCTCACTCACTTCCATCTGTCCCTCTCTTTGGTAAATGGCACCACCATTTCCCCCGTTCCTCAGGCCAAAACTTTGGAGTCTTTTCTTTACCTCACACTCATCAGCCAATGTATCAAGTCCTGTCAGCTCTACCAACAAAATCCATTGGGCTCCAGGCTCAGTGGGAAGCCTGCTTCTCCCTCTCCCACTCCCCCTGCTTGTGTTCCTTTTCTCTCTTTGTCTATCTCTCTCTCAAATAAATAAATAACATTTGAGAGAGAGAGAGAGGGAGAGAGAGAGAGAACACGAGCTGAGAGAGGGGCAAAGGGAGAGGGAGAAGCAAGACTCCCGCTAAGCAAGGAGCCTGATGCAGGGCTCGATCCCAGAGATCATGACCTGAGCCGAAGGCAGACCCTTAACCAACTGAGCCACCCAGGTGCCCCAGACACAGGGATCTCTAAAATGTAAAGCATGTACACAAGAGGACACGCTGTGACTCCATTTATATGACGTTCAATATTAGGCAAAATTGATGTATGATAAAAGTCAGAGAAATGGCTCCCTCCAGGGTGGGAAGTGCCTGTGAAGGGCTACGTGGGAGGCTTTAGGGACAGGGACCAGAAATGTTCTATATCTTGATCTAGTGGAGGTTATTCAGGTGTATACATATGGAAAAATGGCACGTTGTGCATTTTACGGTATGTGTTTTATGTTTCATTGAAAAAGTTATATATTATCTGTGATTACGTATACATATAATTATATATGTATGTTATAATACATAAAATTATGTACACACCACATAAGATATAATAATATACTATACATATACTATTATATGATATATATTTATGTGAAACATGGCAGCTCCCTGCTATAAATTCTCCAATGGATTCTGTATCAGTATGGGATCAACCAGAAAAACAGAACTAGCTGGAGATATATATTAAGATAAGAGATTTATGGCAAGGCTTATGTGATTGCGTGGGCTGGCCAGGCGAGTTCAAAATCCATAGGGCTGGCTGTAAGAAGAGGCAGGCTGGAACTCTTGAGCACAGGCTGAAGATGCTGTCCATAGGTGGATTTCTTTTTCAGGCAAGCCTCAGCTCTGCTTTTAAGGCGTTTTCAGCTGGCTGACCCAGGCCCACCCAGATGATCTTGGATAATCTCCCTTATTCATAGTCACCTGACCACGGACTATAATATCTACATCTACAAAATACCTTCGTACTTACACTGAGAATAGTGTTTGAGTGACTAACTGAGATTGTAGCCTAGCCAAGTGGACACATCAGACCGACCATCCCAGCTTCAAATCACATTTGCAATAAAATCCAAAGTCTGCTTCCCATACTAGAAAGGTCAGTTTCTTGGGGTGCCTGGGTGGCTCAGTCGGTTAAGCGTCTGCCTTTGGCTTGGGTCATGATCCCGGGGTCCTGGGATCGAGCCCCACGTCAGGCTCCCTGCTCAGTGGGGAGTATGCTTCTCTCTCTCCCTCTCCCTCTGCAGCTCCCCCTGCTTGTGCTCTCTCTCTCTGTCAAATAAATAAATAAAATCTTAAAAAAAAAGAGTTAGTTTCTTGAAGGCCGGGACTTTTGCCTGTTTTGTTCGCTGCTGTATGCCTAGAAACTAGGTCAGTGCCTGGATATGGTAGGTGCTCAGTAAATGTGATGAATGAATGGGTATTAACATTCAGCTTCTCCTTCTATGTCAGGATGTGTAGACATCTAGAACGCTTCTCCCCTTGACCTCACAGGAAGGTAGGAGCATCTCTGAGATGACTTCCTCTTCATTAAGGAAGTTAGAAGATGTGGGGATCCATCCTTGCTCTGCCACTTACTCTGAAAATCACTGCCTCTCACTATGTCTTGGGCAACTTGTCTGCCCAATGGGGATGCAACTACCTTTCTTGTGTGCCTCTCAGGATCATCGGGAGGATCAAGTGGGGGACAGGATGTGAAAGGACCTTGTAAAAGTGGACGTGGACAAGAGGACATCCCATGTTTCTGTATACACCTCTGCCTGCCCTGTGTCCCTCCCAACCTCTGGATCTGTGTCCAGGCTGTCTCCTCCACCTGGAATGCCCTTCCTCCTGCTTCTCTTTGCTAAGACCTCTTTATCCTTAAGGAGTTGGCATAAGATTCACTTCTTCCAGGATGTCTCCCTCAATCTCCACAGGTTGGAGAATTTTTCCCGGTTCAGCTTTGCCTCAAGTGCCTTTCTGTCCAATTCATCAACACCTGTGTGTTTGGGATGTAGAATTGCCTAGCGGTTGATGGGGCTGGGAGTCACACTCCCGGCTCTCCATTCACTAGATACATGGGAGCGAGCACGTGCCCTCACCTCTCATTTGCTCACGGGCATTGGGATAATAGCCCAACTCACGTTGGGTGGCTGTTGCGTCCCAGGTAGTCCATGTTCCTCTCATTAAATTCTGAACACAACCACTGCGAAGTAGAGCTTGTCATTAGTGTAGGTTTTATTTTCACCTCTGCCTTATAGGTGAGGAAACAGGTGCAGAGAGGTTGAGTAACTAGCCACAGGCTAGATGGTAGAGCTGGGATTTGAACCCGTGCAGGCTGGCTCCAGAGTTTGTGCTCCTAGCTCCTAGGATATGCTGCCTCTCAAACCTCTCATGATGATACAAATAAAGACCTTCTTGTAGCTCCATGCTGGCTCTAGAGGGAGGAAAGTGGGTTGTGGGGTGCCCGGGCCTCCCTGGTGTCAGGATTGCTCTTCATGTGGGCCAGGATGTGGCTGTGTCTCCCCACCCTGGGAGGATGGGGACGTTTCCCAATTTCTCCCAGGCCTGCTGGTCGGGTATGGGCAGGGCAGGGGTAGGGAAGTGGCAGGGGTGGGGGGGGGGTGGCAGAGAGAGACAGGAGTGCAACTCTTGTGTGACATCATTTCCCAGTGAGCCACATTACAGAGGCTGAAGTTTCTAGAAGCGGGTGCGTGCCGGCCCCCAGCATCCTGCTCATAAAAAGGCCGGAGGGGCTGTCTAAGAGAGGGGCACAAGGGGTCCTCCCAGAGTGCCCACCAGCAGGGGGACCATGAGGAAGGGCGCCTGGGAAGGGGCGGTGCCCGAGGCAGTGGTGAAGGGCTGGGTCACGGAGTCCCTATTGCAGAGGTGCCCCTCACAGCAGGAGCCCTGCAGGTCGATGTTTGTCCAGGGGCTGGAGGTGCCCTTGATGGTGCAGGAGGGCCGATGGCAGGTTCTGATGTACACGGGGACTGAGAAATTGCCTGGGGGGGTGGGGCAGTGAGGAGGGGTCAGAACTGAGGGAGGCAGCTGTACCTGAACCTCCACCTCAGAGGCTGGGGCCACGACTGGGTCCTCAGACTTACTTCCGGTCTCTCTCCTCAGACTACAGTCCTGCCTCCTCCCTCAGAGCAGGGACATGGCTTCCTCCTTCAGACCAGGCCATGCCTTTTCCTTCCAGACCAGGGCTCTGCCTCCTGTCTCAGACCAGAGCCATGCCTCTTTCCTCAGACCAGGGCCATGCTTCTCCCTCAAAGGACAGCCATGGCTCTTCCCTCCCAGCCACGCCTCCTCCTTCAGACCGGAGCCGTGTCTCCCTGTCAGGCCTGTCCGGTGCCTCTACCCTCAGGCCCTGCCTTCACACCCTTTGCCCAGGCTCTGCCCCGCTCCCAGCCCCTCACCGACGGTCATTTGGCCATTGCCCTGGAAGCAGACACTTTGGTCCTGGTGACAGTGGACCTGTCGAGACTTCTCCGGGGTGCAGTCCTCCGGGTGGATCCCCAAGCAGGCGTAGCACTGCAAGCCGCTGAGAGTCGGCGGGTTGGGCGCTGGCAAGAGAGCGTAGACGCACACTCAGGTAATGGTTGCGAGGTACGGTCGTGTGGGCTGCGCACTGCATCGGGGCGCCCACCTGGCCTGACTGACGTGAAGGTCTGAATCCTTGCACGATGGAGGAGGCGCCCAGTGGAGGCCACGCCCCTTCCCTGTCCGGCGGGGGGCCCCTCCCAGCCCACCCCGGCCAGCCCCGCCCTCCCGCTCACCCGGGCTCAAATTGGGGATGGAGTCGTGGGTCATGAGGTCGGCGTTGCACAAGTCAGTCGCGCAGCCGCGCACCACCGAGTAGTCGGGCGGCAGCGCGTGGTCGTTGGACAGCATTCGGCCGGTAGGCGGGCCTGTCCAGCAGCCTTTCTGTACCATGGTCACTGAGGCGCGGTACCCTGGGGGCGGGAGGGGACCGGGACCTGGTGCGTTGCCTCGTCCCAGCCTCCTTCCTCCTTTCCTTCTTACCTCCCCGCTCGGCCTCTCTAGTCTCCAGTCTCTCCCTCCTCCTCCGCTCTTCTCTGGCACTCACCTCGCCTGTCCCTGCTGCCCTTCTCTTTCCTCCCTCTCTCCCTGCAAACTCCGCTTCCCCTACTCCCCCTACTCCTCCTCCCCTCACCAATCCCTTCCCACCCCCTCCCCACTCTGTTATCCCCCTCCCCCCCCCCACAGTCTCCCAGGGTCTCCTGCCCTACCTCACGCCCCTCATCCTCCCCGGTCCTTCTCCCTCCCCTTTTTCCTCCTCGTGTCCTCCACCTCCGCTCTCTGTCCTTAGCTCTGCCCTTCTCTTCTCCCCAATCCCCCCAACCCCTTGAAGTGGCAGGGCTCTTCCCCTCTGCCCCCTCCCTCCCTAATCTCTCATCCCCGTCTCTGCCCCCACCCCTTTGTCTTCTGCACAGGCTTCTCCTTTTCCTGCCACTTTCTGTCCCTCACCAGTGTCCAGGGACAAGACAGCCTCAGAGCATCCATGGGGACAGGAGACATTGTGGAATTTCATGCTGCTGAGGTCAAAGGGCCCAAAGTAGATGTGTTGAAAGTTGTAGCATTGTCGGGCCTGGGACGCTGAGGAGAGAAGCCGGGTGGATGTGTGTGTGTGTGTGGCGGGGGGATAAGCCTGTTCCAGGAACTCCCCCGAGCTCCCCCTAGCAAATGACAGTCTCACCAGCCAGGCTGCTCTGCTCTGAGGGGAGCCAGGCCTTGCTGCCTAGACAGAACTAGGCACGCTAGGATTCAGGCCTTCATGTCAGGCTAGGCAGGCCCCCGATGCAGTGCGCAGCCCATACCACTGTACCTCGAGACCACTGCTGTGGCTGGTCATGGCAGTGTCTACCTCCTGGCAGAGTAATGGCCTCTGTGCACCTGCCAGTCCAGTTTCCCTCCCCCAGCTATTCAGGATCTCCACCCTCTTCCAGGAAGCCCTCTAAGATTAGATAAAGGAGGAAGTGATTCACTCCTGCTCTGCCTGTCCCTCTTCCAACTAAACTCAGGATGTCCAGTAGCACTAAAAGGCCACGGGTAGAAAACAGACTCCAGCACAGGTAATGGGATGTGCAATCTTGTACTACAAATGTACACACACAGCCAGCCCCGGCGACACACACACAAAACACTTGAACTACTGACATAAACACAAAATAACAAAATTGACACAGGCTCATGCAAATCTCACACACAGGCACAGAATATCCTGAGCATTCATGCAGAGTTCTATATTCAAATATAAAATAAGTACCACCCAGACCCTCCAATGGAAACTCTCCCAGCCAAGACACATGCAAGATCATACCAACAGACAGAAAAATGTGTGGATACAGAAACAAAAACAACACGCAGAGAGACCCAGGGACATAGGAAGTCATACCCAGAGAGAGACAAATATGGCCTCAAGAATCATAGACACACAAATAAAATGAGAGACCACAATTATGCAAAGTTAGAGATACAAAAAAAGATCCACAAAACCATAGAATTTTAAACCATAGACAGATCCAAGACACAGAGAGACATGGGGCACAGATACACAGAGAGATAGACACACTTCAGTACCCAGACACGTGTGCACAGAGATAAATATAGGCCTACCAGTCACAGGGATGCACGAACACAAAGAGAGACACAGATATGCAAAATTATACACACATCTCTTCTACAAAGAAAGTGAAACTCAGAGAAAAACAGACCCCGAAGCGTTTGTTCAAACACTTGTTCACATGTGAAATCTGGTAGAGAGAAACACATGCACAGAGACCCACCGGGCATGCCTACATGGACACACACAGAAATCGAACTCTCTTCCGTGGATGACCACACACACAGTGGGTTGGGCTCGGGCTTAGCTTCCTCTCCCCGCTCTGCTCCCATCTTTGCAGCCACTTCGGTCCTGATATGAGTATGTCTCTGTCTTTTCCCAAACTGGGGGAAGAGGTTGCCTGAGGGTGAGGCCAAAGTTCTCTGCCAGTTCTGGAAAGACCCCCAGGGTTCCCCAGAAGTACCCTTGAACAGGGGCATGGGCAAGGAGGATGAGAGGTTGCAGTGGAGGGGGGGGCGGATAGAGACGTCAGAGAAGATGACTGATGGGAGAACAGAGGAGAAGACACATGAGGACACAGTCTCCAGTCGGCTCCTCCACCAAGACCCAGGAGTCCAGGCCCCCAGCCTCTCCTCCCTCAGACCCAAGAGTCCAAACTCCCAGCCGCCTCCTCCCTCAGACCCAGGAGTCCAGGCCCCCAGCCCCCTCCTCCTTCAGACCCAGGAGTCCAGACCCCCAGCCCCTCCTCCCTCAGACCGAGGAGCCCAGACTCCCAGCCGCCTCCTCCCTCAGACTCAGGAGTCCAGGCCCCCTCAGTCCTTCCTCCCTCAGACCCAGAAATCCAACCCCCTCCCCATTTCTTAACACTGGGCTCAGAAGTCTGGGTACCTGTCACGCAGAACACAGCCCCAAAGAGGCAGAGCAGGATGGTGCTGGGGACTCCCATTGCCAGTTTGTGGAGCTGAGCTGAGACCCCGAGGACAGCTCCTCCTGATCTGATTTCTGTCTGGCTGGTTCTCCCTGCTGAGCCCCAGGCATCCCGGCTCTCCAGCCTGCTCCGGATTCCTCCACCCCCGCCCTTCCTGGTTTCCTCCTAGGTAATCATGATGGGGCCATGATGAGTCCTTGGTGCTGAGGAGGGAGAGGGATTGGGGTCTGGATTTCTGGGTCTGAAGGAAGAGGGAGCTAGAGGCCTATAATCCTTAATTTGGGGGATTTGTTATTTGCAGGCTGTCTTGATTTCTCTTCTCTTTCTCTACTGGAACACACATTATGCATAAACACACACACACACACACACACACACCCCCTCCAATGCTGGGGCCATGTCTCCGGACCCAGAGACACAAACATCACCTCCTCCTAGAAGCCTCTTCTGATCCCGATCTCCCCCACTCATCCACCCACTCTCAGCCTCAGGCACCTCCCTGTCTCCAGCCATGGTCACCCTGGGTTGGACTGCTGTCTGTCTCCCCTATCAGGCTGAGAACTCCTCAGAGGCCTCAGGGATGTTTGCAATGTTGTATGAATGAATGAACCAATGAATGTACAGAGAAGCAGAGACAGACAGACAGACAGATGGAGAGGCAGTTACACATGGGATGCAGAAAGACAGTCACTCGCAGTGTGGACAGATGTAAATGTAGACACCCAGACAAACCCAGACATGAAGGGGGACACCCTGATGAACAGGACATGCCTTTAATAAATGTTTATTAGATTAGTAAATGAATGAATAAAAAAAATTGGAGGAGATAGAGACACAGGCAGACAAGCAGAGGGACACGGAATCCCCCGAGGACACAGATCCATGTGGACACTCAGACACAGGGCTGTGGGGACATGCAGACGGATGCCCCTGCAGGCAGCTGGAGCTGGGGCAGAGACCCCAAGTCAGCACCTCCTGACCTGCCTCACTTCTGCCCCTTGGTGGAGCTGCCCCCTGCGATCACAGCCCTCACTGTGCTGTGCAGGGTGGGCACCAGGCATGTGCAGAGACCTAGGGTCATAGACCCACAGATGGATGGGACAGAGTTGACATAATGGCAGTGACCAGGATGGCCTTAATGGTCCCCCGAGCTTGATTAAATTTTACACAGCTTTCTTCCTGACTGCAGCCCCCTGACCTCCCTTTCCTTAAGGCATTTGTTTTAGAAAACTTGGCATTGCATATTCTTTCTCTGTCTCTTTGAAATGTAGGTAAATCTCCCAGCCTCTTAGTAGTTTTGCAACCCTGGAATGTCTTTCTCAGGGACCTGCAAGCCATCCCTTTGAAAAGTCATCATTGAAGAAGATAGCACCCCCGCCCCCCTTCTCAGGCTCTGTGGGAGGGTAGGAGCCGAACTTGAATAAGGGACAATTAGCAAATACAGATGGCCTTATCGCAGAGAAAAACACTCGCAAACTCAGAAATAGCTCAGTGTGCTGGACACAGCCCATGGACCAGCCTCTCTCCTATCACCGACCAGCACTGTTCCACTAGCCCATTCAGGGCTTAAAAACCTTTCCCTATTTTGTTTTGGTGGAGTCTCTCCGCTATTGTCATAAGTTTTTGTTTTGTTTTGTTTTAAGTAGCTCCACACCCAGTGTGAGATCAAGACCTGAGCCAAGATCAAGAGTCGGTTGCTTAACCGACTGAGCCACCCAGGCGCCCCTGCCATAGTCTTGAATAAAGTCTCCTGTGCCTGTTTAACTTTGGTGAAATTTTTCTGTGACAGCAGACACCCAGGCACTGTGGACACTCACCAGATTCTGAACTCTCATAGGCATGGTTCCCCTCTTGCCAAATCACTGCTCCTCCCATCAGGCATCACTTCCCCAAACCTGTTTTGCATCCAAATTGTTCTTCCTGCTGCTGCTGTTCCTTCCCCAGGCTCTCTGTTGGGTGCTAGCCACAGAGGAGCAGGGTGGAGCGAAGGGCCCCTGGAGAGCAGAGACTGGCCAAGGAAGGAGGCTGGGTTTTCTGAAGCCCCTGTGGAAGGTAGAGGCTTTGGAGGTGTTCACAGTGGTTCACAGTTTCAGAGACTGAGGCTTGAAGAATCGTCAGACCAGCCGGTTTAGGGTGTGAGTATTTGTGTGTGTATGAGAGAGTGTGTGTAAGTGACTGTGTGAGTGTGTGGCTGTGTGTATGTGATTTTGATTCTGATCGCCTTAAGGTACCTTTGGAGACTGTGAGATATTAGGTGGGAAGCTCTCCATTGTAGGAGGTAATCAAGTGGAGACCTGGTGATCTAGATCTAGGGATTTGGGCAGGGCTCTTATATCCACAGGGGGCTATACAACATGAACTCTGAGCTCCCTGTGAACCCAGGGATTCTTTTTTTTTTTCAGTAATTAAACTTCAGGAACCAAATAATTAATTATTTAAGAGATTGGGGGGAAATTGAGGATGTTTGGTGGTAGACATTAAGGTGCTATTTTAAAAACTTTTTACTGTTAGAAATTTTCACACACACATCAACCTATAGAGAATAGCATGCTCGCCACCAAGACTCAAAAAAAAAAATTTTTTTTTAAAGATTTTATTTATTTATTTGACAGAGAGAGACACAGCGAGAGAGGGAACACAAGCAGGGGGAGTGGGAGAGGGAGAAGCAGGCCTCCCACTGAGCAGGGAGTCCAACACAGGGCTCTATCCGAGGACCCTGGGATCATGACCTGAGCCAAAGGCAGACGCTTAATGACTGAGCCACCCAGGCGCCCCAAGACTCAAAAATTTTTAACATAACACTGATCTTGTGTTATCCTTTCTTCTTTTGGTGCTTGTAAGGGCATTGAATTGGATTCCTGCATTATTTTGCTCAAAATACTAATTTCACTTAAAACACCATTTAAGAGTAGATGATTTGGTTTGTGTAAGCAGTTTAGTAAATGCGCCATCATCTTTTCCCCAAAGTGGACAAAATTCCCCAACATGTTTACATATAGGAATAAGTGCAGTCCTGAAATCTGCCCTTCTAGAAATAATTATTAACTGATTCGTTAACTACAAGCAGACTTTGTAGCCAAAATAATTGAGAAATACTTAGTATTCCTTATTCAAAATGATTCCATTAATCAAACATGCTATGATTGTAATGATTATTTAAATGCCATCCCCTCGATCATGTGTAACCCCACATGTGACCAATCTTTTTTTTTAAAGATTTATTTATGTACTTGAGAATGAGAGAGGGGGAGAGAGAGACACACACAGAGACAGAGAGAGAGAGAGAGGGAACATCATGCATGAGCAGGGGGTGGGGGGTGCGCAGTGGGAAAGAATCTCAAGCAGACTCCCACTGAGCACAGAGCCCACAAGGGGCAGGAAGGGGGGCCCAATCTCATGACCCTGAGATCATGACCTGAGCCAAAACCAAGAGTCAGAAGCCAACCAACTGAGCCACCCAGGTGCCCCTAAGACCAATCTTTATTTCTGCCTAAGTGTTTTTCCGTAAGTTGTCAGAATTGTGGAGTTTTGCTCTGGAGCCCTAGTCAAAAACGGAATCGTGTACATTGTGCGCCAATGTTTTCTTTTGTTATTTTACACAGAAACTGAAGGCAGCATCGATATCTATGTATATATAATTTTTGAATCCGATCTTATTTATTTATTTATGTATTTACAGTTCAGCAGTGTGAAGTATAGTATTCACACAGTTGTGCATCCCACCTCCTGGACTTTTTCATCATGCAAAATTGAAACTCTAGGCCCTGTTTTTGGGGCCACCTCGGTCCTGATATGAGTATGTCCCTGTTCTTACCTAAATTGGGGGAAGGGGTTGCCTGAGGATTGCCAAATTAAGTGTACAATACAGTATTGTCAACTGTAGGCACCCACTACCCCCTCTACACATTCTCTTTTTTTAGTTTGGTTTTTTTTTTTTCAAGTAGGTTCCATGACCTCAGCCAAAATCTGGCGCTCAACCGACTGAGCCACCCAGGCATTCTTACACATTCTCTCTTTCAAGTGTATTTTTTTCCACCTCCAGAGAAACAAAGATTAATTACAGGGTCCTTTGAGATGAAATAAAGTTACCCAAATCTGATCATTTATTCCCCCATTGGAAGAATTTGTGTGAAGTGATGTTTCTGTCTACTGCTATGTCTTCCAAAAGTTAAAATTTCTTGGGGGGCCTGGGTGGCTCAGTCGGTTAAGCGTACATCAGGTCTTGATCTCAGTTCCTGAGTTCATGACCTTCGTTGGGGTCCACATAAGTGTGGAGCCTACTTTTTTTTTTTTAAAGTTAAAATTTCTTACTTAAAGTGAATAATTTTTGGACAACCCTCTTGGATCCCCTCTCTTTTTGGGAGCTTTGTACTATCAATAAACTTTGCTTTGCTGCCCACTAAATAAATAAATAAAGTGAATAATTTTTTTAAAAATTTATTTGACAGAGAGACACAGCGAGAGAGGGAACACAAGCAGGGGGAGTGGGAGAGGGAGAAGCAGGCTTCCCAGCGAGCAGGGAGCCCAATTTGGGGCTCGATCCCAGGACCCTGGGATCATGACCTGAGCCGAAGACAGATGCTTAATGACTGAGCCACCCAGGCGCCCCTAAAGTGAATAATTTTTAAGAGTTTTAGTGTTTAATATTCAAACACTGACATTTTAAGAACTTAAATTTAGGAGTCTAATACCTGAATTAGATGGATGGATTGGCAAAAAGCTATTAATGAAAGGATTCTTCATTTTCCCTCTTCCACTCATTTCTTGAAATTTTTCCTTCACGATTTATAGAAGGTAAATTTATGTCAATCATTAATGGTTCTGGATTTAGCTACATTCTGCTGAAATAACCACTATAGAATTTTTTTTTCTCCTGCTACCTTAGTTTTTGCAAAAATTTATCCAATTATCCAATTAGTTTTATTAGCTATTAAAACAATGAGCTTTCTATTTTCCAATTCTGATTATTTTTCCTTCTTGATATATGTCAAATGGGGTTAATATTTTACCCTAGAATTTTAACATCTTAAAATAATATGTAGATGCCAAGTCATTAAATTTTAATAATTTAATACTGATGAAATTGTTAAAGCAATAATAAACAACTGCTATAATAATATAATTAACAGACTGTTGAGTAATATTCTTCAATTTCCACCCACATACATTCTTTGTGGATTACTAAGGATAATTGAGTATTAATTATTATATAGTGATTCATGCCAAGTGAAAGGATCTGTGGACTTAAATTTGGAACTCAATAATTCTAGTCTGTACAGTAAATAATTAGAAAATATGAACTGCAATATGAAATATTAAATGCAGCCAAAACACAGATACCAAGAGGGATTTTTTTTTTTTTCTCATTAAACTTTTGTTTTAATGGGTCTTAAAATTCTGTGACAGAGTTTTGGTCAAGTTGTTTTCATTAAAAAGTACTGATCTTGGGGCGCCTGGGTGGCTCAGTTGGTTAAGCGTCTGCCTTCAGCTCAGATCATGATCCCAGAGTCCCAGCATCGAGTCCCGCATTGGGCTCTCTGCTCAGCAAGGAGTCTGCTTCTCTTTTCCCTTGGCTTCTCTCTCTCTCTCTGTCAAATAAATAAAATCTTTTTTTAAAAAAGTACTGATCTTAGGGGTGCTTGGGTGGCTCAGTTGGTTGAGCATAGGACTCTTGGTTTCAGCTTAGGTGGTGATCTCAGGGTCAGGAGATTGAGCTCTGGGTTGGGCTCTGCCCTCAGCAACGAGATTCTCCCTCTCCCTCTGCCCCTCCCACTTGTGCTCTCTCTCTCTCTCTAAAACAAATAAATAAAATCCTTAAAAAAATAAAAATTCCTTCATAAAAAAAATACTGATTTAAAAAACTAATAAGTTAAGGGGCACCTGGATGGCTCAGTCCTTTAAGCTTCCGACTCCTTATTTCCACTGGGATGGTGATGTCAGGGTTGTGGGATTGTGCCCCTCAATGGGCTCTACGCTCAGTGGGGAATCTGCTTCTCTCCCTCTTCTTCTTCCTCTGTCCCTCCCTGCTCTCTAAAATAAATACATAAATCTTAGAAAAAAAAAAACAAAAAACTAATGACTTAAAACTGTCATACACACAAAAAAATCAAATGGCCCACAAAACATTCTCCTTTCCTTCCGGAGGTTTTACAGTGCAGTTATCATTAACTGGTCTTTTACTGTTAAACTTAAATGACCAACTGACACAAACAGTTCTGAGACCGTTCTTCCACCACTGATTAAGATGGGGGTGGCAAGTATTGGGGATAATATTCATTTAGCCTTCTGAGCTTTCTGGGCAAGCTTGATGACCTTACCAGCTCCAGATGTCTTCTTGTCCACTGTTTTGATGACACCCACAGCAACTGTCTGTCCCATGTCATGAACAGCAAAACAGCCTGGAGGAGGATAGTCGGAGATGCTCTCAACATGCATAGGCTTGCCAGGAACCATATCAATGATGGCAGCATCACCAGATTTCAAGAACTTGGGGCCATTTTCCGGCTTTCTTCCAGAATGACGATCAGTCTCCTTCAACTCAGCAAACTTGCAAGCAGTGTGAGCTGTGTGACAATCCCCCACAGGTGCATATCCAGCACTGATGGGCCTGGATGGTTCAGGATGATCACCTGAGCTGTGAAGTCAGCTGCTTCCATTGGTGGGTCATTTTTGCTGTTACCCACCACAATGCCACGACGAACATCCTTGACAGATATTTCTTGACATTGAAGCCCACATTGTTCCCAGAAAGAGCCTCACTCAAAGCTTCATGGTGCATTCTAACACACTTGACTTCATTTGTAACATTGACTGGAGCAAAGGTGACCACCATGTTTAAGAACACTAGTCTCCATTCAGCCCACAGGGACAGTACCAATACCACCAATTTTGTAGACATCCTGGAGGGGCAGACACGAGGGCTTGTCAGTTGGATGAGTTGATGGCAGAATGCAATCCAGAGCTTCAAGCAGCATGGTCCCACTGGCATTGCCATCTTTACGGGTGACTTTCCATCCCTTGAACCACTTAGCGCTTGGCTCCAGCAGGTTGTCACCATTCCAATCAGAAATTGGCACAAATGCTACTGTTTTGGGATTGTAGCCAATTTTCTTAATATAGGTGCTGACTTCCTTAACGATTTTCTCATATCTCTTCTGGCTGTAGGGTGGCTCAGTAGAATCCATTTTGTTAATACCAACTATTAGTTGTTTCACACCCAGTGTGTAAGCCAGAAGGGCATGCTCATGGGTCTGCTCATTCTTGGAGACACCTGCTTCAAATTCACCATTACCAGCAGCAACAATCAGTTGCTGAGATATAGTCAGCCTGAGATACATCTGTAATCATGTTGTTTTTTTTTTTTTAAGATTTTTTTTTTTTTTTAATTTGAGAGAGAATGAGAGAGAGCAAGCACATGAGAGGGGGGAGGGTCAGAGGGAGAAGCAGACTCCCTGCCGAGCAGGGAGCCCGAAGCGGGACTCGATCCAGGGACTCCAGGATCATGACCTGAGCCGAAGGCAGTCGCTTAACCAACTGAGCCACCCAGGCGCCCTGTAATCATGTTTTTGATAAAGTCTCTGTGTCCTGGGGCGTCAATGATGATCACATGTTACTTGCTGGTCTGGAATTTCCACAGGGAGATATCAATGGTTCACATTCGTGTTCAGCTTTCAGTTTACTTGAAGTTTCAGGCATACTTGAAGAAGCCCTTTCCCACCCCAGCAGCCTCCTTTTCAAAATTTTCAGTGGTTCTTTTGTCGATCTTACCACATTTGTAGATCAGATGGCCAGTAGTGATAGACTTGCATGAATCTAGGTGTCCAATGACAATGATATTGATATGAGTCTTTTCCTTTCCCATTTTGGTTTAAATTTAGTGGTGGTTTTCATGACACCTGTGTTCTGGGGGCAAACCCATCATGGAAGAAAGGGGATTTTTTTTTTAAAGATGCTTTGTACATCAGGTGAAAAGCAAATCCTTGTTCAGAAGCACAGGATGTTTTAGATAATATGAGATCAATAAGGTCTTCCCATTTTCTTTCTCTTTTGTGAGTATTTTTAAAAAATTGTTTTTGTTAATTTATTTTTATTCTTTTTTTTGAGGTATAATTGACATACATTATATTAGTTGCAGGTGTAAAACATAATGATTCAATATTTGTATATGTTGCAAAATGATCACCGTGATAAGTCCAGTTTACATGTGTCACCGTACAGCGACCTTAGATTTTCAAACTGATTGCTCTGTAAGTGGAAGAGGAATGGTAGCTACCCACCGTGTTGGACCAAGACACTTTGCTGCCATCTGCTGGAACACGATTGCAATAAATTATAAATAATTTACTTTGCAGTCGGCAAAAGAATAACACAATACACAAATATTTACAAAATCTTTTTCAAAATAATAAAGATATCTGTGATATGAATGGCACCTCCTTAGGTATAGTACTTTTGTGCAGTGTCTAACATGAACAACTGTACATGGTGACTGTGGAAAACCACACACAGATGGGGCAGGTGTGGGAGGAGGATTGGTTCATAACAAAGTGGAAGACAGTCAGAAAGATTTTAGGAAGAGATCCACAGCCAGGAATAGCAGGACTTGAGGATTAGATAAGAGCAAATTTTAGGACCATCCAAAGGGGTGTTTGAGGTCAGGGGTAGGCAATCAAAGTGGAAGGAGTTTTTGGAAGGTGATCAGGTGTGGGACAAGAGACCAGGCTCTACCCTGTGTTTACTGTGTGTCCTTAAGAGAAACCTTCCTCTTCCCTGAGTTCTTTTGCTCCTTTCAGCCGTGGGGGAGGGCAGGAGTTGCTGCACTCTGGGAGCCCTGCCCTCTTTGACCTTCCAGGTTTCTGAGAACTAAAGAGACTGGGGTCTCCAGGAATGGGTCAGAATGAGGGGTGGGATCATAGGTTCTCATTGTAGGAGGAGATATGGCTGAACTTCAGGGAGGACTTGGCAATGTTCTGGCCATACCAGTGTATACCCCCACCCACAGTCTGCACTAATGTGGGGAGGGACCAGAAGATCTCAGGTGAATGCCAGCAAGAACACTCAGAAGAGTCTCCCTGGACCCCTAGATTCCTCCATTCCTATCCACAACCTTCTGAATATGCCAATATCCCTCTGTATTCCAAACTTCTCTGCCTTTTCCAAGGATCTCCATTGCTTGCCCTTTCTCTGCCCTTCCACCTCTCTCCCATCATAGACTCCTTTACTCTCCCTACATCCCTCATCTCTTTCTCTTTGCTTTCCTCCAGCTTCCAACTCTCTCCAAGTTGACCTTCCAGTTCCCCTCTTCCCTTGCCTCTCATTTCCTGGCCCTTCTTTCCTGAGTCCATTCCAATGCCCCCTGCCTGAGGTTGCCAGATAAAATATAGGATGTGAACTTAAATTTGAATTTCTGGTAAACAACAGATAATTTTTAGTAGAAGTATGTCCCAAATATTTTATGGTACATACTTACACTCATTATCTGAATTTCAAATTTTATTAGGTGTCCTGTATTTTTTTAAGATTTTAATTTTTTAAGTAATCTCTACACCCAACATGGGGCCCAAACTTACAACCCCAAGATTAAGAGTCGCATGCTCTACTGACTGAGCCAGCCAGGTGGCCCAGTGTCCTGTATTTTTATGTGCTCTATCTGGCAAGTCTACTCTTGCCTCTCTCCAACTTCCCTGGCCATGTTCACTCCACCCCAGCTGGTCTCCTTGGAGACCCTGCAGCAATTAGGCAGGCAGTCCGGTGCTCCCCCACCTGCCAACTCCAGCTTAGCTCCTCACCAGCCACTCTGGGCCTCCTCAAAACCCAGCAATGAAAGAGTTTTCACCAGAACTGTCTGGGGAAAGTCCCCTGCAGGGACCTACAGGACATTGCACAGCTCTGTAGCCAGTATTGGTTCTGTTTGGTTGCTACCAGGGCATATTCATTGTTATATGGTTTATCCCATCGATTTTGTTGAATCTACAGATTCATTTGGGGGAGAATTGACAGGCTAACAATACAGAGTCTTCCAATCCATGAATATGATATATCTCTCCATTTATTTATGCCTTCAATTTTTCAATTTTATAGAATTTACTGTAGGCCATTTGTTTATCCTTAGGTCTCTACCATACTGACTTAATTAGTGTAGCTTTAAAATAAGTCTCAAAATAAAGTGGTGTTAATTTCTCCTTTTTCTTCAAGATTGTCAGGGCTAGTCTAAGCCTTTCCATATAAATTTTAGAATTATCTTGTCAACTTATATTTTAAAAAGCTGGCTGGGATTATTATTGGAATTGTGTTGAATCTACAGATTCGTTTGGGGGAGAATTGACAGGCTAACAATACAGAGTCTTCCAATCCATGAATATGATATATCTCTCCATTTATTTATGCCTTCAATTTTTCAATTTTATAGAATTTACTGTAGGCCTTGCATATCTTCCATTATATTTATTTTTAGATAATTAATTTTAATGTTTTTAATTGAATTATAATTGACATACAATATTATATTAGTTTAAGGTATACAAGATAGTGATTCAATATTTTTATATATTATGAAATGATCACCAAGGTAGGGCTAGTCACCCTCTATCACCAAAGTTATTACAATATTATTGACTATATTCTTTGTGCTGTACATTACATTCCTCTGACTTATTTATTTTATAACTGGAAGTTTGTACCTCTTAATCTCTTTCATCGATTTTGCTCCTCCCCCCACCCTTTGGCAACCACCAGTTTGTTCTCTATATCTATGAGTTTGTTTCTGTTTTGTTTGTTTGTTTTGTTTTTAGATTCCACATATAAGGGAAATCATGTGGTATTTGTCTTTTTCTGTCTGATTTATTTCACATAGCATACTACCCTGTAGGTCCATCATGTTGTCACAAATGGCAAGATTTCATTTTTTTTTTACAGTTGAGTAATATTCCATTCCATATACAACATCTTCTTTATCCATTTATCCATTGATGGACACTTAGATGCTTCCATATCTTGGCTCTTGTAAATAATGCTGAATTAACTTAGGGGTACATATATCTTTCCAATTTAGTGTTTTTGTTTTCTTTGGATAAATATCCAGAAGTGGAATTGTTGGATTGTGTGGTAATTCTTTTTTCTGTGATTTTATGGTAATTCTGTTTTTTAAAATTTTTTAGGAAACTTCATACTGTTTTTCATAGTGGCTGCACAAATTTACATGAATTTACTATTACTACCAATAGTGCCTGAGAGATCCCTTTTCTCCACATCCTTGTCTTTTTGATACTAGCCATTCTGACAGGTGTAAGGTGGTATCTTATTTGGCTTTGATTTGCATTCCCCTGATGATAAGTGATGTTGAACATCTTTTGATGTGTCCATTGGCCATCTGGGTGTCTTCTCTGGAACACTGTCTATTCAGGTCCTCCACCCATTTTTTAATCAGGTTGTTTGGTTTTTTTTGCATTGAGTTGTATGAGTTCTTTATATACTTTGAATATCAACTCCTTCTTGGATATATCATTTGCAAGTATCTTTGCCCATTCAGCAGGTTGCTTTTTCATTTTGTTGATGGTTTTCTTCACTGTGCAAAAGCTTTTTAGTCTGATGTAGTCCCATTTGTTTATTTTTGCTTTTGTTGCCCTTTTAGAAACGACCAAAAAAATATTGCTTAGACTGATGTCAAAAAGCTTACTGTGTATGTTTTCTTCTAGGAGTTTTATGGTTTCAGGTCTTACATTTAAATTACATTTTTGAGTTTATTTTGGTATATGGTGTAAGAAAGTGGTCTAGTTTCATTCTTTTGGATGTAGCAGTCCAGTTTTCCCAATGCCATTTGTTGAAGAGACCATTCCCCTGCACCCCCTGCATTGTATGTTCTTGCCTCATTTGTCATAGATTAATTGACCATTGAAGTGTGGGTTTATTTCTGGGCTCTCTATTCTGATCCATCCCTCTATGTACATTTTTTTTGTGCCAGTACCACACTGTTTTGATTACTATAACTTTGTAGTATAGTTTGAAATCAGGGAGTGGGATATCTCCATCTTTGTTCTTTCTCAAGATTTCTTTGGCTATTCAGGGTCTTTTGTGGTTCCATACAAATTTTTGGATTATTTGTTCTAGTTCTATGAAAAATGCCATTGGTATTTTGATAGGAATTGCATTGAATCTATAGGTTGCTTTGAATAGTATGGACATTTTAACAATATCAATTTTTCTAATCTATGAACATGGTATATCTTTTCATTTATTTGTGTTGTTTTCAATTTCTTTCATCAATGTCTTACAGTTTTCAGAGTACAGGTCTTCCATCTCCTTGGTTAAATTTATTCCTAGACATTTATTTTTTTGATATAATTGCAAATGGGATGATTTGCTTAATTTCTCTTTTTAATAATTCATTATTAGTGTATAGAAATGCAGCGTATTTCTATATATTAATTTTGTATCTCATAACTTTACTGAATTTATTATTAGTCCTAATAAGGTTTTCTTTTGTAGAGTCTCTTGGGTTTTCAATATATAGTATCATGTCATCTGCAAATAGTGACAGTTTTACTTCTTCCTTCCAATTTGGATGACTTTTATGTTTTTTTCTTGCCTAATTGCTGTGGCTAGGACTTCTGGTACTATGTTGAATAAAAGTGGTGAGAGTGGGCATCCTTGTCTTGTTCCTGATTTTAGAGGAAAAGATTTCAGCTCTTCACCATTGGGTATAATGTTAGTTGTGGGTTTTTCATATATGGCCTTTATTCTGTTGAGGTACATTCATTCTATATCCACTTTTTTGAGAATTTTTGTTATAATGGGTGTTGAATTTTGTCACATGCTTTTCCTGTATCTATCTATTGAGATGTCCATATATTTTTATCTTTCATTTTGTTAACATGGTGTATCAGATCAATTGATTTGTGGATGTTAAACCATCTTGCATTCCTGGAATAAATTCCACTTGGCCATGGCACATGATCCTTTTAATACATTGTTGAATTCAGGTTGCTAATATTTTGTTGAGAATTTTTACATCTATGTTCATCAGGGATATTGGACTTTTTTTTTTTTTTTGGTAGCATCTTTGTTTTTGGTATCAGGGTAATGCTGGCTTTGTAAAATGAATTTGGAAGTATTTCATCTTCAGTTTTTTGGAATAATTTGAGAAGGATAGGTATTAATATTAAGTTTTCTTTAGATGTTTGGTAGAATTCACCTGTGACGCCATCTGGACCTGGACTTTTGTTTGTTGGGAATTTTTAAAAAAATTACTGACTCATTTTCACTACTGGTAATTGGTCTATTCATATTTTCTTCCTTTTCTTTCTTCTTTAAAAAAAGATTTTATTTATTTATTTGCGAGAGAGATAGAGATAGCGACAGGAATAGTGAGAGAGAGCACAAGTGGGGAGGGGAGGGAGAAGCAGGCTTCCTGCTGAGCAGGGAGCCCAATGCGGGACTCAATCCCAGGACCCTGGGATCATGACCTGAGCTGAAGACAGATGCTTAACCGACTGAGCCACCCAGGTGCCCCTGGTCTATTCATATTTTCTATTTCTTCATGATTCAGTCTTGAAAGATTGTATGTTTCTAGGAATTTATCCATTTTTTTCTAGGTTGTCTTATTTGTTGGCATATAATTGTTCATAGCATTTTCTTATGACCCTTTATATTTCTGTGGTATTGGTTGTAATTCCTCCTCTCTCATTTCTGATTTTATTTATTTGGGCTTCCTTTTTTATTGATGAATCTGCTAATGGTTTGTTGATTTTGTTTATCTTTTCAAAAACTAGCTCTTAGTTTCATTGATCTTTTCTTTTTTTAAGTTCCTATTTCACTTATTTCCACTTGGATCTTTGTTATTTCCTTCCTTCTACTAACTCTGGGCTTTGTTTTTTCTTTTTTACCTAGTTCCTTTAGGTGTAGGGTTAGATTGCTTTTTTGAGATTTTTCTTGTTACTTGAGGTAGGCCTGTATTATTATGAACTTCCCTCTTAAAACTGCTTCTGCTTCATCACAAAGATTTTGGAACATTGTTTCCATTTTCATTTGTCTCAAAAATTTTTAAATTTCCTCTTTGAGGGGTTCCTGGGTGGCTCAGTCAGTTAAGTGTCTGCCTTTGGTTCAGGTCATGATCTCAGGATCCTGGGATCAAGTCCAACATCTGGCTGTCTGTTTAGCGGGGAGTCTGCTTCTCCCTCTCACTCTTCCTCTGTGCTCTCCCTCTCTCTCAAATGAATATATTTTTCCTTTTCTCTCCCTCTCTCTCAAATGAATATATTCATTCAGAAGAAAGAAAGAAGAAGCACAGAAGAAAAGAATATACTCATTTGAGAGAGAGGGAGAGAGCATGAGTGGGGGGAGGCGGAAGGGGGAGAAGCAGACTCCCCACTTGAGCAGGGAGCCCAATGTGGGACTCAATCCCAGGACCCTAGGATCATAACCTGAGCTGAAGACCAACACTTAACTGACTGAGCTACCCAGGTGCCCCACAAATAAACTCTTAAGAAAAATAAATTTCCTCTTTGATTTCTTGGTTAATACATTGGTTGTCTAATAGCATGTTGTTTAGTCTCCATGTGTTTGTATTTTTTCCAGTTTTCTTCTTGAAGTTGACTTCTGGTGTCATACCACTGTGGTCAGGGGCACCTGGCTGGCTCAGTCAGTAGAGCATGCAACTCTTGATCTCGGGGTTGTGAGTTTGAGCCCCACAATGGGTGTAGAGCCTACTTAAAAAAATAAAATAAATTCATACCATTGTGGTCAGAAAAGATGTTTGATATGATTTCAATCTTCTTAAATTTATTGAGACTTTTTTTGTGTCCTAACGTGTGATCTATCCTGGATAATGTTCCATGTGCACTTGAAAAGAATGTGTATTCTTCTGTTTTGGGATGAAATGTTATGTATATATCTACTAAGTCTATCTAGTTTAATGTATTGTTTAAGGCCAATGTTTCCTTGTTGATTTTCTGTCTGGATGATCTATGCATTGATGTAAGTGGAGGTATTAAATTCCTCTACTTCTATTGTATTGCTATTTCTTCATTTATTCCTGTTAACATTTGCTTTATATATTTAGGTGCTCCTGTATTGGATGCATAAATGTTTACAACTGTTATATCCTTTTGTGAGATTGACCCCTTTATCATTGTGTAATGCTCTTCTTTGTCTTTTGTTCATCTTTGTTTTAAAGTCATTTTGTCTGATATAAGTATTGCTACCCTAACTTTCTTTTCATTTCCATTGGCATGGTATATCTTTTTCCATCCCTTCACTTTCAGTCTATAGTATCTTTAGGTTTGAAGTGAGTCTCTTGAAGGCACATATAGAAGGGTCTTGGTTTTTGTTTTTTAAAATCCATTCAGCTACTCTGTGATTTTTGATTGGAGAAGTTTATCTATTTACATTTAAAATAATTATTGATAGATATGTTATTGCCATTTTGTTAATTGTTTTCTGGCGGTTTTTGTAGTTTCTCTCTGTTCCTTTCTTCTTTTTCTCTATTTTCTTTTGGTTTGATTGTTTTCTTTAGTGTTATGTTTACATTCCTTCCTCTTTTTCTTTTGCATATTTACTGTGTTTTTTCTTTGTGGTTACCATGAGGTCCACATATAACATCTTATGTATATAACAGTCTCTTTTAAGTTGATAGTAACTTAATTTTGAACACATTCTGAAGCTTTATATTTTTACTTCACACCCCCAACATTTTCTCTTTGATGACACATTTTACATCTTTTTATGTATTCCTTCACTGATTATTGTATTTTAAATTAATTGTGCTACTTTTGTCTTTTACCTTTCATACTTGCTTTGTAAGTGATTTATACACTAGTTTTATTATTAATTTACCTGTTCCAGTGAGATTTTTACTTTTGTATGTTTTCTTTTTTTTTCTTTTTAAAGATTTTATTTATTTATTTGACAGAGAGAGACACAGTGAGAGAGGGAACACAAGCAGGGGGAGTGGGAGAGGGAGAAGCAGGCTTCCCGCGGAGCAGGGAGCCCAATGCAGGGCTTGATCCCAGGACCTTGGGATCATGACCTGAGCCGAAGGCAGACGCTTAACGACTGAGCCACCCAGGCGCCCCCACTTTTGTATGTTTTCTTATTATTAATTAGTGCCTTGATATCATGAATCATGATATCATGAAAATAAAGGTTATTTTCCTAAATTTTATTGTGAAAAAAATTAAAGGTGCAAAGGTTTTGAAATATTGGTTCAATGATTGTTTATGTATCTACCATCTAGATCAAAATTATTAACATTTGTCATATTTGTTTATCTGTGTTTATATATCAGCTTTTGATGCGTAATAAATTGCAAACAGAACTTAGTGGCTTGAAACGATAAGCATTTTATCTTCTGGTATGGGTTGACTTGACTCATCTCTCTTAGGATCTATCATGTGTCTATGGTCAACTGGTGGATTGGATGGTGGCTGGATGATCTCAGATGGTCTCACTCATAAGACTGGTAGTTGGCTGGCTGTCATCCAGGCCTCAGTTCTCCATGTGGCTTCTCATCCTCCAGCTGGCTAGACAGGACTTCTTTCATATGGGAATGGCAAGGTTCCAAAGGGCAGCAAGAAAAGGCAACTTCCAAAAAACAAGTGCTTTTCATGCCTTTGCTCAAGTTATGTTTGCTAACTTGTCCCATTGGCCAGAGAAAGTCACAAGGCTAACTTGTCTGTGTGGAAGGGCAGTAACAAAGGGTATGGACAGACATTTTTGCTATCTCTTTATGTAGCTATCTATGTATCTATGTATGTATCTATGTATGTATGTATCTATCTATCACTAATGAACCATTAAAAGCAAATGGCAGATATCATTTTGCTTCACTCCTAAATAAAAATCCTGGAGTAGGCAAGGGGTCTTTTTTCCAATGTGACCCTCCTCTTTCCTCTCTGCACGCTATTCCGCCCCCCCCCCCCCGCCCCTGTGGGCCATTTTTGAAAAGCTAAATGATTTGAACGCACACACACACACCACTCCATCCGTCATATGACATCTTTACTCTGTCGTGTGCAGTCATGCAAATGCAACACCACCTTTCACACAGTGAGACACGCTCTTGAGTCTGTCACGTGCACGATGTTCACACACAACCCCTACATCGTATCTGTGCCTCACCGTCACACACTCCGGCCCTGTCCCACGCCTGTCGCTCCATCACGCACGGCCAGGGAGACACCCTGACCCTATTTTGCTCCCCCTCCCCCTCAAGTCTGTCACACCATCACCTCCCTAAGCTGCTCGTGTTCACCTCCAGCGCCTCTCTCCTGCTACCCCCACTGTCGGCCGGGGTCAGAGTTCCTAAAGCTCTCTGTGCCTGAGTCGATTTCTTTTCAGTCGTCTTTCTTCTCATTCTGAGTCTATTTCTGCTCACACGTGGAACCCAAGAACCACGAGGATGCTCTGGGGGACCTCAGAGACTCGTGGTCATTCGGGCCCGGTGGCCTATGGGAAATGTAGTCCAGTGCCGGAAAAGCAGGAGACTAGGAAACCCATGGGCCATTGGACCGCCCCGCCTCGGGAGTTTCTGGTAGTTGTAGTCGGTCCCCCATTGCGCAGGGGTCGGCTCGCGCCAGCCTTGCACTGTGGAGTACTTGGCGTGGGGAGGTTGGGTACGCGTCTAGGACTAGGGTCGGTAAGGCGGGGTGTTGTCTGTGGTGGCCACTCAGGTGTCCCAGGTCTTGGAGCAGCGCCGGGAACAAACACCACAGGCAGAGTGTGTGTGTGTGTGTGTGTGTGTGTGTGTGTGTGTGCGCGCGCGCGGGAGCGCGCGCCTGGGTGCCGGGGTGCGTCAGACGATTGAGTAGCGGTGGATGGATGCAGCGGTGTGCAGGAGCTAGTTCCTATTGGCACATTCTCAGAAAATTTGAAACTTGTGTTAAAGACAACCATTATTTTAAAATTATGTAAGTGCAAATAAATATATTAAAAACTAAGATAAATAGTCAAACGCACCACTTTCTTAATTATTTTATTATCTATGCTCTTGAGATTATGTCTACAGTGTCTGTATGGCGGAAATACTGTATCATTATGTACTACTACACATCCGTTTCCAGTTCCACCTTTAGTGATACCACTTTGGCAGCTAGAAATTGGCCATGATGGGACTGTTTGCATTGTGGGAATTGACAATCACTACAAATCATTGTTTCTGTATGCTTGATTTATTGTTTTTGTTGTTTGGGGATGGGGGAGTTCTCAAAGTCCGACCTCTTTTTCCTAAATGTCTCTCCGGCGCCCTCTTCTAGTAAAGCGTACTATTGTGCTCACTTTGAAGGAGAAATACCGTAATCGCTTTATCACAGAGCGTATATTGAAGCGTGCATTCGGCGCTGAGGAAATAAATTGATAGCAGAAGCAAATGACATATACCACGTTTGCACTTATCCAATTTCAAAAACAAATGTAGATAGTATACAATATTGTTCAGAATGTGGGGAAATGAGAACTCTCATAGGTACCTGTTGAAAATGACTATAGCCTTTCTACAATTAAGTTGAGTAGTAGCTATCACAATGTCTGAAAGCAAACCTCTAACAACCAACATTAAAAAAAAAAAAAGATTTGTTTATTTATTTTAGAGAGAGAGAGCATGAGTGAGAGGGGCAGAGGGAGAGGGAGAGAGAGAATTCCAAGCCAACTGGATTCCACCCACGGAGATCACCACCTGAGCTGAAATCAAGAGTACAGCACTTAACCAACTGCCACCCATTTTATATATAAGAATATAACCCACAAAAATTCTGACTTGAAAGAAAAAGATGTGGTTACAGTAATGTTTACTGAAGCCATGTTTGTAATACTGAAGAACTGAAATCAATCTCAATGTTCGTTTTTTTGAGGAATTGTTAGTCTGTGCTGACTAATATGGAAACTATTCATGGCTTAAAGATAAGACAAAAATATAGGCAAGTTAAATTTGATAATACGTAAAATAACCAAGGAGTCATTAAAATGACAATGTAGAATTACCCTGCCCAATCTGGAAGGATATGCGTAAGATATTAAGAAATGAAAAATATTGGTTACATGAGAGTATGCAAAGTATGACTATAATTTTTGAACAAAAAATACACAAGGATAGATACTGAAGTTTTAAATATATATTTTTTAAACTTTTTTTTTTTTTTTTAAGATTTTATTTATTTGACAGAGAGAGAGACAGCAAGAGGGAACACAAGCAGGGGGAGTGGGAGGGGGAGAAGCAGGCTTCCGGCCGAGCAGAGAGCCCGATGCGGGGCTCGATCCCAGGACCCTGGGACCATGACCTGAGCCGAAGGCAGATGCTTAACGACTGAGCCACCCAGGCGCCCCGAAGTTTTAAATATTTTAAGGGTTATTTTATAAAACTGAACTCTGGCTGACTTTAGCACGTCAATAATAATCTCTCAACTGTTTCCTCACCATTAAATGGAATAATAATTCCTACCATGCAGATTTTTTTAATAGAATAGTGATCAAGCCCTTAGACACTGAAACACAACCATCTCAGGTCAAACCCATGTCTTACCATTTTAATAGCTGGGGGATCATGGGCAAGTTTTTAAAAAATATGTGTATGCTTCATTTATTCTTACTGGTATAATCCTGAAGAATATTGCCACAGACAGGTTTTTTGTTTTTGTTTTTGGCTTGAATTTTACATAATTCATGCGAATCACATGTCAATGGATCTGGCATGTGAGCAGCCGTGTCACGCCCACTCCCACCAAACCCCTGGGCTTGCTGGATCAAAACTACAATACTGCTTATCATCACTTATCATCAAGGAAATGCAAATCAAAACCACGAAGAGCTATCACCTCACACCTGTCAGAATGGCTAAAATTAGCAACACGGGAAACGTGTTGGCAAGGATGTGGAGAAAGGGGAACCCTCTTGCTGTGTTTGTGGGAATGCAAACTGGTGCAGCCCCTGTGGAAAACAGTTACAGAGGTTCCTCAAAAAGTTAAAAATAGATCTACCCTATGATTCAGCAATCACACTATTGAGTTTTTTACCCAAAGAATACAAGACCACTAATTCAAAGGGATACATGCTCCCCAGTGTTTATAGCAGCATTATTTACAATATCCAAATATGGAAGCAGCCCAAGTGTCCATCGATTGCTGAATGAGATGTGGTATATATATATGTGTGTGTGTATACACACACACACACACACACACACACACACACACACACACACAATGGAATATTACTCAGCCATAAAAAAGAATGAAATCTTGCCATTTGCAATGACATGGATAGAGCTAGAGAGTATAATACTAAGTGAAATAAGTCAGAGAAAGACAAATACCATATGATTTCACTCATATGTGTAATTTAAGAAACAAAACAAGCAAAAGGAAAAACCTAAGAGAGAGAGAGGCAAACCAAGAAACAGATTCTTAACTATAGAGTATAAATTGATGGTTACCAGAGGGGAGGTGGAAGGATGGGTGAAATAGGTGATGGGGATGAAGGAGTGCACTTGTGATGAGCACTGGGTGTTGTATGGAAGTGTTGAATCACTGTATTGTGCACTGGAAACTAACATAACACTATATGTTCACTGACTGGAATTAAATAAAAGCTTAAAGAAGATACTGTGATTCTTTCATCAAAGAAGGAGATGGCTGTTGGTGGGACACCGCCAGTGACTGCCACACTAGGAAAACTCTCCTTCACATTGCAAGGAACAGAGAAGGACATTTCAGACCTGGAGGAACTTAGCAATTATGCCAACCACCTAAACTATCTGAAGGAACTCTTAGGAGAGGAGAGGCAGCCAAATGACATTTAAATCAGAACTAGGCTTTCAGGGGAGGGGAGAGGAGGTGAACAATGGGCAGTGATACTCCTTTCAGTCCCTTCCAAAGCCCCCAAGCACTTCCCCTCTCGAGGCCTCTGCAATGCCAGGAATTCTCTTCTCCCTGTCTGTGTCCGAGGCACTCATTCTCATCTTTCGAACTGTAGCTTAATTACAAATTTCTTTCACTGGCCTTCCTTACACCCGTATTAAATCATGATCACCCACTAGTGGTTCTCAAAAAACCCTCTTCTTTTTGTTCTTGTCACTTCTTGGGTAATTTTACATTTTTTATATTCCAATTATTCTTTGTGTGCTCTGGTCAAATAAAATGTCCATTAGAGCAAGAATTTTGACCCTTTGATTATTCATTGATAGAAGGCATCAAAAAACTATGGCCCCAGGCCAGATCTGGCCCACCACCTGTTTTGTACAGCTAATGAGCTTAGAATAGTGGTTATTACATTTTTTAAATGATTGAAAAAAGAAAGATGAACAATATTTATGGACAGTTGAAAGTTACAAAATTCGAATTTTACTGTCCATAAATAAAGTTTTATTGGAACACTGCTACACTGCCTTGTTTACATTTTGTCTATGGCTGCTGCAGTGGCAGGGTTGAATAGTTGCAACAGAGACCCTGTCTAAAATTCTTACTTTCTGGCCCTTTATGAAGTGTGCCAACTCCTGCTGTCTATTAAGTACTGAGAAAAATGCCTGGCAGATAGTGGAATCTATTGGTCCAAATTCAGTGTATCGCTTAGACATCAGTCATTTACCTCAAGAGCTGGACTTTAACAAGCAATCACGTTCTTCAGTAGTGGGAAAATAAGAGGTCCCTGTAGGGCTCACAGGCAAAGGGAATCCCTGGCTGGTGAAAAGTCAAGTTTGCCTTGCTTGGTCAGGCAATGAACCTAGACTAGCACAACCGGAGGGATGTGGTGAGTAGATTGTGGAGTCAGATGAGGAGACACTGGTAGGTGAAGATGTCAGCATGGGGACATGGGAGTTTGTCACTAATCCTGTACCTCACAGGCTCTGCATTCAAGCCATGCCAGTCCTCTCTGCACCATCCTCAAGACATGTTGGTTTCCTCATATCACAGGAAAGTTTCTCTACAAGGTACACTGGTCTCTCTGGACTTTTCTCACCCAGGTATTGCTCATGTTATTTATTTATCTTTTTACTGGAACCAACAGTTCCTCAGGGATATTATTGATTCCCCTTGCAGACACTGTCATTGCTACCAGTAACATTATAATTGCTGCACTGGTGAGAAATGAGATCATGGTGTCCGTAACCTATAACTTGGGGTCAGGTGCTCTCTCATACTCTCAGGCACATACGCTGGCGGTGACAGGCTCACCATCCAGATATCAGAGATCTGCTTGGTGAGTTATTATTTCTTTTTTCTCCTTTTAGAAAATGTCAGAAACAATGACTTTCAGTGTTAGAGCTTTATCTTGGAATCCTAATATGCTTCTTACTTGGGAAGGATGGAGTGCTATATTAAATCTGAAGATTATAGAGAAATGTGTAGATCCTCAGGATGGCACTAATATGTCTCATGTTTGTACTGTATTTAGAATTACCCTCTTTACCCTCCTTTCCTTTTTGTTCTCGGCTTCCTGAGACTTCTTGTCCACCCTTTCTTACTATTAGACTTGCCAGAAGGATTTCTTTCCCTTCCCACCTTTTAAATGCTTTCTTTAAAATTGGGGACCATAGAACCTCCATTGTAGGAATAATACAAGGAATAAATATAATAACATACATGTCTGGCTTTAAGCATGGACATAGAGACCGCGGGTTCATTTTTTCTTGTTTTCTCAGTGGTCAAGACTGGCTTCAGAACAACATTCATAGAGAGCCATTCCTTTGGGTGGTGTGAGGAAAAGGCATAAACCATATTCTTCTCAGGTTCTTCTTAGACCTCAGGAAAGGAATGTTAATTGTTGACTCTCAGTCTCTCTCTCTCTCTCTCTTTTTTTTTTTTTTTTTTTTGACTCTAAGCCTCTTAAGGAGAGAGATATTCCTGAATTTATTTCCCAGAATCAATAATGGACATAAAGCCACTCATTGACCACATCATCAGTGCTGAGCCAGAGTCATAAATGGGCCATGATATTAGACAGGAAATCCTGAGTTTGGGCTCTAATTCAAGATAATTCCTTCCCACATGCTCAGATCTGACCCTACCCTGTCCTTGGTGTGACAGAGGAAATGAACACAAGAAAATGTGCCATACAAGGGCAGGGCCCAGCAAAGAGACCAGCAAAGAGCCCATTGAATATAGGGCTATTTTCAACATTAGTTGTGGTACCTGCAGGAACCATGTGAAGGTTGCCACCTTGCTTCTCCCCACCTGGCTAAAGGCCAATGCCTAAAGAAGGGAAAATCTTCCTTACCTCAGGGCTGCCTTTTCTGCCTATCTGACTTCCTGCTATTTCCTCTTTAATGACCGACTCACTTCTCCTTTCTTGCCCTTATATATAGTGCTCTTTTTTGACAAAGGAAGCCTGGATCCTACATATTTGGATGTCCATGTTCTTATTCCATATTAATTCTCATTATCTCATACCTAGTCTTCTTTCTCCACACTAGACTTGTTTCTAATAACTTTGTTCATTCGTCATAACACTTTGGAAGCTGGGGGCTTAGCACAGAGTCTGCTTTGGTGTTCATGACTCTGCACTCCTCAAAGCCAGATTGAAGTGGGGGACCCCTTCAACATGGCTGGTGTACCCCTACCCCAGCGTCTGTGAGTGTTGGCTGCTACAGCCTCACACCTGCACCCCTCTCAGAATTACCCTTAGATGCAGTGCAACCTCCCCTACAGTGTTACCTGAATGGCCAGTGTCCAATGATGACTGAAATGGAGTCTGGAAGCCCAGCCTGTTGTCTCAGTGAGATGCTAACTATGCTTCAGGGTGTGTACCAGGGCCCCCTGTGGGACTGGGCCAAGACCACATCCTTGCCTAGCATCTTTCCCTTGCCCTCCCTGCCTCCCTCCCTCCCTCTCTCCTGAGAGTTCTCTCTCACTAGAACACTGTGGAAGCTTCCCCATCTCAGGCTCTGCTCCAGGGAACTGGACCTAAAACACCAACAGTTTTATTTAATAATGGACATGAGGCTCAGCAGAAAAGACATAAGACCTCAAATCTGAGCTGCCAATATGTGATACTCCCGTCATCAAAGACACCTCTGAATTAGAGTGTGGGGTCCCTTCAGTACCATGTGCTTGGGGCTGGACACAGGAAGTGGGGGCTTTCCCAGTGTGCCATTATCCCTGAACCCGTAGGAATTCATTTATTACCACTGAGAATGATACCAGGTTTGCCTGCCTGCCTGCCTCCTTCTCTCTCACCCTCCCTTCCTTCCCTATTGGTTTCTTCTCATTTCTTTTCTTTTCCTTTCTTTTCTTTTCTTTTCTTTTTTCTTTTCTTTTTTCTTTTCTTTTCTCTTCTCTTCTCTTCTCTCCTCTTCTCTTTCCTTTTCCCTTTCCTCCCTCCCTCTTTCTCTCTCTTTCTTTCTCCCTCCCTCTCTCTTTCTTTCCTTTTACTATAACTGTAGCGAGAATGGATTTTTATTTTTTATTTTATTTTTAAAGATTTTGTTTACTTATTTGACAGAGAGATAGAGAGAGAGCACAGTAGGCAGAGTGGCAGGCAGAGGGAGAGGGAGAACCAGATGCCCCACTGAACAGAGAGCCTGATGCGGGGCTCGATCCCAGGACCCTGGGATCATGACCTGAGCCAAAGGCAGCTGCTTAACCAACTGAGCCACCCAGGCGCCCTGAGAATGAATTTTTAAGGTGATGTTGCTAATGTGTGATTCCCCTCTCCCTTCAAATACTTCAGTTCCCTCCTCAGAATCACAAAGGGTACATACTGTACACACTCACAAAGAAAGGAGAGGTGACCTGACTCCTGAGATTCTGGGATGAGAATTTGTAGACAAGATACTTGTTTACTTCCTTCTCTTCTGAGAAGACTTTGTGGTTGGATGTAACATAGGAGTTGAGAGTAGGAGATTTGGAGATACCATGCTTGGATTCCAAGGCTCCTACATTACTATGGGGTGATTTTAGGTGATTTTATTAAATTTTTCTGATTTGAAAATGGGCAATGATAGTAACATCTCTATTTTTTTTAAAGAGAAGGTAATAAGTTAAAATATGTACTAAGAACAGTGCTTTTCTCCCTTGATTCTATATATGTGACACAAATGGAAGAGCCTGTGATACTTCCCCCAGCCCTTGACTCTCAGAGTTTATGCTTAGAATGAAAAAATCATTTGTTTTCCAAGCCAGGACTATTTAGCATAAAAAGGGGCTTTAATCAAACTCTGCAGGGTACATTTTTGCCTTTCTCATTCAATATTTCCATGTCTCTTGTTCAGTGAGAATGCTGTCTCCCAAAATCAACACATTTATTCCTTTGCTCAATGCAGTAAAAATTTATTTCTTATTTATTTTTTTAGTGCAGTAAAACATTTTTAAAAAGATTTTATTTATTTGAGAGATAGAGAAAGTGGGAGGAGGAGCAGAGGGAGGGGGATAAGCAGACTCTGCACTGAGCACGGAGCCCGATGTGGGGCTTGATCTCGCAATCCTGAGATTAGGACATGAGCCAAAATCAAGAGTCGGATGCTAGACTGACGGAGCCGCCCAGGCACCCCTAGTGCAGTAAAACATTTAAAATAGTTTCTGAATTGCTTCATCCATACTATTACAGATAACAAAACTGCTAAAGGGAGTTCAGGATTTGTTTGCAGTTAGTTTGCATTTCTCTACCTTCTACCTTGCCCAGGACTGAGGGAATGTATTCAAGTATTATATTCAGAGTTTTTGTTTGTTGTTATTCTTTCTTCATTGTGGTTATGGCAGTCATTGAAAGACAACTGGATTCATTTGTTTCAGTTTTAGCTTTTTTATCCCTTCACATCCTTGGTGATTTTATAAAATTTTATTTTTGGAAAATGTAGAACATTAACATGGTCCAAAAACTCAAAAGTATATACAATTTTATTTTCAGAGAAATGTCCTTCCCTCCCTTAACTCTTTTAGTCTGTGAGTGTGTCTTTTCCATCCCTGACTGGTTATCTCTTTCTTGTGGAAAGGTCACAACAAAGCTCTGGTTGGTGCCCTTGTTGAGTGTAAGGAGAGGAGAGGCAAAGAGCTGGAGGTCAGAAAGCCCCAGGTTCCACAGAACCCCTAAGGATCACCCTGTTTGCTCACACTCTGTTACCAAACCCCAAGTTGGGCTGCCCAGTGACTTGAAAGGCCAATACTCAAGAAACAGTTTTTATTGGAAAGGAATTTGAGATTTATTCAGGAGGCCAGCCACCTGGGGAGAAGGTGGGCTGTTGTCCAAAAGCCAACTCCAAGGTTTCTGCCTGGCCCAAGGGTTTTTAAAGGAGTTTAGGGCAGTTAATCATAAAGGGAGTGCAGTAGTCTGTAACATTCTTTTTTTTTAAGATTTTATTTTTAAGTAATCTCTACACCCAGCGTGGGGCTCGAACTCACAACCCTGAGATCAGGAGTCACAGGCTCCACTCACTAACTGAGCCAGCCAGGCACCCCTGTAACATTTCTTCATTATGTGCAGACTCGATGGTGCCAGCTACAAATATATCTCAGTGCTCAGGGGTTGTATGAGGGGGTCTGGTTCCTGTTTTGTGATGTGTAGGGGTACTCTTCTTTTTTCTTTTTTTTTTTTTTCTTTTTTTTTTAAAGATTTTATTTATTTATTTGACAGAGAGAGACACAGCGAGAGAGGGAACACCAGCAGGGGGAGTGAGAGAGGGAGAAGCAGGCTTCCCGCGGAGCAGGGAGCCCGATGCGGGGCTCGATCCCAGGACCCTGGGATCATGACCTGAGCCGAAGGCAGACGCTTAACGACTGAGCCACCCAGGCGCCCCTTCTTTTTTCTTTTTTTAAAAGATTTTATTTATTTATTTGTCAGAGAGAGAGGAGAGAAAGAACACGGCAGGCAGAGGGAGAAGCAGACTCCCTGCTGAGCAGGGAGCCCGATGTGGGACTTGATCCCAGGCCCCTGGGATCATGACCTGAGCCGAAGGCAGACGCTTAACGACTGAGCCACCCAGGCGCCCCAGTTTTTTCCCTTTTGTCTTGACAATATTTACCAATGTTAGACTGATTTATATATCTTTTATATTTTTGTCAATTATAGAATTATTTTTATTTCTATTTCATTAATTTATTATATTATCTTCAATGATATCTTCCTATTACTGTCTTCAGTAAAATTTAGCAAAATGCATAGGTTAATTTTAAAGTGTTTTTCTCAGTTTTATTCCATAAGATCTGTTAAATCAGGCAGGCTGATGATGTTATTCACATCCTCTGTATTTTATCTATTTTTGTGAACTGAGTGGCATTCTCAAATAGAAATCTGTTAAACTCCATCTTGTGTCCTTATATTTCCTAATGCTTTTTATGTATAAAGAGGCAACTGTCAATTCAAAATCCTACAGGGTTGATCCATTAACATGAATAGATAAAGCTGGTTTCATAAAGGCTATTATGAATTAGAGGGTGCCTGCCTCAGGCAAGGGAGGTGACATTATCTAGCTCCAACAACCATTTAACATGGGAGAACACTGGCCAGGACCATAGCATTTTCTAATTTTTAAAGAGAAACAAAAGCTCCAGATTGTTTAAAAGTTGGCATATAATCTAAAATTTTATTTATTTATTTATTTATTTATATTTAAATTCAATAGCCAACGTGGAGTATATCATTAGTTTTTACTGTAGTGTTCAATGATTCATTAGTTGCATATAACACCCAGTGCTCATCACATCATGTGCCCTCCTTAATGCCCATCACCCAGTTACTCCATTCCCCCACCCACCTCCCTTTAAAATATTTAAACTACAGAGTGGGAAAGGGAAGTGAAATATTGGGGCTATTTTCTGCTATTGTGTAGCCTATGTTTAGAAAAATGTCGTCGTTCATAAATATGCATCCACATATCCTAAATAAAATGCTAGCAAATCATATATACTTGGAAGGGAACCAGTTTACTTTTTCAGAGTAGTTTGAATCAATATTTGTATATCCAATAATATGAAGTAGGATTTTGCAAATATGAGTAAAGGTGAAATTTGTTAATATTGAATTTGCCACACTAAGGAAAGTAATACACATATTCTTTCTCTCTAGATTATCTGGCTTTGAAACTCCTTTTGGACATTGACATTATGGCTTCTTATGAGTTGGTAATGGGGATTCTCCTCCTCTTCCAGACTGTAGTTGGGCTTCTAGGGAATTTCTTATTCCTCTGTTTTTATATATTGACTTTGTTCACTAAACATACTCAGAGACCTACAGATCTAATTCTCAACCAATTGGCCTCAGCCAACCTTCTAGTCCTTCTCTCTAGGGGAATTGTGTAAGACTGTTGAATCACAGACCTGTACCTCTGAAACAAATAATACATTATATGTTAAAAAAAAAAAGAAGATAGCAGGAAGGGAAAAATGAAGGCGGGGAAATCGGAGGAGGAGACGAACCATGAGAGACTATGGACTCTGAGAAACAAACTGAGGGTTCTAGAGGGGAGGGGGGTGGGGGGATGGGTTAGCCCGGTGATGGGTATTAAAGAGGGCACGTTCTGCATGGAGCACTGGGTGTTATACGCAAACAATGAATCATGGAACACTACATCAAAAACTAATGATGTAATGTATGGTGATTAACATAACATAATAAAATAAAATAAAAAAATAAAATTGGTATGAGAATAGAAATGTAACATGAAACCTCCTATAGCTGAGCAGTTAACAGTCATAATAGATAAACACTGATCATTTATTTGACCAAAATATATGTATTTAAGCTAGTGTGGAGGGTTTACTTGCTATTCTATCAAATGCATCTCTAAATGATACACTAGCAAATATAATTGAAATATATTAGCTATGCCCGACCCCCAGGCTCAGTCCTGTGAGCTGGATCGGGGAGCTCCCTGTCTCCACCTCCACTTTCAGCAGGAAGTTTTCATCAGATTTCCTCTGATTTACCCAGAGGAATGTGAATGTGAATGTGTATGTGAAAATGATGTGCACTGCAAAGAAATGTGGAATTAGGTTCCAGCCTCCAGCTCTTAATCTATGAGAATGAAATGAAGGGGAAAAGTCGCCAACACATCATGCCAGTCTGATACTTTTCAAAGTTTTCAGATTGCAGCAGAGCTGCTAAACAATTAAAGAATAATCCACAACACAAGAATTACCTGGAACAAGTATCCCTGAGACATCTAGAGAAGTTATTCACTTTTTTACGAGGTTACTTGTGGGGGCAAAGTCTGGCAAAAACAGTGGAACAAATTCAACAGGAAACAACCACTGATCCTGTGGAAGACTTGAATAAACTAGATGACAAAGAACTTGCCAAAAGAAAGAGCATCATGGATAAACTTTTTGAGAAAAATCAGAAGGATGATCCAAATTTTGTTTATGCCACTGAAGCTGAGTTCTCGCAAGATGAACTGCAGTCTTGTGGCTCAGACACAGAGTCAGCTGATGAGTTCTGATATAAAAAATTTTAAAAATGTATTGGGATAGCAGAAAATCTGTGTTTATACAAAAAATATATAGGGGCACCTGGGTGGCCCAGATGGTTAAGCGTCTGCCTTCGGCTCAGGTCATGATCCCAGGGTCCTGGGATCAAGCCCCACATCAGGCTCCTGGCTCAGCAGGGAGCCTGCTTCTCCCTCTCCTTCTGCCTCTCCCCCTCCTCATGCTCTCTCTCTCTATCTCTGTGTCTCAAATGAATAAATAAAATCTTTAAAAAAATATATAAACATTGTTCTAGAAAAATCTGTAAGGAACACTAAATGTACATGTTGGGTCACGTTTGGATCGACTATGTTACTTTTCAAAACCAGGACATGAGTATCTACTATGTAGATGCATGAGGAATTCAGGGAAAACTGAGTATAAGAATCTGCCTTTAAGGAGCTTACGATCTGGGACACCTGGGTGGCTCAGTCGGTTAAGCATCTGCTTTCGGCTCAGGTCATGATCTCAGGGTCCTGGGATCGAGTCCCACATCCGGCTCTCTGCTCAGCGGGGAGCCAGCTTCTCTCTCTGCCTGCCGCTCCCCGTGCTTGTACGTTTCTCTCTCTGACAAATAAAATCTTTTTTAAAAAAAAGGAAGCTTACGATCTAGGGATGCCTGGGTGGCTCAGTAGGTTAAGCATCTGCCACTGGCTCAGGTCATGATCCCAAGGTCTTAGGATTGAGTCCCGCATCCGGCTCCTTGCTCAGTGGGGAGCCTGCTTCTCCCTCAGCCTCTGCCACTTTCCCTGCTTGTGCTCTCTCTGACAAATAAAGTTTTTTTTAAAAAAGGAGTTTACAGTTTAATTGGAAGATAAGTCAAAAACTTGTGAATAGCTAATTAACAGTATTAGGCAGAAAAAAAATTACAGCCAAATGCTTGATAAAGGTTAAAGAGGGTAGAGTAGTCAGGGAAGACTCTGTCCCTAGAAATGGTAGTGTTTGGTTAGAAATTTATATAGAATTCCAGATTACAGAAACCAGGAGGAAAAAAAAGGGAGAGGTGGGTAGTGGTAAAGAGATAGGGATTAGAACATTTTATTTGAGGAACAGTAAGCAATTTATAGTTTGATAAAATTAGAGGGCATATATGGTTCCCAGGGGATTATCCTGTATGCAGTATGTCTTTTTCCCCCTCAAAATTTTCTTGGCTATTTTATTCTTTCAGGCAAGATTCAGAATCAATTCATCAGACATTCCCTTCAAAAAAATCTTCCTGGAATTTTGAAAAATATTTACATTAACTTTACAAATAAGTAGGGGGATTATTAGCATCTTTTCAACATGGAATTTTCCTCTCTAGTAATATTTTTATATATGATATCCATTTATTGAAGTTTTATATTCCACAGTGATAATAACAATGTCAATTAGCATTTGTGATGTATTATGGACCTGGCACATAAGTCCTTGACATTTATTGTCTCATAATCCTCAAATTTATGGCATAGGTAATATTATCATTTCTGTTATATGAAGAAAACAGAAACACTCTTAAGCATTTAATATGCATTATGTCTTTATATGTATTTAGCTCTGTTTGCTATGTATTTTTTTTGTCTGTTTGTTATGTATTTAACTCTGGAGTAGAAGAGTAGCCCTGCAGAATGCCCTGCAGCTGCAAGTGGGTGTCATTTGACGAACAACAGGGGAATTCTGCCCCTTCAGGATCAGGAAAAAATATATGCTAAAGATATTCTGAAACCCTGAAGCTCTTCCCATAAATAAAGAGGTTTGTTTGTAAAATGGGAAATCTACCCATAATGAATAACAATAGGCATTGCCAGTTTAGGCCTGTTGATGAGTTTGGATCTACAAGATCTTTGGATCTATAAGATCTACAAGATCTTTGTTGAACCAGGTTATATGTGTACAACTACATCTTTCATCTTATTATACTGTTTACTGTTTAATTGGAAGAAATTCTGTTTTCTTCAAGGGAATTAATATTCATTAAATAAAACTGTACACATTTGTAAAAAAGAAATATATTAGGTAATATGAAGAATGGTAAAAGATGGGATCAGAGAAATGGACCGGGCAGATCGTGAAGGAGATTATAGGCTATGTAGATCATGCTTACGAGTTTGTCATTTGGGGGCGCCTGGGTGGCTCAGTTGTTAAGCGTCTGCCTTCGGCTCAGGTCATGATCCCAGGGTCCTGGGATCGAGCCCCGCATCAGGCTCCCTGCTCCGCGGGAAGCCTGCTTCTCCCTCTCCACTCCCCCTGCTTGTGTTCCCTCTCTCGCTGTGTGTCTCTCTCTGTCAAATAAATAAATAAAATCTTAAAAAAAAAAAAAGAGTTTGTCATTTGGCTCTCGTTCTGTGAAAGCATTTTTTGAATAGTTACTTCATTCTGTTAACTGTATACAGCTGACCTATGGAAACTGAGTTTTTATTTTGTAATGATAACCCGATTCTCACTTCCTTCCAACTTAACCAGCTCCAGTAACATTGTTAAAATATCTCTGCTGCCCAGAGCAATCTATAGCTTCAAAATTCCTTAATTCCTTAATTCCAAAATTCCAAAATTCCTATACCTTCATCAAAATTCCAGTGACATTTTTCAAAGTGCTAAAACACACAATCCTAAAATTTGTATGGAATCAGAAAAGACACCGAATCGCCAAGGAAATGTTGAAAAAGAAAAACAAACCTGGGGGCATCACGTTGCCTGATTTCAAGCTATATTACAAAACCGTGATCACCAAGACAGCATGGCAGTGGCACAAAAACAGACATATAGACCAATGGAACAGAATAGAGAGCCCAGATATGGACCCTTAACTCTATGGTCAAATAATCTTTGACAAAGCAGGAAAAAATATGCAATGGAAAAAAGACAGTCTCTTCAATAAATGGTGCTGGGGAAATTGGACAGCTATATACAGAAGAATGAAACTCGACCATTCTCTAACACCATACACAAAGATAAACTCAAAATGGATGAAAGACTCAATGTGAGACAGGAGTCCATCAAAATCCTAGAGGAGAACATCAGCAGTAACCTCTTTGACATCGGCCACAGCAACTTCTTTCAAGATACATCTCCAAAGGCAAGTGAAACAAAAGCAAAAATGAACTTTTGGGACTTCATCAAGATAAAAAGCTTCTGCACAGCAAAGGAAACAGTCAACAAAATAAAGAGGTAACCCACAGAATGGGAGAAGATATTTGCAAATGACACTACAGACAAAGGGCTGATATCCAAGATCTATAAAGAACTTCTCAAACTCAACACCCAAAAAACAAATAATCAAGTCAAAAAATGGGCAGAAGACATGAACAGACACTTCTCAAAAGGAGACATACAAATGGCTAACAGACACATGAAAAAATGTTCATCATCATTAGCCATCAGGGAAATTCAAATCAAAACCACATTGAGATACCACCTACACCAGTTAGAATGGCAAACATTGACAAAGCAAGAAACAACAATTGTTGGAGAGGTTGTGGAGAAAGGGGAACCCTCTTACACTGTTGGTGGGAATGCAAGTTGGTACAGCCACTTTGGAAAACAGTGTGGAGGTTCCTCAAAAAATTAAAAATAGAGCTACCCTATGACCCAGCAATTGCCCTACTGGGTATTTACCCCAAAGACACAGATGTAGTGAAAAGAAGGGCCATATGCACCCCAACGTTCATGGCAGCAATGTCCACAATAGCCAAACTGTGGAAAGAGCTGAGATGCCCTTCAACAGATGAATGGATAAAGAAGGTGTGGTCCATATTTACAATGGAATATTACTCAGCCATCAGAAAGGATGAATACCCAACTTTTACATCAACATGGATGGGACTGGAGGAGATTATGCTAAGTGAAATAAGTCAAGCAGGGAAAGTCAATTATCACATGGTTTCACTTATTTGTGGAACATAAGGAATAGCATGGAGGACATTAGGAGAAGGAAGGGAAAAATGAAGGGGGGGAAATTGGAGGAGGAGACGAACCATGAGAGACTATGGACTCCAAGAAACAAACTGAGGGTTTAGAGGGGAAGAGGGGTGAAGGGATGGGTTAGCCCAGTGATGGGTATTAAGGAGGGCACATATTGCATGGAGCACTGGGTGTTATACGAAAACAATGGATCATGGAACACTACATCAAAAACTAACTATATACTGTATGGTGACTAACATAACATAATAAAATAAAATTAAATTAAAAAAATAAAATTCCAGTATAGTTAACATACAGTGTTATATGAGTTTCATGTGTACAATATGGTGATTCAACAATTCTATACAACTCAAGGCTCATCATGGTAAGTGTACTCTTAATCCCTTCACCTATTTCATCCATCTCCACACCCACCTCCCCTCTGGTAACCATCAGTTTGTTTTCTGTTTTTTGGTTTGTCTCTTTTTTCTTTCTTTCTTTGTTTTGTTTCTTAAATTCCACATATGAGTGAAATCATATGGTATTTGTCTTTCTCTGACTGACTTATTTCACTTAGCCTTATACCCTTTAGATCCATCCACGTCATTGCAAATAGCAAGATTTCATTCTTTTTTGTGGCTGAGAAATATTCCATTATATATAGTTATAACCTTTTCTTTATCCATTCATCTAACAATGACCACTTAGGTTGCTTCTGTAATTTGGCTATTGTAAATAATGCTCTAATAAACATAGCGGTGCATATATCTTTTTGAATTAGTGTTTCATATTCTTTGGGTAAATACCGAGTAGTGGAATTACTGAATCATGTGGCAATTCTATTTTTAATTTTTTGAGGAAACTCCATACTGTTTTCCACAGTGGTTGCACCAGTCTGCATTCCCACCAACAGTGTACAAGGGTTCCTTTTTCTCCACATCCTCACCAACACTTGTTGTTTCTTGTATTTTTTATTTTAGCCATTCTGACAGGTGTGAGGTGATATTTCATTGTGGTTTGATTTGCATTGCTCTCTTAATGAGTGATGTTGAGCATCTTTTCATGTGCCTGTTGGCCATCTGGATGTCTTCTTTGGAGAAATGTCTGTTCATGTCTTCTGCCCATTTTTTAAATTGGATTATTTGTTTTTTTTGGTGGTGAGTTGTATAAATTCCTTATATATTTTGGATAGTAATCCTTTATTGGATATACCATTTGCAAATATTGTCTCCCATTCAGTAGGTTGTCTCTTAGTTGTTTTGATGGTTTCCTTTGCTGTGCAAAAACTTTTTATTTTGATGTAGTCCCAATAGTCTTTTTTTTGCTTTTGTGTCCCTTGCCTCAGGAGACATATCTAGAAAAATGTTGCTATGCCTGATGTCAGACTCTCTTCTACGAATGGTTTCAGGTCTCACAATTATGTATTTAATCCATTTTGAATTTATTTTTGTGTATGGTTTAAGAAAGTGGTCCAGTTTCATTCTTTTCCATGTAGCTGTCTGGTTTTCCCGAGGCCATTTTTTGAAAAGACTGTCTTTTTCCCATTGCATATTCTTGCCTCCTTTAAGGGTCAGAGATTAATTGACCACATAATTATGGGTTTATTATGAGGCTCTCTATTCTGTTCCTTTAATTTATGTGTCTCTTTTTGTGCCAGTACCACAGTGTTTTGATTACTACAGGTTTGTAGTATATCTTGATATCTGGGATTGTGATACAATTTTGTTCTTTCTTAAGATTGCTTTGGCTATTCAGGGTCTTTTGTGGTTCCATACAAATTTTAGGATTATTCTAGTTCTGTGAAAAATGATGTTGGTATTTTGATAGGGATTGTGTTAAATCTGTAGATTGCTTTGGGTGGTATGGACATTTTAACAATATTTGTTCTTCCAATCCGTAAGCATGGAAAATCTTTCCATTTGCTTGTGTTGTCTTCATTTTCTTTCATCAATGTTTTATAGCTTTCAGAGTACAGGTCTTTAACCTCCTTGGTTAAGTTTATTCCTAGGTATCTTTTTATTTTTGGTACAATTGAAAATAGAATTGTTTTCTTAATTTCTCTTTCCACTATTAGTGTATTAGAATTATTATTTAAATTAGAATATAATTAGAATAATTGGAATTATTAGTAGTAGTATATAGAAATGCAACAGATTTCTGTATTTTGGTTTTGTATCCTGTGACCTTACCAAATTCATTTATCAGTTCTAGTGTTTTTGTTTTTGTTTTTGCTTTTGGTGGAGTCTTTAGGCTTTTCTATATATAGTATCATGCCATCTGCAAATAGTGAAAGTTTTACTTTTTCCTTACTGATTTAGATGCCTTTTATTTCTTTTTCTTGTCTGAATCCTGTGTCTAGGACTTCCAGTACTATGTTGAATAAAAGTAGTGAGAGTAGACATCCTTGTTCTCGATGTTAAAGGAAAAGCTCTCAGTTCTTCACTATTGAGTATGATGTTACCTGTGGGCTTTGCATATATGGCCTTTATTATGTTGAGGTATGTTCCCTCTAAACCTACTTTGTTGAGGGTTTTTATCATGTATCATGAATGGATGTTGTACTTTGTCAAATGCTTTTCCTGCACCTATTGAAATGATCACGTTTTTATCCTTTCTCTTGTTGATGTGATGTATCATGTTGATTTTGAGTACTGAACCACCCTTGCATCCCATGACTAAATTCCACATGATTGTGGTGAATGATTTTTTAAAAAATGTATTGTTTGATTTGGTTTGCTAATATTTTGTGGAGGATTTCTGCATCTATGCTCATTAGAGATATTGGTCTGTACTTTTTAAGAAAGATTTTTAGTGGGGCGCCTGAGTGGCTCAGTCAGTTAAGCATCTGCCTTTGGCTCAGGTCATGATCCTGGGGCCCTGGGATCAAGCCCTGCATCGGGCTCCCTGCTCAGCGGAGAGCCTGCTTCTCCCTCTCCCTCTGCCTGCCATTCTGACTATCTGTGCTCTATCTCTCTGTCAAATAAATAAATAAAATCTTTAAAAAAAAGAAAGATTTTTAGTAATTTCTATACCTAACATGGGGCTCGAACTTATAACCCTGAGATCAAGGGTCACATGCTCTATTGACTAAGCCAGCCAGGTGCCCCTGTAGTTCTCTCTCTCTCTCTCTTTTGTATGTCTTTATCTGATTTTGTTATCAGGAGAATACTGGCCTCATAGAATGAATTTGGAAGCTTTACCTCCTCTACTATTTTTGGGAATAGTTTGAGAAGAATAGGTCTTAACTATTCCTAAATGCTTAGTAGAATTTGACTGTGAAGCCATCTGGTCCTGGACTTTTGTTTGTTAGGAGTTTTTTGATTACTGATCCAATTTCATTGTGGTAATCAGTTGTTCAAATTTTCTATTTCTTCCTGATTCAGATTTGGGAGGTTCAATATTTCTAGGAATTTATCCATTTCTTCTAGATTGTCCAATTTGTTGGTATATAATTTTTCAGAGTTTTCTCTTATAATTGTTTGTACCTGTGGTGTCAGTTATTATTTCTCCTCTTTCATTTCTAATTTTGTTTATTTGAGTCCTTTCTCTCTCCCCCACCCTTTTTGATGAGTCTGGCTAAAGGTTTATCAATTTTGTTGATCTTTCCAAAGAACCAGGTCCTGGTTTCATTGATCTGTTCTGTTGCCTTTTCAGCTTCTTCTTTTTTTTTTTTTTAAATTTCTGCTCTAGTCTTTATTATTTCCTTTATTCTAAGGGTTTTGGTTTTTGTTTGTTCTTCTTTTTCTAGCTCCTTTAGGTATCAGGTTAGGTTGTTTATTTGAGCTTTTTCTTGCTTCTTAAGGCAGGCCTGTGTTGTTATAAACTTCCCTCTTAGAACAGCTTTTGCTGCATTCCAAAAATTTTGGACAGCTGTGTTTTCATTTTCATTTGTCTCCATCTACTTTTTAAATTTCCTCTTTGATTTCTTGGCTGACCCATTCATTGTTTAGTATCATGTTATTTAACTTCCATGTGTTTGTATTCTCTCCAGATTTTTTTCTTGTGGTTGATTTCTAGCTTCATAGCATTGTGGTTGGAAAAGATACATGGTGAGACTTCAATCTTTTTGAATTTGTTGAGACTTGTTTTGTGGGCCTATGTGATATTCTGGAGAAGATTCCATGTGCAGCTGAAAAGACCATTTATTCCACTGTTTTAGGATGGAATATTCTGAATATATCTGTTAGATCCATCTGATACAATGTGTCATTCAAAGCTACCGTTTCCTTTTTGATTTCCTGTTTGGATGATCTATCCTTTGATGTAAGTCGGGTGTTAAAGTCTCCTACTATTATTATATTACTACCAATTATTTCCTTTATATTTGGTATTAGCTGCTTTAAGTATTTTGGTGCTCCCGTCTTGAGCACATAGATATTTACAATTGTTATATCTTCTTGTTGGATTGATCCTTTTATGATTATGTAGTATCCTTTGTCTCTTGTTATAGTCTTTTTTTTTTTTAAGATTTTATTTATTTATGAGAGAAAGAGAGAGAGAGAAAGAGAGAAAACACAAGCAGGGGGAGCAGCAGAGGGTGAGGGAGAAACAGGCTCCCCGCTGAGCAGGGAGCCTGATGTGGGGCTGGATCCCAGGACCCTGAGATCATGACCTGAGCTGAAGGCAGATGCCTAACTGACTGAGCCACCCAGGTGCCCCTAGTCTTTATTTTAAAGTCTTTTTGTCCGGGGGGGGGCAAAAAAAGTCTATTTTGTCCAAACTAAGTATTGCTACCCCAGCTTTTCACTTCCATTTGCATGGTAAATAAATGCTTTGCCATATTTTCACTATTAATCTACATGTGTCTTTAGGTCTGAGTCTTTTATAGGCAGCATATTAATGGGTCTTGCTTTTTTTTTAATGGAGATAGAGAAAACATTTTATTAGGTAAAAGAAAAATAGGCTCTACAAAACAAAAAAGATGGCATTCTATGTAATAATTACCATCCAATAAAAGAATGTAATGGGAAATGATACCTCACAGGAACACAATTTTACAATAATCATTAAGAGGACAGGCATCAAATGAAAGAGGTTAAATGCTTAGTACCGATACACATGAGGTGATAGAGACATTACCATAAGTGTTCAATGCTGACATATATGTCTACAAATTGTAGTGGAAGAATACATCTTTCCACAAAACCAGATGCTCAGTATGCAAACTACACATTGTAAAGACCAAAGATCTCAAGATAATGTCTGTATTTAAGTTATTTCAAATAAATAAATAATACTTTATTTTTTAGTCCAGTCCATCACCCTATGTCTTTTTATTGGCGTGTTCAGTCCATTTACAATCAAAGTAATTATTAATAGGTATGTACTTATTGCCATTTTGTTACTTGTTTTATGGTTATTTTTGTAGTTCTCTGATCCTTTCTTCTCTTGCTCTCTTCTCTCACGGTTTGCTGGCTTTCTTTAGTGATATACTTGGATTCCTTTCTCTTTATTTTTTTGCGTTATCTATTACTGGTTTTTGATTTGTGGTTACCACTGGGTTTATATATAACATCTTATGCATATTGCAGTCTATATTGATGGTCGCTTAAGTTTGAACCCATTCCTTACTCCACACCCTCCCCCATTTTAAGTATATGGTATCATAATTTACATTCTTTTATTTCGTGAATCCCTTAACTGATACTTAATTTTACTGCTTTTGTGCTTTCTTCTTTTCTTACTCCTGCTTATGGTCTTTCCTTTCCACTCAAAGAGCCCCTTCAACATTTCTTGTAGGGCTGGTTTAGTGGTTATGAATTCCTTTAACTTTTATTTGTCTGGGAAACTCTTTACCTCTCCTTCTATTCTGAATGATAACCTTACTGGATAGAATATTCTTGGTTGAAGCTTTATTTTCTTTTAGTACTTTGAATATATCACACCACTTCCTTCTAGCCTGCAAAGTTTCTGCTGAAAAATCAGCTCATCACCTTCGGGGTTTCCCTTCATGTAACTGTTTCTTTTCTCTTGCTGCTTTAAAAATTGTCTATCACTACTTTTGCAATTTTAATTACTGTGTATCTTGGTGTGAACCTCCTTGGGTTGATTTTGTTGGTTCTTTGTGCCTCCTAGATCTGGATTTGTTTCCTTTCCCAGATATGGGAAGTTTTCAGCTATTATTTCTTCAAATAATTTTTCTGCCCCTTTTCCTCTCTCTTCTCCTTCTAGGATCCCTATAATGTGAATGCTACATGCTTGATGTTGTTGCTGAGTCCCTTGGTCTATTTTCATTTGTTATTATTATTTTTTCTCTCTCCTGTCTAGCCTGATTGCTTTCCATTTCCCTGTCCTTCAGTTGCTGATCCATTCTTCTGCTTCCTCTAGTCTACTATTTATTCCATCTCATGCATTTTTAAACTCAGTTATTGAGTTCTTCATCTCTAATTGGTTCTTTTTTTTTTTTTAAGATTTTATTTATTTATTTGACAGAGAGAGACACAGCGAGAGAGGGAACACAAGCGGGGGGAGTGGGAGAGGGAGAGCAGGCTTCCCACCAAGCAGGGAGCCTGATGCAGGGCTTGATTCCAGGACCCTGGGATCATGACCTGAGCCGAAGGCAGACACTTAACGACTGAGCCACCCAGGAGCCCCTCTAATTGGTTCTTTTTTTTTTTTTTTTTAAAGATTTTATTTATTTATTTGAGAGAGAGAGAGCATGAGTGGAGAGATGGGCAGAGGGAGAGGGAGAAGCAGACAGCAGACTTCCTGCTGAGCAGGGAGGCTGATGCAGGGCTCAATCCCAGGACCCTAAGATCATGACCCAAGCTAAAGGCAGATGCTTAACTGACTGAGCCACCAGGTGCCTCTCTAATTAGTTCTTTTTTATGTTGAAGGTCTCACCGAGGTCCTCCACTCTTTTCTCAAGTCTAGTAAGTATCTTTATGATCATTACTTTAATTCTCTATCAGGTATATTACTTACCTCTGCTTTGTTTAGCTCTCTTGCTATGATTTTGTCCTGTTTTTTCATTTGGAACACATTCCTGTATTTCCTCACTTTGTCTAATTCTCTGTGTCCATTTCTATGTGTTAGGAAAGTCACCTATGTCTCCTGCTCTTGAAAGTAGTGGCTATATGAAGAAGAGGTCCTGTAGTGCAATGTTCCCTGTTCACCAGAAACTGACACTTCAAGGGTATGTCTTATGTGTGTTGCGTACACCCTACTCTTGTGGCTGAGCTGCATTTGCCTTTAGTCCAGTCATTTGCAATGGCTCTCTTTGCCTGCTGTGGGCAGGGTTTGGTGTCTGCGTTGTTAGCAGGCCAGTCTGGGGTTGCCTTGGCCTTGAGTTGAGTCATACCAGGTGTTTGGCACAGATGCAGTAGTACTGAACTGCAGGGCACTTTCCCTGTGTGGTGCCCTGAGAAGCTTTCATTGGTAGGAGGGGCCTGCAGTCAGACCTGATGTCTGCCCCCAGTCCACTGCTGGGGCTCCAGTCAGACTATTGTGTATGGTTATATTCCCCTCTCTCTGGGGCAGGAGTCACTTTGGAGTGGTGCTAGCCTGTTGGGGCTGCTTGCACACTACCAGGCTCATGGCACTGCTTTGGATGGCCTCCAGCCAAGGCATATCAGAGGGGGCAGGGTCCTCCAGAGAATGCGGGGGAGGGGTGCACAGTGACAGCAAGGTCTGTGCTGGCCTGGGTGCCTCAGTCGGTTAAGCATCCAACTCTTGATTTTGGCTCAGGTCATGATTTCAAGGTTGTGAGACTGAGCTCTGCATCGGGCTCTACGCTCTGTGGGGAGTCTGCTTGAGATTCTCTCTCCCTCACTCTCTGCCCCCCACCCTGCTCGCACTTTTTCTCTAAACAAACAAATAAATATTTTTTTTAAAAAAAGATCAAGATTAATGGTTAAGTAAAAACCCCAGGTATAAAGGAAAACTAATATCTAGGAAATAAATTACTTAATATAGCAAGAGAGTTTATTTAATAAATAGTGTTAGTTGAACTGACTAACACTATGTATGTTGGGGGTAATTAGATACCAATTTTATTCTTTACATATAGATACATTTAAAATGGATGGAATAATTAAATGACTCAGTGAAGTCCTGTAAATGTATATTTAAATCGATATAGGCATGGAGTTTCTTTTTGGCGGGATGCTCTGCATTGCACCCTATTTAGAAGTACAAATTTCCAGGCACCTGGGTGGCTCAGTCGGTTAAGCATCTTCTTTTTCAGCTCAGGTCACGATCCCAGGGTCCTGAGAGCTCCCTGCTCTGTTAGGGAGTCTGCTTCTCCCTCTGCCTCTCCTCCCACTCGTTCTCTCAATCACTCTCTCTCAAATAAATAAATAAAAAATCTTTTAAAAAATAGAAGTACAAATTTCCATTTGTCCTATGTGATGCTAAGTTGCATCATTTTATTAGAGTGGTCCTTGCCAGGTTTCTCCACTTTACTCTTTTTCTCTTGAAATTATTAAGTATTTTGGAAGGAGATAATTGAGACTATGTAAATATCCTACTCTTCATTAAACCTGCATCCTGTTTTGGTATCCATTGATGATTATTGCCTGAAAAAATTATTCCCACAGTGATTGTCAAATTGTGATTTTTTTGAAGTTTCTCATCCTTTCTACATTTATTAGTTTGGAATTCTGCTGTAAAGAAAAGTGTTGTAATTGGTATAATATAATGGTATAATATAAATAAATTATGTTTATTTATAGTAACATAGGCTCATGGGTTCAGTGTCCTATAATCCATTATTATCATTATTACAAATGGTCCCAGGTGAGATTAGTGAGAGCCCCTTCAAGCTGGCTTCTCTTGGAGTGTACCCTATACTCCTTGAACACCTCCTTCTTTACTGACACAAGATGTTCCAGGCTCATCTTGTGCTTTTCATTGTCAAGTTCTGGAAATAGCCATTTCTGTATGAGTAGAGAATGATACTGAGAAACTAAGATCTAGGTGCCTCTGCTCATTACTATAGGTGGAGGTGGGCGGCACTAGTTCAAGAGGTAAGAAGTATATGTATATACATATGCACCACATATACATGGTAGATACTATGAATTCATACCAAAACTTCCAATTCCAATACATTATAGGGTTTGTTCTAGCTTTCCTCTCTTTCATATTTGTAGCTCCTTTCTCATTCCTTGAGAAATCTGGCTTCCACTATCTCCAATATGTTTACTTATTTGGTAAGTTCTCCTCTAAGTGACTGACCTTTTGACCTATGCCACTTCTACCTCCCATAGCAACACCTGTCTTACCCACTCAATCACCAGCCTGGGCTGCCTTCCCTCATTCTCCCTACTCAGATGCTGTTTTTACTTTACATGGGCACTGATCCTGCACTGAGCTGGGTCATCATCGGCCATGTCCCTTCCACATTTTTCTACCAGATCCAACTAATGGATTTTGGACTGAGAAAGGGAGGACTATTTGATATTAATAATTTACTGTTAATTATGTATGTGTGAGAAAATAGCAATGAAGTTGTATTTTTTGAAAAGAATTTAGGAGATACTGAAATATGTATGCGTGAAATATGTTGGATTTTCTTCAAAACAATAAGGGATTGGGAGAAGTGGGTGGGGGTAGAGGTAAAGCCAAATTGCTTATAAACATAATTATGCATGCTGGTGGTAGGTACATGAGGGTTCATTATAATTTTCCATAACATAACAAAATATATTTTTAAAAAGCCAGTAAACAAATTCCCCTCCTATCATATAGTCCTCAAAATTGTTGTGGTTTTTCTTTTGTTTTGTTTTTTTTTTCTTCAATTTGAAATATAACATTCTAGCAAATTTTTGAGAAAAATATACTTTGGAATATTGTTTTGGGTGTAGTTTTAGAAAGAATTGAATGGCTCTAAACTTGAGTGTTTACACACAGGTTCAGAGCAATTCTTTCATTAATCTAAGTCTTAAGAAGTTTCTTTCAAAAACAATATATTTTCTGGGCCTCCTGTTCTCTGCAGCTTTCTGGCCTCTGGGGCTTCAGTTCCAATTAATCCAGGGCTTCTCTGTGTTGTAGCTTCTGCTTGCCTTGTAACTCCTGCAGCCTCTTCAATTCCTGTTGCCTTGCTACCTTGTGGCTCTTACAGTCTGATCACTTCTGCTGCCTCATGGATCATGTCTGTTCAAGCCTTCTGCTGCTTTGTGGATCTCAGATTCAGGGTTTTTCCTCATGGTTTCTGTTCCTCATGGCTCCTGCTACATTGTGGCTCTTGTTACTTCATGGCTTGTGTCCTTTTGGCCCATTGTTGTCTTGATGCTTTATGGCTTCTTCTGCCTTGTGGTCCCGCATTCTCATGATATGAGGCCCCCAAAGGCCAAAGACAAGCAAGAGAGCAGCAGAAAAAAAGGTAGTCAGTAGTACTAGGAAGAGTATAAATACAGCCAGAAAGTTGAGTCACCATTTTGGGAAGCACTAGAGTAGGGAGCAACAGATGCCTACAGCTGAGGTGTGACAAGATAAGCCAGGCTCTAGAGCTGCTTTGGATTGTGAACCACTTTCAAGTTTCTGTTCTTCCATGAGGCTGCCTGTGTAGCTGATTTTGTCCTCCTCCTTTCCCTGTGAATGCTTCAATAAATCTCCATCCCCCAAAATGAAGAAATAAATAAAAACAATATATTTTATTTTCTTAATAGAATTTCTATTAGTTTCTTATTTTTGCTTTAGGTATTTTCTGTTGTAACTGTGTGTAACAAATTAACTTTCCCCCCTAATAGTTTGCTGCTGGTAGCAGAAACATTCAATTTTGTTACTTAATGTCTGACTGCCACTGAATTCTTAATAATTCTAGTTGTTTTACTTGGTATCCTTGTTTCTTTTTAAGATTTTATTTGAGAGAGCAAGAGAGCACAAGCCGGGAGAGTGGCAGAGGGAGAGGGAGAAGCAGACTCCCCGCTGAACAAGGATCCTGATGTGGGACTCGATCCCAGGACCCTGGGATCATGACCTGAGCCGGAGGCAGACGCTTAACCAACTGAGCAATCCAGGTGCCCCTGTGTCCTTGTTTCTCAGAAAAACAAGAATATCAGAGGCATAATAAGCATGACTTTTCTTTATAATGATTACTTATTCCTTGATGAAGTAACATTTACCACTTTTATTGTGAGTCCTTATACGTGGGAGCTTATTAAACATTCAGGCACAGTCAGAGTTACATCAGCAAGATGGTGGAATAATAAGTTCCAGCCCTTGTACCCCCATAGAAACATTACTTAACAATGATATTTGGACCAAAATAGCCTAATGAGAATTCCAGAATGCAGTTAAGAAGTTGCAGAACCCCAGGCAAGCACAAAGTTGAGAACAGTTACATTAAAATCTGTAGGAAGAGCAGTGTCACTTTACCCGTCAGCCCCTCCTCCAAGCTTGCACAGATCAGCATCTAAGAGAGAACCCCTGGCTTACAAATTCTCCCTAGAGGAGAAAGAGGAGTTAAGCATGCATTCAAAATTCTGGCTTTTTGGAGGACTGCCCAAGGTACTGGTTTCTGTCTTGTCTCACTCAGAGTGCTGATGGAATTGGCATAGTTTGGATACCTGTGGACCACTGAGAACAGAGAAAATTGGGGAGAAGCTTGCTGTTGCTGGCATAGCTCGGTGTGATCAGAAAGTGTACAATTTGAGGCCTCTTCCTTGGTAGGGAGGGAGAAGAGTGGAACATGGATCCTGTGTTCTGGTTCTTCAGAGGGCTGCCCAAGGGACTGGTTTCTGTCCAGCTTCATTCTCAAGCACTTACAGAACCAGCATAGTTTGAATCCCTGAGGGCTGCTGAGAACAAAGAAGACAGGTGGGGAACAGCTTGCTGCAGTCAGTATGCTTTGGTTTGATCCAGAGGAGCATAACCTGAGGCTTCTCCCTTGGAAGGGAGGGAGAGAAGTGGAGCATGCATCCAGCTCCATGCAATCCAGCCTTCGGTGGATTGGTATTTATCTACCTCAGGGCAAGATTGGACAGACTGGTATTTGTCTTACCTTAGAGCACAAATGGGGAGCCAGCATAATTGGGATGCCTCCTGGCCATTGGGAATAAGGGAGAGAGGATAGCTTGCTGCTATAGAACCAGACAATTTGCAGTACCACAAACATATACCAGAGTGTGTAATACACTCCTATAAAAGAAACTGGCAAGCCTCTCTAATTGAGAAATTGCACACATAGCCCTAGAGAAGTTGCACCCCTCCAAAAAAAGATTTCAGAGGCCTCCAGAATCTCTTACCAGGCTTAGTGGCAAGGGTCTTCTATATAAAGCCTGTCCATAAAGACTGGAAAAAGTGGTTGAAATGCATAGATCTTAACACAAAGTTATGATACATATAAAGAAATAAGCATGGCTCAAACACAGGAGCAAAATAAACCTCCAGAAATTGATCCTAAAGAAGTGGAAGTATATGACTTACCTAAAAAATAATTCAAAATAACCATCATAAAGACGCTTTACATGCTCAAGAAAATGATGCACAAAATGAGGATATCAACAAAGAGACAGAAATTATAAAAAAGAACCAAACAGAAATTTTGGGAGTAAAGAATACAATAATTGAACTGAAAAATTCACGAGAGGGATTCAATAGCTGACTTGATCAAGCAGAATAATCAATGAATTTGGGGCGCCTGGGTGGCTCAGATGGTTAAGTGTCTGCCTTCAGCTCAGGTCATGATCCCAGCGTCCTGGGATTGAGCCCCGCATCGGGCTCCCTGCTCAGTGGGGAGCCTGCTTCTCCCTCTCCCTCTGCCTCTCCCCCTGCTCATGCTCTCTCTCTCTCTGTATCTCTGTGTCTCGAATGAATACATAAAAAAAAAATCTTAAAAAAAACAATAATCAATGAATTCAAAGATCACTTAAAATTATCCACTCAGAGGAATAAAAAGAAAAATGAAAAGAGAGTGAAGAAAGTCTAAGGGACTTATGGAATACCTTAAAGTGGACCAATATATGCATTATAGGAGTACCCAGAAAAAAGGAAAGAGAAGGGGGCAGAAAACTTATTTAAAGAAATAATGGCTAAAAACTTCCCAAGCTGGGGAAAGGAAATAGATAGCAGATTCAAGAAGCCCTATTCAAATAGGATAAATCCAAAGAAATCCACACTGAGACACATTGTAGTTGAGGCTTGAACCATGTGGGGATTGGGAGCACTGATCCCATCTTTTCAACATACAGTCAAAAAATCCATGTATAACTTTTGATTTTCCTTTAAACTTAATAGCCTACTGACCAGAAGCATTACTGATAACATAAACAGTGGATTTGATCTTAGCCAAAAGGCCGAGAAGCGATAAACAGTGGATTAACACATATGTTGTATGTTATCTATATTATGTACTATATTCTTACAATAAACTAGAGAAAAGAAAATGTTATTAAGAAAGTTATAAGGAAGACGGTGCCTGGGTGGCTCAGTCAGTTGAGCATCTGACTCTTGATTTTGGCTCAGGTCATGGTCTTGGGGTGGTGGGATTGAGCCCTATGTTGGGCTCTGCACTCAGCGGAGAGTCTGCTTGGTGTTCTCTCTCTCCCTCTCCCCCTGCTTGTGCACTCTCTTTAAAATAAATAAATCTTTAAAAAATTATAAGGAAGACAGAATACACGGACAGTACTGAGTGTATTTATAAAAAAAAAATCTGTGGATAAGTTGACTTGTACAGTTCAAACCCATGTTGTTCAGGGGTCAACTGTATAATCAAATTGTCAAAACTCAAAGACAAAGAGAATTTTGAAAGCAGCAAGAGAAAAGCAGCTTGTCATGTATATGGAAAACCTCGTAAGACTCTCAGCAGATGCTCTGCAGACCAGAGGGAGTGGGATAATATATTCAACGTGCTGAAAGAAAAAAATGCCAATCAAGAACTAATATATCTGGCAAAACCATCCTTCAAAAATGAAGGAGAAATAAAAACTTTCCCAGTGGGGTGCCTGGGTGGCTCAGTCGTTAAGCGTCTGCCTTCGGCTCAGGTCATGATTCCAGGTCCTGGGATCGAGCCCTGCATCGGGCTCCCTGCTCCACGGGAAGCCTGCTTCTCCCTCTCCCACTCCCACTGCTTGTGTTCCCTCTCTTGCTGTGTCTCTCTCTGTCAAATAAATAAACAAAATCTTTAAAAAAAAAAAAAAAAAAAACTTTCCCAGAAAAACAAAAGCTGAGGGACTTCATCACTGCTAGATCCACCTTACAAGGAATGCTAAAGGGAATCTTTCGAGTTGAAATGAAAGTATGCTAAGTAGTAATATAAAAGCATATGAGGGGTGCCTGGCTGGCTCAGTTGGTGAGCATGTGATTCTTGATATTGGGGTTGTGAATTCAAGCCCCTCATTGGGCGTAGAGATTACTTAAAAAAAAAGGAAAAGGAAATGAAAGTATAAAGCTCACTGTTAAGTACATAGACAGATACAGAATATTATAAAACTGTAACAGTGGTGCATAAGTCACTTTTAATTCTGGGTATATAAGTTAAAAGACAGAAATATAAGAAACTATAACTACTAAAGTATGTTAATAGATGCACAATATAAAAAGACACAATTCATGACATCAATAACATAAAATGTGAGGAGAGAGAAGTAAAAGTGTTGAGTGTTTCTATGCAACTGAAATTAAGTGTCAGCTTAATATAGATGGTTATAACCACAAGATGTTTTATGTAAGCGTCATAATAACCAAAAGGCAATACTGATAGAAGATACACAAAAGAAAATTTGAAAGGAATCAAAGCATGACACTACAAAAAAAAAATCACTGAAGCACAAAGGAAGACAGTAAGAGAGAAAAAGAGGGAGAAAAGAGACACAGGACAAATAGAAAACAATTAACAAAATGATAACAGTAAGTCCTTCCCTATCAATAATTATTTTAGATATAAATGCATTAAACTCCCCAATCAAAAGATACAGAGTGGCTGAATGTATAAACATAATCCAACTATATGCTGTCTATAAGAGAGTCACTTTAGATTTAAGGCTGAAAGTGAAGTATGGAAAAAGACATTCCATGCAAATGGTAGCCAAAAGAAAGCAGGGGTGGCCATAATCATATCAGACAAAAGAGACTTTAAGTCAAAAATTCAAGCAGGACATAAAAATATAAAGTGAAAACACCTGAAAGCCTACTATCTTGTGATAATTCTTAGTATTTTTTAAACCATATTTTAACATATATACATGTAAATAACAGAGATGTATTTTATAGTTTTAACAAGATCTTCATTGGTTACCTATCAGTTTCTCCTTTGTACATACACCTTCACAAGTTCCTACAGTCCCCCAACGTAGAACATATTAAAAATCTGGTGTATATATCCCACATCTTTCTCCATGTTCATACAGTCACATATATATAAATACACACAGTTATATATTCAATTCCTATATTAATTTTTTTTAATTTCATCACAGATAAACTAATACTTATAACTGATGAGGAATATATCAAAATAACAGTAAACAATTGTGTAAATATAACCCAGTTTAAGAAATACAATACATGAAATAACTTTTTGTTGTTGTTAGAACAACTCAGCAAAATAAAATTCCGGTTTATTGTTGGACAGCATTGTTCCACACATACATCAAATGGGCCAAAGAAAATAAACAGAAACTTCATAGGCAAAAAAGGTAAAAAAAAGAAACCTTTTACCTTTGGCCTTTTTAACCGTCTCATAGAAACCAACTACTTATAGTACAGCTAAGTACATACACACCAAAAAATTACTGATGTGCTCGGAATAAGATTTTTTGTTGTTGTTTTGCCTTTTTTGTTTTTTACAAGGTTTTATTTTCTTCTTTGAGATTATAATGAATATGGTCACACCATAAGTAAAGTCAGAAGTAGGGCAGAGAACGCTCAGAAGGCTAGTCTGGTCATCCGAGATCACTAAAAATGGCTGACCCCTAACAGTATGTAAAAATATATAAATATAAAATACAAATTTCCCCTTTTGAAATACTTTTAAGAAAAAAAGCAGGGCCTTGGAATTGTTGGTTCTTTTTTTCTTCCCTGTTTGCAGACTCCTGTTGTGGTTTTGGGTGGGGGTTGGATTAAGTGTGTCATCTGTAGGTGGCGCTGCCGACATGGGGTGTGGGCAGGTGGGACCCTCCACTTGAAAGTGACCACGTTTATTTTTTTTTTAGATTTTTTATTTACTTATTTGACAGAGAAAGAGATAACGAGAGCAGGAACACAAGCAGGGGGAGTGGGAGAGGGAGAAGCAGGCTTCCCGTGGAGCAGGGAGCCCGATGCGGGGCTCGATCCCAGGACCCTGGGATCATGACCTGAGCTGAAGGCAGACACTTGACTGAGCCAGCCAGGTGCCCTGAAAGTGACCACGTTTAGAGTCTGAGATGGGAAGTGGGCAGGTGGGGTGAATAGATCATGGTAGCCTTTGTTGTTGTTAAGTTTAACTTTTTCTTTTTTGCTGTCCAATCATCCTCATAGGTCTTCTGTTTCTTGGGGTCGACATCATCATACTCATCATCTTCAGCTGCCTGTGTGTGTTCCTAGCTGCCTAAGCCTCCCCATCTTCCTCTCCATCCTCTTCCTCATCATCACCTTCCTATTCCTCCTCCTCTTCCTCCTGCTCCCTTTTACCTCTTCATCTATCTTGTTGGTCTCCTGCTCCCCATTTTCCTCAGGAGCTTTCCCATTAGCAGGTGCATCTCTTCCATTCTCTGCCTCCTCCACAATTCTCCTGTTAAGTCCTTGGTGGTAATCTTGGAGCTGGTGTCCACGGCTGTCTCTGACATGACCTGGCACACCGGTGATCCAGTGCAGTGGATTAAAAAGAAAGCAAGAATTGGAGGGCTCTGGCGATGAAGCTGCCGGAGTCTGTGGTGGTGGAGGAGGTGTGTGGCAGAGGAGCTGGACACGGGAACAATGCAAAGATGGCATTTCAGAGCAGCCAGTGGGGTCATGAGATAACTTTGAATCCCTCTGCAAACTTATCTTTTCATGTTTCCTCCTCTCTGAACTTAACCACATTCCTGAATTTTATTTACCATATCCTTGTTTTCCATTATCTTCCACTTAAACACAAAGTATCATTTATTTTGCTTCTTTCTAAAATTTTATGAATGGAACACACTCTATATTTCTATGCCTCTTGCTCATCATATGTTAAAGTCAGTAATTTTCACTGCTCATCATATGTTAGTCAGTAATTTTCACTGCTGTGTACTCTGCCAATGTAAAAGTACTCCACACCTAATTATCCATCCTACTTTTTTTTATGTTATGTTAATCACCATACATTACATCATCAGTTTTTGATGTAGCGTTCCATGATTCATTATTTGCATATAACACCCAGTGCTCCATGCAGAATGTGCCCTCTTTAATACCCATCACCAGGCTAACCCATCCGCCCACCCCCCTCCCCTCTAGAACCCTCAGTTTGTTTTTCAGAGTCCATCGTCTCTCATTCCATCCTACTTTTGATGGGCATGTTTCATTTCTAGATTCGTTACTGCAATGATATTAGCAAAACCAATGTAACTGTGTTTTATGACAGAGAAAGCATTCAAGGATTTTTAGCTGTGATGAAGCCAGTTAGGATGAAACAAAAGAGACACATTTGGAGGAGAAACAACAAAAAAAGGTCAGAAAAAAACCATTTTTTTTTTTCCCCAGGAACATTTGGTAGTTTGTTCTGAAATTGTGATAGACAAGGAATTTTATCTTCTTCCCTCATACTACATCCATTAGCTCTTCATATATTTTTATCTACCATTTCAGGTCTGAAGAAAAAGTGTCAGAAATGTCAGAAGAAATACAAATATTTAGGTTCAAAATTGCCAACTGCAACAAAGGAATCAGGCACTGTTCAGGAAATGGTATCCTGGTTTTTGTTTACTCAGAATATGACAAAATGTAATTATCACTTTTTGAATAAGACAAGTAGTGTTCTGATAGACTAATTATGCAGTCTCAAACAGGTTCCTTGCCTTGCATGACCTATAAACTAGGATATCTGATTCCCTAATGCTGGGCTCTGCTCTAATCTACCTGCTTCCACAAGTAGGAAATTATTTCCTTAGTCCAGGGTTTTCAAAGTTATCTGGTTAAGTATCCTTAACATTACAGAAGATTGGAAACCTACAGCAGCCACTCCATGACTGGATGTTACTTTGATTTCTTGTTTCATCTTTTTAAAAAAAGATTTTATTTATTTGTCAGAGAGAGAGAGAGTGGCAGGCAGAGGGAGAAGCAGACTCCCCACTAAGCCAGGAGCCTGATGCGGGGCTCGATCCCAGGACCCTGGGATCATGACCTGAGCTGAAGGCAGACACTTAACTGACTGAGCCACCCAGGCATCCCTATTTCTTCTTTCTTTTAAAATGTTGATTTGCATTCTTTCCAATAAAACAGCATTGGTTCATTATAAAAATCATTATAAAATCATTTGGTAAATAAATTGCAAATATTTTTCTGCATCTCAAATTTGATGCTCCAAGATGTAATAACACTATTTTATAGATAATGAAACTGTGGAAATAATGAAACTCACTATCCTAACACAGTCACAATTATCCAGGCATATATAGTGATTGGCAGTCAGATAATCAAACTAACACCGCACTGTTTTTCGATCTCAGCTGGACAGTGATCCACTTTCATAATCATCATAGTATGCACACAAAAGGAAAGTCTATAAAAAAAACCTCACAGATATTAAGTCGTTCTCGGTTACTGATATTAACACACAATGTCACACATCTCGTCTCTCAGTCCAGAGACCTTTGCATATGATCACAATATCAATCCATGACCACGTATTGTTGCTATTCAACAGTGGTATGTAATTTCTAACACAAACCGCCTTACACCTAAGGAAACAAAGATTCACACTAACACAAACTATCCCATGAATGTAAACAACTCCACTTAAGGTCCCACTCACCGAATTGGACCCACAAACTCACCCAGAGGAAGACGCACCCATCTGTTCAACTGCCAGACCCTGCTCCAGTCTCTCGTAATCTAGATAAGCTCGCGGCCTAGCTCATTCCCACGGACCTTAACTGAGATGTTCCCGCTCACTGAAGCCTAAGTCCCTGGTCTCCGCCCCCGTCCCCCCCGCCGCCCTCCGCCCCCTTCCCGTCTCCACCTCCTCTGGAGTCCAGAATGCGTTCCTCAGCCTTCCTTTGAGAACCATTCATCAAAGACCACAACCATTCATCAAAGATGTTGTTTGACAACAACATAAAAGACAATTGAGCTGCGAGGTTCGCCGAGCAGGGACCTACTCCCTGCAGCAAAGACTAGAACGAACTCCGGGTTGACTTCGGAAAAAGCGCCTTTGCTACGCGTAGCCGAGTTGCATGCTGGGAGCAGCCTAAGGGTCCAGGGTCCCGGCTTCCGGGGATTTGCCCGCCGCGGACTACATTTCCCAGAAGTCCCCGGGCACAGGTCTTTTTCCGGGCGGGGCGAGTTTGCCCGCGGAGACCTCTTTGGATGGCCAGATTCCCAGCCTCCCAGGACGTTCCGGCTCTTACTTCCCATAAACCTGTGGGTCCGTTTCCGGTGTCCTGAAGGTTTTTGGACTCGGCGAGTTGAGGTGCTCGCGTCGGAGGAAGTAATCAGCGCCGGGTCAGAACCGGCAGCGAGGGTGGGGGTGACTCCGGGCAGCGCCCGAGTTGAGGAGGCCCGGGTCGCGGACAGGGCATGTCGCGTTCGGAGCCTCCAGCCTGTGTGCGCGCGAGCGGTTGAGGAGGATGGTGTGTGACAGCCGGCGTGGCCGGGCCGGGGTGTGTCTCCGTAATGGTGTTTGCGGTTGGGAATGTGTGATGGGGTGATGAGGTGCGTGGCCTTGTGGTTTTGCTTTGGCCGTTTGTGCTCCAAGTTCCCTCTAGACTTTCTTTGGGCCTGCCAAAGTTAAGTGACCGCAAGAGAAGGAGTCCTACGCTAAGAAGGCATAGGTCCAGTCTTGGGAGGAGCATTGTACATCCGGAAGTGTGCTCATGACTTGCTCCTAGGAAGACGTGATGGGGAGGTCCCAGAGGTAAGATCCATAGAAGGGGCGCGTCTGGGAACTCCTTGGGAGCCAGCTACCTGTTTCGGGGCCGCTGCAACCAGACCTCTGTCCCCAACAATTGCTGTCAGCTCAGAGATAGAGTCCAGCCTTCCTTTCAATTCCATTTGGTTTTGTGTGGATGAAGGCAGATATGACTCTAGACGGCGTTTTGGTTTTCCGTTTTGGTTTTTGTTTTGTTTTGTTTTTAAGTTAGGTCTGTGCTCCAAGAAATGTTGGTGTCTCATGATTCTTTTTTTCCCCCTACTGCTGCCGGGTTTTTAAGAAGCACCCTGAGGAGGAGGAAAGAACTGTTGCATATTTTGAAATCAAGGTTCAGGTGAGTGTGTGTTTCTTTCTTTTTTTTTCCCCACACAATTACTTTTGTTTTTAGATCATGGGAATATTTGCTTTCCTTGGCCTGCAATATCACTGGTAGTGTCTATCCTGGGTTTTCCTTCTGGTGAATGACCCACCCTACTCATGTATCTCTCTTCTTAGTGACCCTCTATTGCCCCTATTCTCAATCAGTAGCTAGCTGTTCAAATGGCAAATTATTCAAATCCTTCGGTGCATTCTCCTTTTCTGAGTATGCTGATGGTGTAGAAATACACCTCCTAGAGATTAGTGTTAGAGTTTTATTTTAGGCTATGATTACTTGAGGAGGTTGGTATTTAGGTGGTATCATGTGCAAACTATTCTCTGTCTTCTCCACAGTCATGATTTTTAAATCAAGGCACGGTAGAAGAATTGTTTCAGTTAATAAATGACAGTGTTGTGAGGCTTTTAGGGTGTGGGAATGTGGTTGGTCTTTGAGCATAGGGGTTTGCAGTTTGCACCAGCAAGGACAGAAACTTTCAGATGATCTTTAGGTAGAAATCTGTAACATTGCTAACATGAGTTATTTCAGGTCCTGCTTTGTGAGTGTTGTAGAAGCGGTACTGTGTTACGGTTAAGAGTAAGGCTCTGGACCTAGAGCATCTGTATTCAAATCCTGGCTCTACCTGTCACTAGCTCTGTGAGCTTAGGTGACTCAGGCTCTCTGTGTCACATCTACAAAATTAAGGCAAAATAATGCCTACCTCATGGCGGTTATAACGATATAAAATGAGTCAATGTGTGTAAAGCTCCTCAGAACAGGGCCTGCCCCATGATACAGGCTTAGTGAATATTAAGATTTGCTGTTACATGGTGATTCTGGATCATTTCACATCAACTTTTTATGATTGAAATTTGAGAGAAATATGAAGACGATTGTGATGGGTGCTTTAAGTTTAAAAAAGTGACCAGATGCTCAAATGGTCTAGTACAGGAAATCTTAACCTGAGGTCTTGTTCCATTTATGAGCTGCCAGGTGATCGCAAACCCCTTGAAATTGAGGCAGAATTTTTGTAAATATTTGTAAATTTATTTTTTTAAGTGGGCAAAATGTCTATAATTTCATTAGATTGTCAAGTGTACATGACCCAGAAAAGGTCTAGCTTCATTGGTCTGGAATTAAGATTTAATAGCTGGGAAGGAACTTTTACAAAATTAGGGTCCAGTGATACGGAAACAGTTAAGTAAATTGCAGTATATCCTGTAATGGAATAATGTGCACCTAATAAAAATTATGCCTATAAAGAATCAAAAGGAAAAATGTAAATAATAAAATATTAAGTAGTACTTGTAGTAATGAACAAAAGTCCCCAAGATTATGATGAGTTATATAAGAATCCCGTTCAGTGAAAGAAAGTTTTTTTGTTTTTTTTTTTTAAAGATTTTATTTATTCATTTGAGAGAGAATGAGATAGAGAGAGCATGAGGGGGGGAGGGTCAGAGGGAGAAGCAGACTCCCCGCCGAGCAGGGAGCCCGATGCGGGACTCGATCCCGGGACTCCAGGATCATCACCTGAGCCGAAGGCAGTCGCTTAACCAACTGAGCCACCCAGGCGCCCGAAAGAAAGTTTTGAAAGACATTTTTCAGGAATTGTATCCAAAATGTTTTTTAATTGACTCTTCAGTGAAGAAGTGGAGAGGTGTAGCCACACTTGTTGAGCATCTGTTCTGTACCAGATATTGTTCTGTTTATGTGCATATATTTCCTTCCTCCGACTTTGAAGGTGACTTACATAATTGGTGTTCATTGTGGGGGGATTTTTTTTATTTAAGATTTTTATTTATTTATTTGACAGAGAGAGAGACAGTGAGAGAGGGAACACAAGCAGGGGGAGTGGGAGAGGGAGAAGCAGGCTTCCAGCGGAGCAGGGAGCCCAATGCGGGGCTCGATCCCAGGACCCTGGGATCATGACCTGAGCCGAAGGCAGACGCCCAACAGCTGAGCCACCCAGGCGCCCCCTTTTTATTATTTTTTTTAAAATTTCATTTATTTATTTTCGTGAGACAGATAGAGTGGGGGGGCGAGCTTAAGCTGGGGGGAGGGGCAGAGGGAGAAGCAGACTCCCCCCTCAGCAGGGAGCCCGATGCGGGACTTGATCCCAAAGGCAGATGCTTAACCGACTGAGCCACCCAGGTGCCCATTACAGGGGAATCTTGGCAGTGACAGTGTCTCAGTGTAGTGGTGAGCTGCAGCTGCAGATGTTCGACAGCTAGGAGGTGTACTTTGTTTCCGGCACGCTGATTTTCAGTGTTGGGTCTGTTTTTTCAATTTTCTTAATGGCTGAAAGATGCCCCTTCCCTATCATTCAATTTTTTACATTTGGAAATATCTTTGTATTTCTGATTATGAAATTCATATAGGTTTGTTGCAAAAAATTCAACAATCCAGGAAACATATAGAGAAGGAAGTTAAAATTACATCCTCTGAAGTTAATCATTCTTAATACTTTGGTGTGTTTCAGTTTACATTTTTTGTGTGTGAGCCTATGTGTCTGGTTTTGTTTCTGCAGAATAAGATAACAGTAATTGGTGATACAGTTGAGTTGAAGACTCTCTAGCCCTTATTTTGAAGAAGAAGAAATCCAACCCAGATGTGGGTTTTATTTTAATCTTGAATATGTAGAAAGAAGAGGGAAGTGTCAGTGATTTCTTATTTAAAAACCTGAAGTATTAACAACTTTTAGGCATATAGAAACACCATTTAAAAATTAGTTATAAGGGCGACAAAGACAGACTTTCAGAATTAGATTATTTTAAAGGTTCCTTCCATAGAAAGTAGTGATAATTTTCCAGTGTATATGTTCCGTCTTATGAAAATCTATTTTATAGGGGTGCCTGGGTGGCTCAGTGGGTTAAGCGTCTGCCTTCAGCTCAGGTCATGATCCCAGGGTCCTGGGATCGAGTCCTGCATCGGGCTCCCTGCTCAGCAGAGAGCCTGCTTCTCCCTCTCCCTCTGCTACTTTTTTTCTCTCTCTCTCTATCAAATAAATAAATAAAAATCTTTTCAAAAAAAGGTGTTTAAAAAAAAAAGAAAATCTATTTTATAAATAATATTTCCAAAGACAGATACTAATTCCAGAAGGTAGAATAAGAAGGTTGTAGTGATCAATATTCAAATAAACCACCAATTTGCACAGAACAAGATCGCATCTTTGGTTAATGTTCTCTTGACATCTAATTGGGTAATATTTTCTGAGCCAGCTTTATAATGCTGAGTCCTATCTCTGTTTGCCGCTTCTGGGAGGAGGGGATATCTCCTGTATGTCTTTCTGAGACCCTGTTTTGCTTATGTTGTTATTTAGGAAGAATAGCAAGCTCAAGGCTGGGCTGTGAAACTTTAGTTAACTTTGTAAGAAAATAGGCCTGAAAAGTACAGATTTTATTATGAAAAAATGGAAAGGGGCGTTAACTTTCTTTAGAATAAGGGACAATAATCTTTTGCATCTTTAATAACGGCTAATTGTTGTACATCTGTTGTTGTTATTTTTGTTGTTGTTGTTGTTTTAAGTAATCTCTGCACCCAGCGTGGGGCTCAAACTCATAACCCTGAGATCGAGAGCCACATGCTCCTGTGAAGGAGCCAGCCAGGCGCCCCTATTGTACACCAGTATTTTTTGTGGATTTTCTTACATAATCGTCAATGCAGCCCTCTGGTGGTAGACAATGTTCCTATTCGTCTTTTTTTTTTTTTTAAAGATTTTTATTTATTTATTTAACAGAGAGAGAGAGAGAGAGAGAGAGAGAGCACAAGTAGGCAGAGCAGTAGGCAGAGGCAGAGGGAGAAGCAGGCTCCCCGCCGAGCAAGGAGCCCCATGCGGGGCTCGATCCCAGGACCCTGGGATCATGACCTGAGCCGAAGGCAGACCCTTAACTGAGCCACCCAGGCGCCCCCTATTCGTCTTTTATTGGCAAGGAAATAGAAGTGTTGAGAAATTGGTCACTGTCAAGCCCACTTTCACATCTTGAAAGTCCAACACCAGAGTTTTTATCTTAATTTCAGATACACTTCCCACATCGTGTATACTTTACAAACCTGCCTGCCTCCCTAAGGAATTGATTATGTGTGTCTTTCTTCATCAGTTGATATGGTCTAATACCATCAAACTAATGAGGACATAGCAGGCCACAATCTAGCAAACCATTTGCTTACTGTTAGGTAGTTTCTGATTCTGTTATCATAAATGATTTTTGGTTGAATATTCTTTTTTTTTTAAATTTTATTATGTTATGTTAGTCACCATACGTGATTAGTTATTGATGTGGTGATCCACGATCCATTGTTTGCGTATAACACCCAGTGCTCCATGCAGTACGTGCCCTCCTTAATACCCATCACTGGGCTAACCAACCCCCCCACCCCCCTCCTCTCTAAAACCCTGTTTGTTTCTCAGAGTCCATAGTCCCTCATGGTTCATCTTTCCCTCTGATTTACACCCGCTTCATTTTTCCCTTCCTTCTCCTAATGTCCTCCATGCTATTTCTTATGTTCCACAAATAAGTGAAACTGTATGATAATTGACTTTCTCTGCTTGACTTATTTCACTTAGCATAATCTCCTCCAGTCCCATCCATGTTGATATAAAATTTGGGTATTCATCCTTTCTGATGGCTGAGTAATATTCCATTGTATATATGGACCACATCTTCTTTATCCATTCATCTGTTGAAGGGCATCTCGGCTCTTTCCACAGTTTGGCTATTGTGGACATTGCTGCTATGAACATTGGGGTGCATATGGCCCTTCTTTTCACTACATCTGTGTCTTTGGGGTAAATACCCAGTAGTGCAATTGCTGGGTCATAGTGTAGCTCTATTTTTAAATTTTTGAGGAACCTCCACACTGTTTTCCAAAGTGGCTGTACCAACTTGCATTCCCACCAACAGTGTAAGAGGGTTCCCCTTTCTCCACAACCTCTCCCACATTTGTTGTTTCTTTCCCTGTCCATTTTTGCCATTCTGACTGGTGTAAGGTGGTATCTCAATGTGGTTTTGATTTGAATTTCCCTGATGGCTAATGATGATGAACATTTTTTCATGTGTCTGTTAGCCATTTGTATGTCTTCTTCAGAGAAGTGTCTTTTCATATCTTCTGCCCACTTTTTGACTTGATTATTTGTTTTTTGGGTGTTGAGTTTGAGAAGTTCTTTATAGATCTTGGATACCAGCCCTTTATCTGTAGTGTCCTTTGCAAATATCTTCTCCCATTCTGTGGGTTGCCTCTTTGTTTTGTTGACTGTTTCCTTTGCTGTGCAGAAGCTTTTTATCTTGATGAAGTCCCAAAAGTTCATTTTTGCTTTTGTTTCACTAGCTTTTGGAGATGTGTCTTGAAAGAAGTTGCTGTGGCCGATGTCAAAGAGGTTACTGCCTATGTTCTCCTCTAGGATTTGGATGGATTCCTGTCTCACATTGAGGTCTTTCATCCACTTTGAGTTTATCTTTGTGTATGGTGTTAGAGAATGGTCGAGTTTCAGTCTTCTGCAGGTGGCTGTCCAATTTTCCCAGCACCATTTATTGAAGAGACTGTCTTTTTTCCATTGCATGTTTTTTCCTGCTTTGTTGAAGATTATTTGGCCATAGAGTTGAGGGTCCATATCTGGGTTCTCTATTCTGTTCCATTGGTCTATATGTCCTAAAATTTGTATGGAATCAGAAAAGACCCTGAATCGCCAAGGAAATGTTGAAAAAGAAAAACAAAGCTGGGGGCATCACGTTGCCCAATTTCAAGCTATATTACAAAGCTGTGATCACCAAGACAGCATGGTACTGGTACAAAATATTCTTTTTTTTAAAGATTTATTTATTTTAGAGAGAGAGCATAAGTGGGAGGGCAGAAGGAGAGGGAGAGAGAATCTCCACACTCTGCTGAGTGTGGAGCCCGAGGTGGAGCTCAGCCCCATGACCCTGATATCATGACCTGAGCCGAAACCAAGAGTCGGACAGTTAACCGACTGTGCCACCCAGGTGCCCCTGGGTGAACATTCATGTATATACATCTGTACTTCTTTAACTGTTTAAGCATACATTTCCGTAAGGGAATTTTGGGTAAAAATTTGCCCCAATTTTAAGAGCCTGAGATAGTACTTGGGAGGTAATACAATAACTGAAAGACATGGTTGTTACCTTTAAGACAAGGAAGACTAAATCTACATAGGAATAACTAGGCTGCCAGCAACAAAGGCCAATGAGCAATTCAGGCAACCTGTCTTAAGAACTCATAGGAAGGTAATTATAGGAAATACTGTTGGGTCATGACCAGCTTTTTGGAGGCAAATGCAATTTGTCCTGAGTTTTATACCTTACAGGTTTTATCCTACTAATGTTTGTTGCTAAGTGAGACTAACAGGATCAGGTGATTCAGCAGTTATCGGGAGAGTATCATGTCTAAAAAGACAGGTCAGATACAAAATAAACCCATGTGTCAGAAGATGTGAAAAGAAACAGGCTTGCGATCTCATCAATATATCCATGACATTTCTTGGGGAATTTTAGCCATTTTTTTCTAGGCAGGACATGAGTGTATATAGAAATTATGTAGTTAGTATAATGCATGGCCCTGGTTACAACAACTCTACAGATACTTAAACAAAAAGAACATTATTACCACAATAAAAACTTTATTGTATATACACCTATAACTCCTAAACACTTTTTTCATCTATTGACATCTGATTGTCAATCTTTTCTATATTGATATATACATATACTTTATAAATATAATCATACTATACATTCTGAAAGCTATATTTTTTCCTTTTTTTATTATGTTCAATTAGCCAACATATAATACATCATTAGTTTTTGATGTAGTAAGCTATATATTCTATTGACAATATATCTTGATTATTTTCCCCAACTTAGCGTAGTTTTATAGCATTTTACTGCATGGATGTTCTGAATGCATTAAGAGGTCAGCTTTTGGGGCTCAGGCAATTGTACATCCTGTCCACTACTGTGTCTTGACCAACTTTCTTCAGCCCCAAGCCTGTGAAGGATGTTCTGGCTCGGACCATGTGCCTCTTTCTCAGCCCTGAGAAGTGGCGCTGGTGGGAGGAGGATCCGATCTGGGCAGCACTCAGTGGTCCAACCTCTGGCCCATATCAGCATCCCCAGAATCAGGCATTGCCAGAAACCTTCCTACTGAAGGACGTTTGGGTTTTAGGTGAGGGTTTAGATTCCACAGATGGTTGTGGGGGTGTGGAGTAGAAGCAGGAATGGAAGAGATAAAAGTTTATATTAGCTTAAGTCAAGATGGGATCACTTAAGCACACCTGGTCTAAAGCTTTTTTTTTCCTTCCCCAGCTCTGGCTTTTCTGGATTCTGTGCTTCACCAATCGAGGAACCCCATGGATTATTAATTAGTTCTTGCAGTTCTAGAACCATGACTGATGTAAGTTGTTATTTCTCTGTCCTTGAAATACTGTGATTTTTAGGTCATATGAATCTTCTCCTTAATTGTCCTAAAGCTTTCTGCATAACAGAACCCCAGTCCTGAACCTGCTTCTCAGTGCCTATTCCAGTAAAGGACAGTGCCAAATAGCCCAGTGTCCTTCCCATGTGCTTTTCCAATCAGTGTCATCATATCATTGAACACATTATCCAACATCTGTGTGCTCAGTCTTCTATCAAAAGCAGTGAAGGGATAGGAGTCTTTTGAGGGAAATACTTGAGCTCCTGTCAAAGAATAACTCAAAGAAATATAATTAACAGCACATTTTCACTTGTATACAAGGAAAACCAAGAGTAGATTGATTTCATCTATCAAGGCGCAAACAGGATTTCTATAAGAGAAGGAGAAAAGAGAGAATGAAAGACTATAGACATTTTGAAAACAACAGTTACTCCTTTTTCAGGTTAAGGTTCTGATTGGCAGGCATCTAGGGAAGAAACCAGTCAGGATACAATGCCCTTAGACAGCTGGATGGTCATCCAAGAGAACGCTTTCAATTGCTTGTGCCTTCTCTGGAAGAGCTTTGGTGTTTACTTAGGACATATCCACAGCAGGCTGTCTTGGGTAGTGCCCTTTGTTATCACCTCTGTCTTTTTTCCACTAGGGCTGTACGAGTTCCCTTATCAGAATTTCTTATTCTTGCGTCGGGTCTGTGAGGTGATGGTTCAGTGATGAGGGTCTCATTTGACCACACAGTCAAACTTGGAACTTCTTCACAGACCTGAGTTTCCCAGAGAGAGAAGATGGAATTTGGGTTTTCTTGGTCCCAGCCTCAGTTTCTGTGAGGCTTTGCAAGGCTTTTAGGATGAGGGGCCTTGTGAGTGGGTCTTTCCAGGGAAAGTGGTTCCCTAATCGATGAATACCAGTGTTAAGTTCATTTGGTTATTGACTAGGGTGCGCAGATATTGGGTGATAGCTGTGTCATTTACTTTGTGCCCTGTCAATGGCCTCCAACTCAGGAATGAGGAAAAGTGTTAGGTGAGGGGTGGTTGATGGTAACAAGAAGGTGATCTGGATTTCTAAATACTGGATGATAATAGATTCCTAGAATGAAGAAAATAGAATTTTTGTCCAACCTCACTGTATAAATACAGTAGAGATATTAATCTCATGTATCTATATGATGACCTGAATTGCAGCTAATAAAAACTTCTTATGTATTCATCATTATAAGAGAAAAGACTTATGATGTAATCTAACAGAGTGATTTACTTGAGGCTTAACGGTAATCCTTAATTTAGTGGAAATCATTTTTCTCAAATAGAGATTTTATAGTGCATTTGGGAAAAAAAGTTTTGTTTGTTTTTTTGTATTCCTTGAAAGTTGGTGCAGCAGGTCACGTTAATGAAGAATTTATGAGGCAGGCACATAGCAAGTTGTGTGTATGTATACACCCTCATCAACAGCCTTCCCCCACCCCCACTATTTGTATTTAATAGAAGAGAAACTGGGATTATTTTATAGATTACCAGACAGGTCTAGTTATTTCCCAATATCCTAGAAGTTTTTTTCTGTTGTAACAAGATTCTTCTAGAACACGTAGACACTCTGCTTTAGCCATACGAATTTCTTTACTTTTCCCTACCTGTACATATCATAGGCTTCCAACCTACTTGATTGTTATATTTTCCTCTTCTTGCAGTTTATCCTTCACAATCCTTTTTTTCTCCTCTTGGAAATATTTTCTTAAATCCTGAAATTTCTTGAATTGCACAAGTAATGTATGGGTTTTTGGTTTTAGGGCTTGGTGACTTTCAGGGATGTGGCCATCGACTTCTCTCAGGAGGAGTGGGAGTGCCTGGACCCTGCTCAGAGAGACTTGTACATGGATGTGATGTTGGAGAACTATAGTAACTTGGTCTCATTGGGTAAGGTCATCTGCCTGAAATATTTTAGAGTCTGTCTCTGCACCATCGGCTTTTGCTATGGGAATGATAGGGCTGTCTTTGAAGAAACCAGGTGAATCTCTTCTCCCTGTGTTCAAAGGGATGTTTTGATATTTGTTGGATTAGAAATGGGTTCATCAAGCTCCTTCCTCTTCCCATACCTTCACACCTTCCTCTGGCTTTTCCTGCAGTGGCCTCTCTTCTTTAATAACTAAGGAGCTGGATTTGCATTATGGAGCATTTAATTCATAACCATTGTCAAAGAAACCAGGTTTCATACTATGTTTAACTTTAGCATATCTAGAGATGATCTGTGACCTTGCTACTCAAAGTGTGGTTGTTTTGAGAAACCGTAGGAAGGCCAGAGCAGAGTTAGTGAAGGAGAAGATACCAAGAAGTTAGTGAAGAAGCTAGATAAGGCCCAGGTGATAGGCAGTTTTGTTGGTTTGGAGGAGGAATGTGGATTGTTTTCTCAGTGATTAGAAGCCTTCATGTGGTTTATGTAGGGTTTTAGCTTTTTTTATTGTTAAGTATTACATACTTAACATCAGCTTCTTCTGGGGCTTTTTAGGTCCTACCCTAGACCTTCAGAAGAGAGTTTGCATTTAGACAAGATCCCCAGGTGATTGTTATACACATTAAAGAAACACTGCTCTTTGTTATTTTTTGACCAAAATGCGGGGAGTACAGCTAGAAACAGGGTCTTGATGTACCGTGACTTTGCAAAGAGCCTCTCCATTTTATGTAGAGGAGGATTGGATAAACAGAATTCATTTTATACTAAGTGAACAAATTACTTTTCAACATATTTGAGGTTGAAAGTTGCAATCTGTGAACTTTGCATTTTACAAAGTTAAATTCGACACTGAATTAAATACTAAAAATGTCTCATGAAACTCCTTTTTTGTTAGCAAAATAACAACAGTAATAATACTAATCCTAATACTTAACACTGTGCTTACTATAAACCAGGCTGTGTTTTAAGCAGAGCAAATACTTTAGCTTATTTAACTTTAACAACATCCCCATGAGGCAGGTAATGTTTTTGTCAAACCCTTTTTATAGATGAGAATACAGAGACACATACAGTGTAAGTGACTTCCCAGGGTCACACAGCTACTGGGAGAAGTAGCTGCAATTGAGCCTGTAAGGAGGTCTGGCTCATGAGTCTGTGTTCGCAACCACTGTTTTCTATTTGCTCCAAAGAGAAGGCGCCTGAGTGAATAAAACAAGATCATTTTCCTACTGATGTGATCTCATGCTTTTCATTTCCATCATACTTCTCTTCTGTGAAGTCTTTATCAATATTATTTTTACTTTTTATTGCAAATTTAACCAAATGTTTTGAGCTCATCATTTAAAAAAAAAAAGTCTATACCATTTAGCATTTCTTTTCTTGCAAGCAGACACTCCATTTCTCAGTTGGATGTGACATTATGGGAGCAAGGACAAGAGTCCTGGATGGTTGTGGGGGGAGGGCCAAGAAGTTGGAACCCAGGAAGGCAAAGGCAGGAGGGAACCATCATTGCAGGGAAACAACCTCACAGGTCACACAGGAGGAGGAGAAACAGGTGGGATGGTGTTTGGAAAACTCCCTACGAAGGACGAAGGCCTCTGGAGGGAGGAAACTGAGATCTCATTTTGGGCTACCAAACAAACTTTCATCTGATCTCATTTCTTACTCTTTGATTTTCTTCTCGTATTTCCCTCCCATTTCAGCAAGGAAGGCATTCTCTTTTGTTTCTGGTGCAGCCATTCTACTTCTATGTTGGATTCAGCTGCTTTCCAGCACTTTTGCATTTCTGCAAGTGTATGAATGAATAAATGCATTCATTCATAAGTTCTGCAAATATTTTGACTGCCTGCTTCTAGCCAGGCATTGTATTGGGCACTATCGATACAGTCATGCACAACGTTGATAACTTGCCCATTCTCAAATGCAGTTTTATGTAGTCAGAAAGAAACTGAAAATAAGTACATAAATAAGTACATAAATAATGTCATATAATGAAACATATTGGTTAAAGAAGGTAAAGAGCATAAGAGAATAGAAAATGATAGAAATTGGGGCACCTGGGTGGCTCAGTCGTTAAGCGTCTGCCTTCGGCTCAGGTCATGATCCCAGAATCCTGGGATCGAGCCCCGCATCGGGCTCCCTGCTCGGCTGGAAGCCTGCTTCTCCCTCTCCCACTCCCCCTGCTTGTGTTCCCTCTCTTGCTATGTCTCTCTCTCTGTGTCAAATAAATAAAATCTTTAAAAAAAAAAAAAAAAAAAGAAAATGATAGAAATTGATAGGTCTAATTTAGATAAGATGGTCAGGGAAAGCTTTCTTGAATAGAAACATGAAAACTGGGATCAAATTTTATGACTATTTGGGGGAGGAATATATCTGTCACAGTGAACAGTAAATGCAAAGGCTCAGTGGTTGCAAAGAAACTGTTGGAATTGTAAGAAGGCCAGGGCAGAGTTAGTAAAGGAGCGTAAAGAAATTAGGTTGGTGAGATAGGTGAGGGCTCAATAATACAGTTTTTTTGTTGTTGTTTTAGGGTTTTGGGTTATGTAGCCTTTCAGTCTGAAAGAGTTCATACATCTTTCCTTGACTTGCATTCCTAGCTGCTTTTGAAGATTATAGGCCAGTTATTTTGTGGAGTGTCCCTCATTTGAGTTTGTCTGCACTTTTCTTCATGATTAGACTTAGATTTATGCATCTTTGGCAGTAATATCACAGAATTGATGCTGTGTTCTTGCATTCTGTCAGGTAATGCAAATGGTTTGTCATTACTGATGATACTTTGAGCGCTTGATTAGGTTAGTGTCTGCTGGCTTCCTCCTTGTAAAAAAAAAATTTTTTTTTTAAAGATTTATTTATTTATTTATTTGACAGAGAGAGAGAGCACAAGTAGGCAGAGCAGCAGGCAGAGAGAGAGGGAGAAGCAGGCTCTCCACTGAGCAGGGACCCCAACACGGGGCCCAATCCCAGAACCTCATGACCCGAGCCGAAGGCAGACTCCTAACCGACTGAGCCACCCAGGCGCCCCTCCTCTTGTAAAATTAATAATTTTTCCTTTAATGGGTATTTTTTGAGGAGGAACTTGGAAACTATTAAATATATCTGTCCAAATTTTCAATTTATTCATATATTGGATCTTTAGTTGGTGGGTTGTAAGCTGTTCTTATTTATTTTGAAGTTCAAAATATTTGAGCTTGTCCCAGATTTGATCTATGGGAACCCTCTCCTGAGGCTTCTGTGTCCTTTGGCACAACTCTGTTACTCATTGAGCATCTCCTTATTTTCTGACACAACAGCATGTTGGCTCATCTTGTACTTTCCCTGCTCCAGTCCTAAAGTCAACCATTTCTTCAAGGTGGCCTAGTTTCTTTTAGTCGAGAATGGTAGTTAGAAGCCAATATTTTCATACTAGGGTTGCTCATTGCTGTTGGGAGATGGCTGCTCCCAAGTCTCTGAGTGGTCAGAGCTAGGGAATATACTTATATACATACATACGTGTGTACACACACATTTACATCTGTGTATTGAAAACCATGAGATGACCCCCACCTCCCCTCCAGCAACCTTCAGTTTGTTTCCTATAGTTAAGCGTCTCTTATGGTTGGCCTCCCTCTCTGTTTTTATCTTATTTTATTTTTCCTTCCCTTCCCCTATGTTTATCTGTTTTGTTTCTTAAATTCCACATATGAGTGAAATCATGTGGTACTTGTCTTTTTCTGACTATTTCACTTAGCATATTATCCTCTAGTTCCATCCATGTCGTTGGAAATGGCAAGATTTCATTCTTTTTGTAGGCTGCGTAATATTCCGGTGTGTGTGTGTGTGTGTGTGTGTGTGTGTGTGTGTGTACCACATCTTCTTTATCCATTCATCTGTCAATGGACACTGGGCTCTTCCCATATTTTGGTTATTATGGACATTGCTACTATAAACATTGGGGTGCATGTGCCCCTTCAAATCACTATGTTTGTATCCTTTGGATAAATACCTATCCAAGGATAGGCAATTGGTGGGTCTATTTTTAACTTTTTGAGGAACCTCCATATTGTTTTCCAGAGTGGCTGCACCAGTTTGCATTCCTACCAACTTACTTTCTATATTTCTAACTCCCTTCTCTGACAGTGAAAAATTTGGCTTCCATTTTCCTTAATATGTTATTTGCTCAAACTCTTTGTATGTAGCCAATCTTCCATTACCAGTACCACCACTCTGATCATGTGATTGACCCTCTCATCCTCCTTGGGCTGTGACCTCCATGCCAGGTCACAGACACTTGTCTTTAACCTTCTTGCACATGGGACAACTCTTTTACACTGACACCCTCCTCACAGAGGGTAACAGTATTGTTTGACTTTCAGTACCCTACTCTGGGCTTCATTTTATTAAGTCTTGAGTATGCGTTTTAAAAATATTCATTGTGGTGAAATGGGAAGTATTCATTAAGCTCTTCTGTTGTATACCAAAGTGTGATGGTTGCCTTGAGGAAAATCAGTTTTGCAGTTGTTTGAATTGTGAGTCAAACTAGGTGTCCTTTCCCCAGAATACCACTTTGTTCTTGAAAGAATGGCCAACAGACAAACTTTTATTGTTCAGACTTAGGTAGTTGGAAAAATGTTCTTATAAGCACGCCTTTGAAGACAAATAACAGTATTTGTTGCCAATGATTAATTCAGACTTTCAAGTAAAAATTAGAATTGTGTGAAACAGCTACCATTTTGAGCTTTACAACTTCCCAACACATAAACATTTTTTTGATGAGATAGATGGTAATATTAACATACGATTTTTAATATATTGTGTAATGAAATATGTCAACATTTCAAAGATCTGCATAACTCAGTGAACCACTATTTTTCATATGACCAGTGCATGATATTACAAAATTATGCCTGGATAAAAGATCATTCATAGTGCAGTGGATTTTAAGGTAACCTAATATGAAAAGTTCATGGGTATAGTTGCATATTTCACATTGCAGCTAACCTTTAAGAGACTATCCCTTCTCGAGTTTTACTACAGTGTCAAAGAGTATCATATTTATAATATCAAAAAATAACAATTACATATATGTGGGAAGCTAGATTTTCTTCATATACTTCAATCAAAATAGTGTATTGCCACAGAGTGAATACAGAAGTAGATATGAGAATCCATTTCTCTTCTATTAAGCCATATATTAAAGAGATTCACAAAAAATTAAAATAATACTTATCTTTTGTTATTTTGGGAAATATAATTTTCACAAATTTGTTATTTGTGTTAACAGGCAATGATTTATTATTTTCAAGTGAATTAATAAATATCTTTAATTTCTCAGTTTTAATTTCTAATATGGTAAATATCAAAAACTATAACTCACAGAAAATCTCTTGAGTCCTCAATAATTTTTTAACATTTAAAAAGAAGTTAAAACTATATTCATTTGCTAGCATTGTTAAACCTTACTTACCAAGTAATTATAATACAGGTTCTTGCGTGGCAATTCAGATTGGTTGAGCTAAATTCAAGTTTACTGAACTATTTATTGATGTTAGACTGCACAGAAGTGCACTCCTTTTAGTTTACTTTGACCATCTCAAAGTAGTTGTAATATTAGATTGGTCAGTTTAAATACCTTGGCTTCCTTTTGGATATACACACAGTCCTTATACCCAAATGTTAATATATACAAAGCAATAAGACATTGTTAAGTAAAACAATAGTTACTGTAGTTTAGCTATGACCAACTGGCCATGACTAAAATTACTTCCCACAAATACATCCACAGTACTTCTCTACCCTTTAGTAAATCAACTAAAATGTTATAAAATCACCATTAGATAAAAATACTAACCTTATGTATTTTGTATTTGAAATAAATTTATGCACGAGCAAGCAAAGAATTCATCAATAATTTTTAAGAATGTAAGGGATTCTGAGACCAACAAGTTTGAGAACTATTGCTCCAGATGATGGGTCTTTCAATACATGGTCTCTGTGAGGCCTCAGATGAATGCCTTTTTCCACTCAGGCTGTGTTACTCCAACTACCTTGTGGAGAGTCACTGTATGGATACATAAATTAATATTTGGTTATAGATCCAAGGGAGGGAATCCCTGCATAGATTTCTGGGACTCTGTTACATGGCTCCTTTATTTACTTAACCTTGAACTACAAATTCCAGCTACCTTAGCAGCCCTGAACTCAGATCCTTTGCCCAGTGAGACCACTGCTCTCTATTTGGAGAGCATTTTCCTGTACCTTGTTTTGGAGGATGCAGCCAGGCATAAAGGGTGAATATGAAGTTCTCCTGATAATCTTCTCTAAAAGTTTCTCAGCCCTGTGTCTAGTGTCCTATTTTATAGCTTTTGGTTGTTTGTGGTTTGAGAGTTAAATCTAATACCGGATTTTTCTTCATAGCTAGGGCTGGAAATGTCTCACCCTCATTTTGAAGAAATTTTTTGCTTTATATAAAACTCTAGATTTTCTAGCTTTCTTCCTTCGGCCATTAAAGATATCATTCCATTGTCTGGTAGCTTCCATTGTTACAGATGTGAAGTCAGCCGTAATGTTTAGTTGTTCCCCTAACTTTAATGTCCCCCCTTCCCTGCCTCCTTTTACTATTTTTCCTTTATCTTCAGTTTTCAACTGTTTGATTATGTTCTCAATTGTTGCTTTCTTTGTATTTATCCTGCTTGCAGTTTGCTAAAAGTAGGTTGATTATTCATACATTTCAAGAACATTTCAACGATCTTTCCAAGTACTCACTTGGTTTTGTCCTCTCTCTAGAATGCTCTTGCCTGAAGTTGGACTGTTTGGTACCGTTGCACAGATCTGACACTGTTCTTTTTTTTTTCCCCTTCTTTTTTCTCTTTGTGCTTCTGTTTGGGTTTTTTAGTTGTAGAATTTCTGTTTTACAATTTTAGAGTTTCCATTTCTTTGCTGAAATTTCCCATCTGCTCACTGTCCATCTTTTCTTCCAGAATCTATAAAATACAATTGATTGGCCTTGCCTATTGATTCTAATATCTGTGTCATCTGTTCTTTGTCTCTTTTGTGTTTTTTTTTGGGGGGGGGTGATTATATGTTGCACTTTCCCTGTTCCTCACCTACCTCATAATTTTTTATTGTGTGCCACACATTCTGAAGAACAGTAAAGAATAGATGGTTCCCTGCCCATAAAAGTATATGCTCCTTTCTCAGTTATTTAGGGGGAGGGGGTGATAACTCAGATCCCACCAAGCATGGAGCTGAGCTGAGACTGAGTCTTAGCTTTTCTTAGTTTCAGTTTATTTCTGGTTTCAAATTAGATGTAAAAATCTTTCTTTGCCGTAAACTTCCCACATGACCATGTGCTTATCTCTCTGATTGTATCAGGATTTGAGCGAAGTGGAGGTTGTATTATGGTTTTAGTTGGTTTTGTTTCACACGTTTCATCTCCAGTAGAGCCTTGGAACTTAGTAACTGCTTGGCTTGCAGAATTTTGTCTGCTTTCTATCCCAGCACCCAATCACTCAGAAAAATTCCTGTGAAGAAGTATTACGTAGTTTAATGTTTTGTTTTGTTTTGTTTTTTTAAGTATAGTTGACCTACAATATTAGTTTCAGGTGTGCTTGATTTTGTTTTTGAGTTTGGGGATTTTCTAGATTCCAGTTCTTCATGCCAGCCTACACAGTCATTAAAAGTTCAGCTGAACCACACTTGGGCACATAAGGGCTTGATTGATGGAAGGGCACATTTGGTTTAAGGGGTCATCCATATGGGGAGATAAGGAACTTGTTAAAGTGATCTTTGTGGAATCCTCCAGAAAGCTGTTAGATCAGAGCATTAAGATCATAAAAGCTGAAAAGTCAAAGCTGAGATTGTTGTTCAACAGGGTAGAGACATGATGCTTAGCAGTGAGCTTAATAAATCTCCCAATTCACTTATGGGTATTATTTCCAATTTGTCTTGTATTTCTCTGCTGAGGGTTTTTTTTTTTTTTTTTTCCTGGTGAAGTTTTCTGGGAAAGGAAATAAAATCTGTGGTTTTCTTGTTTTCTTTCAGATTTGGAGTCAACATATGAGACCAAAAATACAATTTCAGAAAAAGACATTTTTGAAATAAATTTTTCCCAATGGGAGATGAAGGAAAGAAGTAAAACTCTTGGCCTTGAGGCATCCATTTTCGAAAATAATTCTAAGTGCAAAAGCAAATTTGAGGGACCACAGGGACATCAAGAGGGATACTTTAGTCAAATGATAATTAGCTATGGAAAAATGCCCACTTATAGAAAAAGTAAATCTTTTAGTGCACATCAAAGAATTCATAATAGAGAGAAACGCTATGTTTGTAAGGAATGTGGGAAGGCGTGTAGTCATGGCTCAAAACTTGTTCAACATGAGCGAACTCATACAGCTGAAAAACACTTTGAATGTAAAGAATGTGGGAAGGACTTTTTTAGTGCCTATCGACTCACTGTGCATCAGAGATTTCATACTGGTGAGAAACCCTACGGATGTAAGGAATGTGGGAAGACCTTTAGTTGGGGATCTAGTCTTGTTAAACATGAAAGAATCCATACTGGTGAGAAACCCTATGAATGTAAAGAATGTGGCAAGGCCTTCAGTCGTGGCTATCACCTCACTCAACATCAGAAAATTCATATTGGTGTGAAATCTTACGAATGTAAGGAATGTGGGAAGGCCTTTTTTTGGGGCTCAAGCCTAGCTAAACATGAGATAATTCATACTGGTGAGAAACCTTATAAATGTAAAGAATGTGGGAAGGCCTTCAGTCGTGGCTATCAGCTTACTCAACATCAAAAAATCCATACTGGTAAGAAGCCTTATGAATGTAAAGTATGTGGAAAGGCTTTTTGTTGGGGTTATCAACTTACTCGACATCAGATATTTCATACTGGCAAGAAACCGTATGAATGTAAGGAATGTGGGAAGACCTTTAATTGTGGCTCAAGTCTTGTTCAACATGAGAGAATCCATACTGGTGAGAAACCCTATGAATGTAAAGAATGTGGGAAGGCCTTCAGTCGTGGCTATCACCTCACTCAACATCAGAAAATCCATACTGGTGAGAAACCTTTTGAATGTAAGGAATGTGGGAAGGCCTTTAGTTGGGGTTCAAGCCTTGTTAAACATGAGAGAGTCCATACTGGTGAGAAATCCTATGAATGTAAAGAATGTGGGAAGGCCTTTGGTAGTGGCTATCAACTTACTCGACATCAGATATTTCATACTGGTGAGAAACCCTATGAATGTAAAGAATGTGGGAAGGCCTTTAACTGTGGCTCAAGTCTTACTCAACATGAGAGAATCCATACTGGTGAGAAACCCTATGAATGTAAAGAATGTGGGAAGGCCTTCAGTCGTGGCTATCACCTCACTCAACATCAGAAAATCCATACTGGTGAGAAACCTTTTAAATGTAAGGAATGTGGGAAGGCCTTTAGTTGGGGTTCAAGCCTTGTTAAACATGAGAGAATCCATACTGGTGGGAAATCCTATGAATGTAAAGAATGTGGGAAGGCCTTTGGTAGTGGCTATCAACTTAGTGTTCATCAGAGATTTCATACTGGTGAGAACCCTTATCAGTGTACAGAATTTGGGAAGACCTTTGTTCATGGCTCAAATCTTGTTCAACATGAGAGAACTCCTAGTAATGATAAGCCTTATGAATATAAAGGATGTGGGGAAGCCTTTATATGGACAACTTATTCAAATGAGACAGTTGATATTGGTGAAACTTTATGATTGAAGAGATGAAAGAAAATTTTTTATGTGTATAAACAACTTAACGTGAGGAATCTTAATCTTGAGAAAGCTTATGAATGTAGGGAATGTGCAAAAGCCTTATCTGTGTGTGGACAATTTACTTGATACCAGAAAATTCATACTAGTGAGAAATACTTTGAATATAAGGAATATGAAAAGGCCCTTAGAATTTTATACAGTCTTATTGAATATCAGTTTATACTGATGTGAAATCATTTAAATGTAAGGAATGTGTGAAGATCTTTATTCATGGCACAAAAGTCTGGTAAACATTGGGGAATTTGTACTCATTAGAAACACTTTAAGGAATGTAGGAAGAACCAAAACCTAATTCAGTTTTTGCTGTGTGCATTAGAGAACTCATACTGCTGTGAAATTTTATGAATTTAAGGAATTTGGGAAGGCTTACAAATGTGATAAATATCTTAGAGTATATCATAGAATGAATGCAAGTGAGAAACCCTTTAAATTGGGATCTAGGAAGGCCTTTAGACAAGAACTACTAAAACTGTTGTCTAGAGACTTGTGCCAGTCCACAAAATTGTTACCTGTCCATCATGAGATGAATGTGGAAAATAAGAGTAAGTGTTTGGAAACTTATAGCAATTTCATATTGCCATAACATCATTGTGTTTTATAAAAGTATCAATCAGTTCATGAATGATTAGAAGTTAAAAGTTTGCCCTTTCCAAGAAATAATTTGAGAGACAACATTCAGTTTTAAAAACATGAGACAAGTCACAATATAATTTAATTAGAATAAATGCTTCACTTGTCACCTCTCTGATTAGAATAGCAGAATATTCACACTACAGGAAGATTTGGCTAATGTGTGAGTCACAACTTCCTTATGCCTATAATAGCATAATTTATAACAAATAGTGTTCATTTAATGAAGGTATAGAAGCCTTCTGACACTATTCAACCTTTGTTAAACTTCAGCGAATTCATCCTGGAGAATAACCTTATCAATGTAATAAATACAGGAAATCTCTCACACATGGCACAAACCATACTTACTGTCCTCACCATTCCACCTTCTTACTACCTATGGGATGTTGGGGAAAATGCTTATCTCCTCTGGGCATCGTCTTTAAAATGTTGGTGATGGTAACTAATAGTCCTATTTCAGAGATTGCATGGATTTAGTATGCATCAGATCCTTGGAAGAGTATCTCGTATGTAGCCTATCCTCAATACATGTTTGCTATTGTTCTTATTATCTTCATCATTAGTATTACTATTAGTGAATTCTTATGAAAAGAATGCTCATTGGTGTAATGAATTTAGACAAGCTTCCATAACCACTCATCCATTTGAATTTCAGATAGTTCTCATTATGGATAAAATCTAGAAAAGCACAAACTTGAGAGGATTTTTATTCAGAGTTTATCCCTTAAGCTGCATAAAAAATGAAGGCTGAAAAGAAATGTGGACTTAGTGTTAAAGATGCTGGGAATATACCTATTGAAGAACCAGGGAGAGGTGTAAAGCAATTTGCCTGTGATGAATAAAAACAGAGAAGTAGCCAGTGATTAAGATTCTCTGCTCACATTTTGAGATAAATTACAAATTAAAAAAAACAAAAATTTGTCCGTTTGCGAATTCTTTCCCCAAATTTTATATTACAAATTTCAGACACTTAGAAAAATTTAAAGAACAGTATAATAAACATCCATGTACTCTATTTAGAATCAGTAATTATTAACATTTGATCATACTTGCTTTCTCTCTGAAATTATAGGTATGTATGTGTACGTATACTCACCAATATCTTATGACATAGAAGTGATACTTAATTCCTGAATATATTTGCATGCATCTTTTAAGAATAAGAACAGCCTTTAATACCATGGTCACACAAGAAAATTATCAGTAATTCTGTAATATTCTTTTATATTCACTTCATATGTCCCAATACTCGCAAGGTATCCTATTGCTATTTATTTTCTAACCAGCATCTTTTCTATGTTCATGTATTGCATTTGGTTATCATGTCTCTAGATTTTAATCTTGAAAAGACTTTTTGAAATGTTAAGGAAAGCTGTTTTATAGAATGCCGTGCATTCTGGATTGGTTTCTTCCCTCATGGTGAGCTTTAATTTGTGCCTCTATCCTTTGTATCTCTCATAAAGTCGAGTTAGAGCCAGAGACTTAAACATTTTTGGCCAGAATACATGATATTTGGTGATACATACTTCATATTGCAGTACACCAGAAACACATAATACCCATTTTTCTCACTACTGCCAATGCTAAGTTTGGTCATTTGCTTAAGATGGTGACTGCTAGAGCTCTCCATTATAAAGGTCCATTATACAGCTAGTAAGATTGGTGAACCTTTCAACTACTTTTGAAAATGTAGTCCTGTCATATGTATATGTAAGTTCTGAATTAAAGATAAAATGGAAACAATTACAGATTGTTCAAAAAAGAATGATAGTTAAATTGTGTATCAGAAGTTGTAGAATGTGCCTGAGGCTCTATTCAGTGGAAAATACCTTTTAATGTGTCTTGGAGGAAACCAAGATGCATCTGGCAAGATGGAGGGCCAGAACTATGCTTTGTTTTCCCCAGTATCTGCACCATCCCTGTCACACTGAACTAAGAAACTAGAAAAATAACAAACCCTAAACCAATATACAGAAACAATTTATATAACTAAAATTGTCCCAGAACTTCTGAAATTATGTCTCAAAAATTACCAGTACTGAATAGTACTTGACAAACAGTGGGATTCTCTGGTTAATGAAGCCTATGAAGTAGAAACTACTAAATCCCCTCTCAAGGAAAAATCAAAAGCACCTAGTCAACTTAGAAAACTAAAGAGTATTCTATTGAATGAAATTGTTTGACTTCGTTTAAACTGGTGATCTCAAACTTTACCATGGAAATACTGATTCCCATTACCTATTTGCATATTAGGGATATGAAACTGCTTTGGGAATGCTGCCATAACTAGGAGGCCCTAAAGTTGGATATTTCAGTCACTAAGTCTGCTTGTTATGATGGAACGGTAGTTAGCATCATGCTCTCAAATGATTGCCTTCTAATGTTTTCTTTTATTCGTGAGTAAAAATCTTTGTTGTATCTAAGTCAAAAGGGCTCCTGAGTTATCAAATGTCATTTCATCATCTCTTCCTGCAATTGTATAGTATTTAATTTGTTAATGTGATGATTTATATTGACAGATTGTTTGATTTTCTCCCATTCCTGGATATATCCAGGTTAATTATTGGTATATGTATGTATTCTGGTGCACTGCTAGATTTCATTTGCTATTATTTTATTTAGAATTTTTACATCTCATGAGTGAGATTATATAAAAGTTATACTTTTGAGGTATTTTTGTTTGTTTTTGTATTGCAATTACCTGTTCTTTAAAATTGTATGACTGTATTGGGTTGTTTTGTTTTGAATTGGAGATCTTTAATCACTTTTCTAGTTGCATCTGTTGATTTTCTTATCTTTGAAATTCTACTTTGGACACAACAAATTCAGAGTGCCCAGCACAATTCCTTTAAGGAGGCTTTGCAGCCATGTAGTACCAGCTAAGATTCACATAAAAGGAGCATTACAACATTGAAAATCCTTCATTATGTCTTCTTGGGAATACTATGTTGGGAAATCAGAGCTCCTTATCAGACTGTTATGATCATACTTGTGCATGTTTTTCTCCATATACTGAAAGTGGAGTTGCTTGGGTTTGGTCATGGGTATGCCTATGTTCAACTTTAGTAAGTTTAATTTTTCTAAATAGGTTCCAAAAATTCCAACTGGCACTCCCACCAACAGTGTATGAATGTTCTGCTTTCTCCATATCCTTGACAATATTTGGCATCATCAATTAAAAAGAAAAGTGTTTGCTACTCTGGTAGGTATCATGGTTTACATTTCCATTCTTTTCTGATTATTTATTAGCTATTTGGATATTCTTGCAATATTTGTCCACTCCTTCCTCCTGACATTGGATGTATTAGGTGTGTCTGGTTTCACAAAGCATTTGTAAAACTTGTAGGACAGCATTTACCGCCTAGGCAGTGACTCTGTGTGTGTGTGTGTGTGTGTGTGTGTGTGTGTGTGTGTGTGTGTTCCCCCACCGGACATGAGTTGGTGGCTGTGATGGAATCAGTTTTATCTCTGTATCTGTAGCTCCCAGTATGAACCATGACCCTTAGTTATTTGATGTAGTTAGGATACACTCAGCAAAAATCAAAATACCAGACTAGCCTAAGCAATGAGGAAGTATATTGAGTCATATAACAGGCTTTTTTGGGGGGTGAGGAGAGAAGAGGTTCCAGAGATTTTTGATTCATCAGCAAAATGAAATATTCAGAGACTCAGATTCTCTTCTGTTTTTCACTTTGTCTTCCCCAGTGTTGGCTGGCGTACCGTGATGGCTGACAGATTTCTAGACATTATATACAGGCATGACAATACTGAGGGAAAAGAGTAGGAGAGATCATTTTCTGTGACTCTTAAGGGCAAGGAACATTTCCCATTAGTTAACAGTATGTTTGCTCTTAAACCTAATTGTTAACTTGGGTCATAGGTAATTTCTGAAGTAATCACTGGTATACTTTAAATTAATTACAGACCCTTGGAGTTTTTATTTAAATGTAGCAGGCTCATAAATTTTACTATCTTTTTATGCATGTATGAAGAAAGAACCAGTGATCCTTTATTTTAACAACAAAAAATTTTACATGTATATATTTCATAAAACAGATGACAGTTTAAATTAAATGCATATATTAAGACCATCAAGTATAATTACAGACTAATCAGAGGTTAGTGTTTATTTCAAAAAGATAGCAAAAATTCTGAAGTATTAAATTCAGTATTAGAACATTTACTAGGAGTTTTTTATTTTCTGATTGTTTTTTTTTTTTTGTAACTATGAGGGACAGGGGAAATATTAATGGTTTAACCTTGTAAAATTTTTTCATTCTTCCAGAGTCAGAGAAGGCTACTTTTTTAAGTTTAATTCCTGGAATTCTGTTAGCTTTAAGGATGAGAAGGCCAAAATTAACAATGTGGAAATGAAACAAAGGTGTGATTAGAATTTGGGGGAAGGGCACCTGGGTGGCTCAGATGGTTGGGCGTCTGCCTTCGGCTCAGGTCGTGATCTCGGGGTCCTGGGATCGAGTCCCACATCGGGCTCCCTGCTCCTTGGGAGCCTACTTCTCCCTCTGCCTCTCTCTCTCTGTCTGATGAATAAATAAATAAAATTAAAAAAAAAAAAAAAGAATTTGGGGGAATATATTTACTAAGTTTACTTTTATAGCACACAAACATAGTGCTAAGTTCAAAAGAAATGAGTGTTATTCTCTCCCCTTTTCTCAAGCTATACAGTGACTCTTTAGGGACAACTACATTTTTCAGCATCTTCTGTATTCTTGGGCAGATAGTCTATGTAAATTAGCAAAATTTATTGCCTCAGAGTAGACAGTCAAGATTTGAAAATATTCCATTAATGCATCATAATTCAGTGACATCCATATACCATTATTATGGATTTCAACAATAAAAATTGTGATTCAGTTTAATTCTACTATTCCTGAATGTTTACTGTGGAGAAGTGGGTCTGCATTATCCTTGGCCACAATTTTTTAATATCCATCCTAACTGGTTGCCTTCTATGCCTGATGCTCAAGAGATGTGGCCTCCTCTACCACCATCACTATGGGGGTTTTCTTCACTTCTCTCCTATATTGAATTTTTACTTTTCCATTCATTTAGCTGGTGGAAAACCTCTAGTTGCTTTCTTGGAAGGGGTGATTTTGAAATAATTCATGTGGTTTAAAAAAATTACCCTTCTGTTTCTAGTATCTCCTTATTTGGGCCATATTGTGTTAAATTATTTATGCCTAGGTATAAGTGATTGCTTTAAAAATTTTTTTTAAAGATTTTATTTATTTATTTTAGAGAGAGTGAGCGGAGGGGGAGGGGCACAGAGAGAGGGAGAGAGAGTCTCAAGCAGACTCCACGCTCAGCATGGAGCCCAGAGCCCAATGCAGGGCTTGATCTCAAGACCCTAAGATTATGACCTGGGCCGAAACCAAGAGTCAGGCGTTTAACTGACTGATCCACCCAGGTGCCCCTAAGTTATTGCTTTTAAAAGTCCAGCCCCTGAGGTAAATGCCTGATGTCAGTGATAGACCAAACTTGGACCAATAGATTCCATTATCTGCCAGGCATCGGTACTCCATACTGAGCATAGTGCAGGAGTTGGCAAATGTTTTCTGTAAAGGGCCTGACAGTCAATATCCTAGAGTCTGTGAGCTACAGGGTCTCTATCACAGCTACTGAACTCTGAGGAGGTATCTTGAAAGAAGCCATAGATAATATGGAAGTGATTGAGTGTGGCTGTGTTCCAGTGACATTTGACATGACATTAGAATCTCATAATTTTCTTTTTTTTTTTTTTTTGAATCTCATAACTTTCAACTACCACAAAGGACTGTCCTTTGATTTCTTCCAACATTTACAAATGTAAAAGTACGCCCCCCCCAAAACTGTAAAAATCATTCTTATTCTTTGCTGATTGGCCAGCGCCACAGAAAAAAAGGCAGTGGGCCAGATTTGGCCCATAGGACAAAGTTTTCTTTTCTTTTTTAAAAAGATTTTATTTATTTATTGACAGAGACACAGCGGGAGAGGCAACACAAGCAGGGGGAGTGGGAGAGGGAGAAGCAGGCTTCCCACTGAGCAGGGAGCCCGACATGGGGCTCAATCCCAGGACCCTGGGACCATGACCTCAGCCAAAGACAGACACTTAATGCACTGAGCCACCCAGGCGCCTCCCAAAGTTTTCTGACTCCTGTTAGAGATGAATAACTGAAGAGTCAACGATCATGCTGTAATGGGCATTTTATTTGACCCATGGAGATGGACATAGGAAAATCCAAATATAAATAAAGTTACAAAGTATGATGAATGATACTGAAAAAGAAGAGGATTTTGAGAACCAGTGATGGATGATCTTGATTTAAATAGAGATATAAGGAAGGCCTGTAAGAGAATAAATAAGCAGCAGTTTGAAAGGTGAGAGTAAAGCTTATGGCAAAGACAGGGAGAAGAGAATTGCCAGTATTGCAAAAGCCCCAAGAGAAGAAAGTGCTTGAGACTTTGAGAGGAACTGGAAGAGGTTCAGAGGTGTGGGAACATCACTGCTTTGTGTTCACCTCATCTCCCCTTCATGAAAGCTTAGTTCTTTTTTTTTTTTAATTTTTTTATTGTTATGTTAATCCCCATACATTACATCATTAGTTTTAGATATAGTGTTCCATGATTCATTGTGCATAACACCCAGTGCTCCATGCAGAACGTGCCCTCCTCAATACCCATCACCAGGCTAACCCATCCTCCCACCCCCCTCCCCTCTAGAACCCTCAGTTTGTTTTTCAGAGTCCATCGTCTCTCATGGTTCTTCTCCCCCTCCGATTTCTCCCCCTTCATTCTTCCCCTCCTGCTACATTCTTCTTCTTCTTTTTTTCTTTCTTAACATATATTGCGTTATTTGTTTCAGAGGTACAGATCTGAGATTCAACAGTCTTGCACAATTCACAGCGCTTACCAGAGCACATACCCTCCCCAGTGTCCATCACCCAGTCACCCCATCCCTCCCACCCCACCCCCCACTCCAGCAACCCTCAGTTTGTTTCCTGAGATTAAGAATTCCTCATATCAGTGAGGTCATGTGATACATGTCTTTCTCTGTTTGACTTATTACGCTCATCATAATACCCTCCAGTTCCATCCATGTCATTGCAATGGCAAGATTTCATTCCTTTGACTGGCTGCATAATATTCCATTGTATATATATACCACATCTTTATCCATTCATCTGTCGATGGACATCTTGGCTCTTTCCACAGTTTGGCTATTGTGGACATTGCTGCTATAAACATCGGGGTCCACGTACCCTTTCGGGTCCCTACTTTTGTATCTTTGGGGTAAATACCCAGTAGTGCAATTGCTGGATCGTATGGTAGCTCTATTTTCAACTTTTTGAGGAACCTCCATACTGTTTTCCAGAGTGGCTGCACCAGCTTGCATTCCCACCAACAGTGTAGGAGGGTTCCCCTTTCTCCGCATCCCCGCCAACATCTGTCATTTCCTGACTTGTTAATTTTCATGAAAGCTTAGTTCTGATTTAAATGTTTAAATGTCATTTGGCTGGATCCCCTTTCTTAGGAGTTCCCTTAGACAGTTTATGTGGGTCCCTACAGTAAATGGCATAATTGCTGAGCCCTTGTATGCCTAAAATTTCTTTCTTTTGCTCATGTGTTAGTCTGGGCTTTCCAGAGAAACAAAACCAATAGGATGGGTGGATGGATGGATATGGATGGATGGATGGATGGATAGATATAGATAGATAGATTATAGAGATAGATGATAGAATCTATAGAGCTCTGCATCTATCATCTATCAACCATGTATCTATCTATCTATCTCTATCATCTATGTATCATCTATAGAACCAATAGGATATATAGGGAGAGGGAAAGGGGCAGGAGAGACAGAAAGAGAGGAGATGGGGGCCAGCAAGTCCCAAGATCTGCATTTGACAAACTGGAGACCCAGGAGAGTCAATGGTATAGTGCGAGTTGGAGTTTGAAGGCCTGAGAACCAGGAGAGTTGATGGTGTAAGTTCCAGTTGGAGACTGAGTCAGAAGGGAGGAGGAGACTGATGTCCCAGCTTCAAGATAAACACAGAAAGCTTTCTTATTTAGCCTTTTCATTTTATTCAGGCCTTCCATGGATTGGGTGAGGACTGCTCACATAGGGGAGGGCAATTAGTCCCCTGATTCAAATGTTAATCTCATACGAAACACTCTCACAGACACACCCAGAAATGGTGTTTAACCAAATACCTGAACACCTGTGGACCAGTGAAATTGGCACATAAAATTAACCATCACAGCTCTCACTTGATAGGGGGATTTTGGCTAAAGCAGTAGATGATGTTGGTGTTCAACTCAATCATTGTCAGTTTTTTCCAGCAACAACATGCCTTATCCCACGGAGGGTGACTGAGTAAATTATGTTTATGCTTAACATGTGCCTGGTACAGTGCTAAAAGTTTCACATAATTAACTTTTTTTTTTTTTTTTTGAGAGCGAGCACGAGTGTGGGAGGGAGACGGAGAGAGAAACTCTTAAGCAGGCTTCACGCCAGCACAGAGCCTGATGCAGGTCGGATCTCTCAGCCCTGAGATCATGACCTGAACCAAAATCAAGAGTCAGATGCTTAATCGACGAAGCCACCCAGGTGCCCCATAATTAACCAATTTAAATCTAGCAGCAAACCCCTGCACGTGTGGTAATAATGTTGCCATTATAACAATGAGCAAAAATAGAGCTTATGAATATTAAGCAACTTGCCCAAGGCCCACCATTTCCAAGTGGGATGATATGGATTTGAGCCATATTGGTTGTGTTTCAGGGCCTTTAGGGCTGAACCACTCTTTATTATACAAATATTAAAAGGAATTATCTTCTTAAGGATGATGAAACTTGAATTTCAAATTTTTATCAACTAGTTAGAATTAGCCAGTGCCTAATATTAAATGTACCTTTAAAAATACTGTTTATATTACACATTTATATTTTACGGCACATCTATAACTTTACAAAGTTGGGGAGACCTATTTTTTTTTTAAAGATTTTATTTATTTATTTGAGAGAGAGAGAATGAGAGACAGAGAGCATGAGAGGGAAGAGGATCAGAGGGAGAAGCAGACTCCCTGCCGAGCAGGGAGCCCGATGCGGGACTCGATCCCGGGACTCCAGGATCATGACCTGAGCTGAAGGCAGTCGCTTAACCAACTGAGCCACCCAGGCGCCCCAGGGAGACCTATTTTTATATGTAACCTATTTTTTCTCATTTCTTGAGATCTTGTATCAGTCATTATACCTCTACATAATTATTATTAACACCTGCCCAGATTTCCGTTTTTTGGAACAGAATACTTTATTTGCCTATTCATAATTATTGTTTCCAAAGTTTGCTAATATAAATAATCCTATGGAAAATATAACTTGTCACTTTAACCATTACCATGAAGTATATTCTTTTAAATGGGTTGCATTCAAGAACATATTTGTTTTAAATAAGGGCATAAAATACTCTCTAGGAAAGTTGTATATGAGTTCTTTTACACCAAATTCATTTGGAATTAATAGTGCATGAAAATTATGGTACAATGGATATGATTTTTATAAAAATTTGCTAGTTTTTAGGCCAATATGGAATATTTAATGACATATCCATATTATTATCTCATAAATTTAGATATATTTTCTTTTTTTTTTTAATATTTTATTTATTTATTTGACAGAGAGATAGCGAGAGCAGGAACACAAGCAGGGGGAGTGGGAGAGGGAGAAGCAGGCTTCCCACTGAGCAGAGAGCCTGATGTGGGGCTCGATCCCAGGACCCTGGGATCATGTCCTGAGCCAAAGGCAGATGCTTAACGACTGAGCCACCCAGGCATCCCTAGATATATTTTCATGTACACATTTATTTGTATTAAACCTCCACTTATATCCTTAGCTCATTCTTTTTCACATCAGTGTGTTCATCTGTGTATTGATATATAAAAACTGCTTATTGGGGCACCTGGTTGGCTCAGTCAGTAGAGCACATGACTTGATCTTGGGGCTGTGAGTTCGAGCCCCATGTTGGATATAGAGATTACTTAAAAATGAATCTTTTAAAAAACTGATTATTAATTCAGTCAAATATTTTGTTTCTCATATGTAGAACAAAAAATTTGTGCTTAATTTGCTTTTAACTTGGCAAGGGGGTATTGAAACAGGAGTGTTGTTTTCACAGATAAATCTGTTAATTATTTACTTCATGATTTCACTTGGATATCATGCACTCAAGATTAAGAATTATAGGGGCGCCTGGGTGGCTCAGTTGGTTAAGCGACTGCCTTCGGCTCAGGTCATGATCCTGGAGTCCCGGGATCGAGTCCCGCATCGGGCTCCCTGCTCAGCGGGGAGCCTGCTTCTCCCTCTCCCGCTCCCCCCTCTCACGTACTCTCTCTCATTCTTGCTCTCTCAAATAAATAAATAAATCTTTAAAAAAAAAAGATTAAGAATTATAATAGTCTTCATTTCTATTTTATAAATACATTGGTAGTTTTTTTCATTATTTTTCTTATTGTAATATATGTTAACATAATGTTTACCATTTTAACAATTTTTAAGTGCACAATTCAGTAGCACTAAGTACATTTACACTGCGCAAGCACTACCACTATCCATCTCCAGAACTTTTCACCATCCCAAACCAAAATTCTGTACTTCTTAAGTAACTCCCCATTGCCACAGTCTCTACTCCCCCAAACTCCTGGTAACTACTATTCTACTTTCTGTCTCTATCGATTTGACTTTTCTAGGTACCCTATATAAGTGGAATCATACAATATTGTCATTTTGTGTCTGGTTTATTTCACTTAGCATGACGTTTTCAAGGTTCATCCATGTGATAGCATATATCAAAATTTTCCTTTCTTAAGGCTGAATAGCATTCCACAATATATATACATATATGATAACATATATATATATATGTACATATATGTATATATATCACATTTAGTTTATCCATTCATCTATTGTAGACACTGGGTTTTTACTACCTTTGGCTATTGTGATATAATGTGAACATTGGAGTACAAATATCTGTTGACATCCCCGCTTTCAATTTTTTGGGTATATATGTAGAAGTGGAATTGTTGGGTTAAATGATAATTCTATATTTAAAATTTTGAGGGTTGGGGCACCTGGGTGGCTTAGTCATTAAGCGTCTGCCTTTGGCTCAGGTCACGGTCCCAGGGTCCTGGGATCGAGCCCCACATCAGGCTCCCTGCTTGGCGGGAAGCCTGCTTCTCCCTCTCCCGCTCCCCCTGCTTGTGTTCCTTCTCTCTCTGTGTGTCTCTCTGTCAAATAAATAAAATCTTTAAAATTTTGAGGGTTACCATATTGTTTTCCATAGCAACTGTACCATTTTACATTTCTACCAGCTGCACAAAGGTTGTAGTTTCTCCACATCCTCACCAACACTTGTTCTTTCTTTCTTTTGTTTTAAGTAGCCATCCTACTGGGTGTGAAGTGGTATCTATTTGTGGTTTTGATTTGCCCAATTTCCCTAATGATTAATATTGATCATCTTTTCATGTGCTTATTGGCCATTTGCATAGCTTCTTGGGAGAAATATCCAATTCATTTGCTCATTTTTAAAAAAGATTTATTTATTTATTTTAGAGCACGAGCATGGGGAGGGGGGAGGGGCAGAGGGAAAGGGAGAGAGTCTCAAGCAGACTCGGCACTGAGCACAGAGCCTGACACGGCTTGATCCCACAACCCTGAGATCACGACCCAAGCTGAAACCAAGAATCCGATGTTCAACCAGCTGAGCCACCCAGGCACCCCCATTTGCTCATTTTTTAATTGGGCTGTTTGTTGTTTTGTTGCTGAGTTGTAGGAATTCTTTATATATTCTGGATATTAATCTCTTGTCAGATAGATAATTTGAAATATTTCCTACATTTCTGAGGGCCACATTTTCACTTTGTTTATAGTGACTGCTGATATACAAAGATTTTTGATTTTGATGAAGTCCAACTCATCTATTTTTGGTTTCCTGTGCTTTTAGTGTTATATCTGAGAAATCACTACCAAATCCAATTTCATGAAGTTCCCCCCCTATGTTTTCTTCTAAGAGTTCTATAAGCTCTTCCTTTTAGGTCTTTGATCCATTTTGAGTTAATTTTTTTATTTTTTAATGATGTGAGTTAGGGCCCAGCTTCATTCTTTTGCATGTGGGTGTTCAGTTTTCCCAGCACCATTTGTTGAAGAAACTGTTCTTTCCCCATAAAATGGTCTTGGCCTCCTTGTCAAAAATCAATTGGCAATATAGTGTATGGGTTTATTTATGGTCTCTCAATTCTATTCTATTGATCTGTGTGTCTATCACTTATGTCAGTAACAGTTTTGATTATCATAGCTTTGTCATAAGTTGTGGAATCAGGATGTTTGAGTTCTCTAACTTGGTCAGGTTTTAAAAATAATCCATATGCACTTCAGCATGTATTCAGTGCATATTAAGTGCATGGCTTTTATAATATGCTCATGAGATCAAATATATTCATCATGCAATTTTTATCTGCTTGAAGTATCATTTACTGAGCGATGTGTTAAAATCTCCCACTATGTGTTTGAATTTGTTGCTCCTTGTAGCTTCTAGCATCACTTTTGTCTCCAGGTTCGTTCATTTTGTAACATCCCAGGTAGCCCCAGCATTATTGACTTTTCAGTTTCTGTTTTCACTTTTGCCCCCAGTGCAGATTTCTTTAATATTCTTAGATACTCTGCTATATAAGCACTTGATAGAATATCTGTCAGTATTTGAGATAATTTTTCTATTTTACTGAGCATTTTTAGTTAATTTGTAGGATTTTTCTGCTCCAAATAGAAGTCTTCACATCATTTCATGAAGTCCTGCCAGGTTCTGTTTGTTTTTGGTGCCTACCTACCTCAGCCCCCTTTACTATTATTTCATAGCACCTAGTTGTACTGCATTATAAGTCTCATATTACTGGTCTACCTTTCTAAGTCAACAGGCAGATATATTTCAGATTCATCTCTGTGTCCTCAGTACAAGGGCTATCTCTGTAGGTTAAAAGAAGGTTCTTGGTTCCAGCATCCTGATGGGAAATGAAATCACAAAGTGTCAGAGGTCATGATTGGAACTTACACAAATGTAGTAAATAGTAGGCTGGTGGAAGAAGGACTTTAAATATTTGTTTCTGGGCTAGGTGGAAGAAGGGTCAGTCACATGTCTACAGGGGATAATTTGAGTCTGAAAATTCACAGGAGTACTTACTTATTCCAGGTCCCAGGGCAAAAACTTTCATTCTTACAGTGTCAAGGACATAAACTGTGTATCTGGTTCTATCAGGAATCAAGCTCAGGACAGATTAAGGATAGACATCTTGGCCTAGACCTTAATCCTGAGACTTCTCTCTGTGGGTCTAGTTTCAATTCTACCCTTTTAAGAGAAATTGTAACACCCCTCTGCAAACTTTAAATGAATCAGTATGGCATCTCTGATAGGCTGGAGTACTATTTCCACTCTTGAAAGAACCTAGGGTTCCCAAGGTTGGAGGTAGCAGTTCAGATTTATCGAGCCCAAGTTTCAGAATGGAATTATTGTAAATTGGCTAGTTAGGAGATACAAAACATGACTGTTCTTTCATGGATTGTAGCTGCTCTTTCTGTACCTGCCTTAAAGCAGTTTTCTATCTCAATTTCACAAAGATAGACATGGGGGAACACTCAGTTTAAAAGCCAAGTATAGCAGGCTTTGATAATTCCACTAACTTCTGCTAATGCTCATTGCTTATGTTTCCCAAGCATAGAAGCATTTATTTTATTTAAGCTCCTATCTTGTAATATTCTGTTTTTTATTATGTTCTGTTAGCCACTGTATAGTACATCATTAGTTTTTGATGTAGTGTTCAATGATTCATTAGTTGCATGTAACACCCAGTGCTCATAATATTCTATAAATTAACTTGGCTCCTCTTCCCCGAGGGATGGTCTTAAATAATAGCCTCTAATGACTTTTCTTCCAAAGCTCATGTAGTCTTTCAAAATGTCATTTGGCACTATTTGAATTCTTCTAGAAAAGCAGAAAAGTATGTCCTAGAAGGGAAATAAAAATGTCTCCCCCTTGCAGGTATTCTGAATTTTTGATGAGGTGGGAATGAATACTTACATGGGAATATTCATGTAAAATCTCTGCTCTGTTTTTGATTGAGATGAGATAGGAACATGTGATGACTGTTCTTAGTGTACAGTAACCTGGATGAATCAGTAAAGATTGTTAGGCTGTAAAAAATGACCCAGAATGACTGGTTCAACCAGGAAAATTTTTCTGTCACATAAAATTCTGGAGGTGGCAGTCTAAGCCGGGTGTGGCTCTGCTCCAAAGTCCTCCAAACCATCTTATCCAAATCCAGGCAGTGGAATGGAGGCATGGAGGAAGGAAGAAAGGGAGATAACCAGGTATGTTTAAGGTAGGTTCCTTCAAACTGCCACACAATTTCAATTATCTCCAGTTGGACATAACAGAAGAGCCATGGACCAATAAGGTGGGGGAATCATCATCCTAGTGGTGCACACAAGGAAATAAAGAAGTGATTGTTCTTTTATTATGGAAGAAAGGGAGATTGATATGGGGGGGTAATTAGCAGACGCCCTAATTCAAATACCAACCATGGAACCCGACTTCCTGGATGCCAGTATTGAACAAAAGATCTAGTAGGCTGGAATTAAATGATTGAAATGGGGGCTTACCGGTACACTTGCAGTATTTGAGAATCTTTGTGGAATTTGTGGTCTCTCACATCCCATCATGTCCTGCTGATTCTACTTAATGTATGAAAAATATTTGATTTTTTTCTACCATCACAGCTGTAGTGAATCTTCCTTATGTCCAATCAGGATTATTGCAATGCCTAGTAATATTGGACAGATACCTTGTATTCAGTTTTTTCTGCTGCTCATCTCATTCCCACCCTACATCTAATATAGTGTATATGGCCACCAAATTGAACTTTCTGAGACACAAGTCTAGTGTGACTGAGAAACTGATTTAAATTTCATCCAATTTTAATTAATTTAAATATTAAAAAAGCAATGTAAAATATTTTACCATTACTGACAACTTTATTGTTTTGGTAGGACTACATTTCACTTCAACCATTGCATTGCATAGATCTTATTTTTGTATTATAGTGTGCATGTAGTGTATATGTTGTTTCTAATGTTACACATAAACACATCACTGACCTAGCTGATGTCAAGCAATTGATGTGTTTATTTGGATATTTTATGAAAGCAACATGAGTTACAGTGATATGAAGGAAATAATTGGTAATTAAATATACTTATTACTTTAATTACAGTTAAATTATTCTAGGTTAAATAAGTGTGTACTGATTTTAAAACTTAAAATGAATACATATTAATGATGCATAGTCAAGTAGAGGCCAGTACTGTGGCCAGAATAGTAAAAAAAATAAGAGACTGGAAGAAGTACTGTGAATTTCACAACAAATGCCAATTACAATTTGCTGTGAATAGAGCAAAATAAAAAAGCTGTTAGATAATGTACAAAAATTAAAGTAGAGAATATTGTGAGACATTTGCAACAAATACATAACACATTTGATGAGAATTTTCCTTTTGATAACCAAAAAGGAATAGATAAAATTAGTTGCCTGAAATCATAATTAAATGGGCAACCAAAATTTTAAATAACTTTGAAACATAATCTGAGCTTATAACTTTGTGTAGCTATAAAATGGCTTTGTGTGTTACATACATAAAACACCAAATTTTAAGTGGAAATATGGGAAGATAAATTATTACTGTAGTTATGGAAGTTTTGTTAGGATATTATGAAAAAAGAAAAATTATATTTGTATAAAAAGTAAAAAAAAAAAAAATTTAAGCCACCAGTCAACTGCCTATAAAAGATCTTTCTAACAATATCAAAGACTAATTCAAAATTAGTAAAGCTACATATATTCTTCTCTAGCTTTAGATGAGTTGTACAATATGAAATATTGCCCACTTAATACTCTGGGTCATTTTGCCTCAAAAGACTTCCAAATCAAATAGAAATGTTGTCAGTTTGCAGCCTACAAAATCAGAGTCATAGCATAGATATTTTAAAATATTTTTTATATGTCAAAAAAGAATTTCCACTAGATATGAAAAAAATAATTTCTATTATGATTAAACAGCTATGCTAAGTTAAAAATGTGAATTCCGTAAATTTTAAAGAGCTTTATGTCTCCCTCATTGATTTGCTCCACAGTATGAAAAGTATGATGGTTTAGTATATATGGGTAAATATGAATCACTGTCACTTTATGGAACTGTTGAAAGAAATAGAAAACAATGAATTTATTTATGTTCTTTGCCAATGTTCATTGGTTCAATGGTTGAAGAGTTTTACAGATCTTTTACAAAGATTTACTGTATTTTGAACTCCAAGGCTTTCTTTAAAAAAATACTTGGCAAATATTTCATAATCAAGACCCCCAAAATGACAGTGTGATTTGTTTTCTTACCAGTATCACACTACATATAAACAAAGAAAATCTGGAACGCCAAGGAAAGGAAAAGCTGTTTTTGTGACCTAACTAAAAGGGTAGGAATATTTCTTGAAACTGATACTTTTCATAAGTTAAAAATAATTTTACTTATTTTTCTATCATGAATCAATATATGAAAGATTTTCACTGGAATCAAAAGCATTGTCAAAATATACAATGAAGAAACAGGAAATCTTAGTAAAGAAATAGAAACTATATTTAAAAAACACTAAATGAAGATAGTAGAACTGAAAAGTGCCATATCTCAAACATTTGATAGATAAGCTTAACAGCATAATTGAGATGACAAGAAAAAGAATCAGTAAATTTGAAGATAGAGCAATAGAAATTATCCAATCTGAAAAAGAAAAAAGGCTGGAGAGAGTCACTAACAGAGCCAGTGACCTGTGGGACAATATCAAAAGATTTAACACAAGTACCTGGAATCCCAGAAGGAGGAGAAGCAAGGGCAGAAAAAAATATCTGAATATGGACAAAATTTTCTGAAATTTGGGGAAAAGTATAAGTGTACAGATTTCAGAGGCTCAGAGAACCCCAAACAGGAGTAACATAAAACCACACTTAGACCAGCATACTCAAATAGATGAAAACCAGAGGTAATGAAAAATCTTGAAAGCATGCAGAGAGAAATGACATATACAGAGGAAAAATAATTCAAATGACTTCTCATCATAACCCATGGAGGACAGAAATCAGTGTCTATCTTTTTAAAAATACACACAAACCCCAGAATTCTATAGCAAGAAAAATAATCCTGGGGCACCTGGGTGGCTCAGTCGTTGGGCGTCTGCCTTCAGCTCGGGTCATGATCCCAGGGTCCTGGGATTGAGCCCCGCATTGGGCTCCCTGCTCGACGGGAAGCCTGCTTCTCCCTCTCCCACTCCCCCTGCTTGTGTCCCCTCTCTTGCTCTCTCTCTCTCTGTCAAATAAATAAATAAAATATTAAAAAAAAAAAGAAAAATAATCCTTCAAGAACAAAGGCATTTGGTAAAAGAAACTGGTAATTCACCACCGGCAGATGTGCACTCCAAAAAATGCTAAATTAAGTTCTTCAAGCTGAGGGAAAGTGATACCAGATGGAAATTCAGACAATTGGGAATTGGTAGTTGAGAAATCAGGAAGAGCATGGGAAAGGGTAAATATATGGGTAAATGTAAAATATGAGGGTTTTGGGGGGGTGTCTTAATTTCTTTTAAAAAAATTTTTTTTAAATTATGTTCAGTTAGCCACTGTATAGTACATCAGTAGTTTTTGATGTGGTGTTCAGTGATTCATTCATTGCGTATAACACCCAGTGCTCATTACAACACTTGCCCTCCTTAGTACCCATCACCCTGGAGAAGATATTTGCAAATGACATTACAGATAAAGGGCTGATATCCAAGATCTATAAAGAACTTCTCAAACACTCAAAAAACAAAAACCCCAGTCAAAAAGTGGGCAGAAGACATGAACAGACACTTCTGCAAAGAAGACATACAAATGGCTAACAGACGCATGAAAAAATGCTCAACATCACTAGCCATCAGGGAACTACAAATCAAAACCACAGTAAGATACCACCTTACACCGGTTAGAATGGCAAAAATTAACAAAACAGGAAACATGTTGGCAAGGATGTGGAGAAAGGGGAACCTTCTTACACTGTTGGTGGGAATGCAAACTGGTACAGCCACTCTGGAAAACAGTATGGAGGTTCCTCAAGATGTTAATTTCTTTAAAATAATAGCCTGTTTAAATTTCTGAGTGGAGTGCCAATGTGACTTTACATGGATTACTAATTGCAAAGAAAAAAATATACCAATACAATGGAGGGAACTGGTGGTCAATCCATGAATCAAGAGATCAAACATAGTTTCACTTGTATGCCACCTGATATTTTATATTAAATACACTGTTATCTATGAAGTAGTCTTATAAAAAATGTTTAATCTGAAACTTAATCAAGCCTCTAGACATAACCTTCAGTTCACAATAAATACAAAGGATAGAGGAACAAGTTAAGCCCACCTTGAGAAAAAGCAGGACAAATATGGAATCACATTATATAGGTTACTTCTTCTGAGTCTTCAAAAAATGTAAGGAGGTGGAGGGTAAATTCTTGACCAATTCTTACTAGACCCAATAAGCTGCAGTCATATAAAATATATGAGCTTAGTTTGGTTTTTGGCTTTTCAAAAAGCTGGCACTTTTAGAAGATATTCTTTAGCCAATCAGAGAAATTTGTAAATGGGCTGAATATTGTAGAACAATATAGGATTATTATTAGTGTTTTTTAGGTAACAGTGGTTTAATGGTCATCTAGAAGATTACCCTTAATTCTAAGAGTTGTATATTGACTTTTTAGAGGTGAAGTGATATCTAAAACACAGCAAAATGATATATGTAAAATATATTCAATATATATGATATATATATGCATCTGTATATATACATGTTCATATTTATGAGAGAAATATCATATATATTGAACCTAGGTGGAGGGCAAACAAACTTCATTGTAACACTGTTGTACCTTTTATGTAAATTTGAAAACTTTCAAAAACTCAAGGAAAACCTTTCCAAGTCAACCTAGGTCTTTGGCTACCAAATTGTTAAGTTTTTAATTTATTTCAGTTGTAGGGCATGTGGAATGTATGTTATCTGTATTACAGAATTTATTGTAAGAAACTTACTTCAAACTACTCTCCAATTTTTCAACAGCTGAACTCACAATATCCAATAAGGGCACAGTGTTTCTTTTTTTAAACCTTTTTTTTTTTTTTAAGATTTTATTTATTTATTTGACAGAGAGATAGAAGAGCACAAGCAGAGGGAATGGCAGAGGGAGAGGGAGAAGCAGGCTCTGCACTGAGCAGGGAGCCCGATGTGGGACTCTATCCCAGGACCCTGGGATCATGACCTGAGCCGAAGGCAGATGCTTAACCATCTGAGCCACCCAGGCGGCCGGGCACAGTGTTTCTTATTATTAATCTTCAGGGGGTTGAGCTTTGAATAAAAAAGTGTCTTGTTTAATATATTCTATGGGATTTTGTCCAGAATTAATTATCTGAAGAAAATATGGGTGAGCACTGATGCATTTTAAAAATATGCTTATAGGGTCTTCCTTCCACATGAATTTATGTATAGTAATAATGGTGATTATCATTAAAAAAACACAATACTTAGTAAGCAAATACTATGTGCCAGATGCCCCTCTAAGCATTTAAAGTTTGTGTTAAATAATCTTTACCATAACATCATTGGGTGGTAGAATAGTGATAATGGTAAAGGATGTGCCAAAGCTAAATGCTTTCTGATTCTCATTACAGCAGGAGTTTCTCACCACTATGAAATCTTTGATGTTGAGTAAGTTGATAGCAACGAGTAAAGGCCTTTCCACATTCCTTACATTTGTATGGTTTCACACCAGTATGAATTCTCTGATGTTGCCTAAGTCGATCACTACGATTAAAGGCCTTACCACATTCTTTACATTCATAGGGTTTTTCACCAGTATGAATTCTCTTATGTTGAGAAAGACCTGAGATAGAACGAAAGGCCTTCTTACATTCTTTACATATATATGGTTTCAAACCAGTGTGAATTGTCTGATGATAATTCAGTTGAGAATTAAGTCTAAAGGTTTTTCCACATTCCTTACATTCAAAGGGTTTTTCTCCTGCATGAATTGACTGATGTGTTTTAAGGTCTCCAACACGACTGAAGGCTTTCCCACATTGTTTACATTCATATGGTTTCAAATCAGTATGAATTATCTGATGTTGAATAAGGTACGAATGAAGCTTAAATGTCTTCCCACATTCTTTGCATTCATGTGGCTTCTCGCCAGTATGAATTCTTTGATGTTGTGTAAGTTGAGAGCCTCTACAGAAGGCCTTCCCACAGTCCTTACAATCATAGAGTTTCTCACTACTATGAATTCTCTTATGTTTAAGAAGGCTTGAACCCCTGCTAAAGGCCTTCCCACATTCCTTACATTCATGCGGCTTCTCGCCAGTATGACTTCTCTGATGTTCAATAAGTAGATAGCTGCGAACAAAGGCCTTTCCACATTGTTTACATTTATATGGTTTCTCACCAGAATGAATTTTCTTATGTTGATAAAGACTTGAACGATGACCAAAGGCCTTCCCACATTCCTTGCATATATAGGGTTTCACACCATGATGAACTTTCTGATGTAGGCACATATGTCGGTACAATCTAAAAGTTTCCCCACATTCCTTACATTCATAGGGTTTCAAACCGATATGAATTTTTTGATGTTCAGTAAGGTGAGAATAACGTCTAAAAGACTTCCCACATTGCTTACATTCGTAGGGTTTTACACCAGTATGAATGATCTGATGTTGAATAAGCTGTGAATAAAACCTAAAGGCCTTCTCACATCCATTACATTCATAGGGTTTTAAATCAGTGTGAATTTTTTTATGTCTAATAAAATGCTGGAGAACTATAAAGGCTTTTCCACATTCCTTACATTCATAGGGTCTCACACCATTATGGTCTCTCAAATGTTCAGTAAGGTGTGAATATTTTCTAAAGCCCCACCTACATTCCTTACATTCATAGGATTTCTCTCTAGGGTGAATTCTCTGATGTAGAGGAAGAGATATATGTTTTATAAATGTCATTTGACTAAAACATCCCATGTTAGGCCCCTGTTCTCTCCCAAATTCAATTCTGCACTGTGGGTCATTTCTGAAAATAAACCTCGTAAGGTTGAAGGTTTTACTTCTTTTCATTGTCTTCCGATGGTATGAATTTACTTCATAACTGCTTTTTTCTGAAGATAACTTGTTGGTCTCAGTTGTAAAATCAATGTCTGAAAGAAAACAAGAAAATAAAAATAAACAAAAAAACAAAAATAAACAAATAAACAAAGCTATTTTCCTATACTGGGGATGAGGAGGGGCCTTCTAGAGTAAAAATAGTGATGAATTGAGAAGTATATTCACTAGAAGTAAAAGGGTCATAAAATCCTAAAATACTGTCATGAAATTTTTAAAAAGGCAAGAAGGCCTCAGAAAATTATGAAAGTTCATATTGAGAACTATAAAGTTTGTGAGTAGGCAAAGAGAAAAAGTCAGTAGTTCTCATATTTAGTGTGGATCAAAATTATAGAGGGAGCTTCTTATATACACTACCTTTTAGATATCTGCTGAGACTGAGTGAATCAGAATCTAGAGGAGTAGGTTCTGGTCATCTACATTTCTAACATTAATCTATCAGATGGCTTTATGTAATTTTTTCAATGGTTTGTCTTTATTTTAGAATAAAACCCTAAACACATAATCATGAATAAAAAGGATCTGTCTTTTTACACAAATTCATCTCAAGCCCTTGGCCTCTTTTGTTCCCTATATACTATCCAAATGCATCTCTTCAGCTACTAAGACATATATAACCTTTCCCATTTCCTGGGGCTTCACACAGGTGCTCCACCTTTCAGAAATCCTTTTACCTAGTGCCTTTAAATTATTATCTTGCAGATTAGAAATCACTTCTTCAGAAAGGCTGCCTCTGCTAACTCCTAAGTAAATTCATATCCTTTATTCTATATTCCAACACCTAATTTTTATCTTCAAAATACTTTTCTCTATTACATATTTATTTTCTCATTTGTTTTACTACTTATTTTCTTACTCTAAAACTCAAAACTTCTTTTAACTACTACTGCAAAACAAGTCCTTACCACAAGGTAAATATTAATTGTAGGATAAAATACTGAATTTTAAAAATGAACTTGGATGAAGGTAAAAGTAAATAAGAATGAAAATTAAGGTTACTGGGGAAGGCAGCTGAGTAAAATATCCATTTAGTTTCTGAAAATTATGCAACAGTTATCCACCATCTCTCCCTGACTAATCTCTCATACCTTATTACAGTAAAATAGGTTTTCTATCATTTACCTTCTATGGCCTTTAACCATAGAAGGTTATCATTTACCAATCTATGGCCTTTAACTGTAGTGCTGCAAACTCATAGACTAAAAGGCTTACATCTAATGAAAAACTAAAGAATTAAAATGAATGAATTAAATATTAAATCAAAAATTAGAAAAAGAATGATAGTCTGCTGAAGGAAAACAGAAAAAGGGAAATGAATATAATAAAAACAAATTTTAAGTAAAATTGTACAATTAACACATGCAAACAAACCTGTAGCCTACCTATTCAAGGAACAAAAGATAGGAGGAAAATCTAAACACAATGACAGTAGGGAAACAGTCATCAATAAGGAAATAAAAAATGTTTAAGAAACCCATACAAGATAACTATGCAAATAAATTTGAGATGTACATGAAACGATGAATTTTTTGAAAATATAATTTATAAAAACTGACCCCAGTTAAATTTACTGACTTGCTTCTAACAAATAAAATATGAAAAGGGGAAAAAATAATAACTTTTCAATGAAGAAAACCGGCAGACACCGCTTTATACAAGTTTTTAAAGTTAGCACCCCACTGATAAATCATGTTGATATCATGTGCCCCTAATATACAATGAGAAGGGCACTTCTCTGGTATTCTTCCTCCAAATCCATAATCTCAGTTTAATAATAAGAAAACACCAAACACACCAAAATTTGGAGGCACTCTACTAACCAAACAGTATCTTCAAAAGTATCAAGGTCAAGAAAGAAGGAAAAACAGAAACTGTTACATTTGGAGGAAACTAAGGACACAGGATGACTAAAAGTAATGTGGTATCCTGGATTGGATCCTGAAACAGAAAAAAAGACATTAGTGCCAAAACTGGTGAAATCTAAATAAAATATTTATAGTATTGTAAAATGTTAATTTGATAGTTTTCACAAATGTACCATGGTTATGTAAGATGTTATCATTATGGGAATTATATACTGGAACTCTTTGTACCACATTTGTAAATCTTCTGTGAATCTAAAATTATTTCAAAATAAAAGTAAGACCATAACAGAAACAGATTCCAGAAGAGATGGAAAATCTAAACAGACCAATTTCCACAGAATACTTTTAAAAATTGTATATTTATCCCACAAAACGGTGATTACAATTAGCTTCCCTGTTGTCCAGGTTTCAGTCCCTGTAAACTATTTCCCACTGATGTTAATGAGGGTGCCTTAGAGAAATAGCTAATTCCTAGTCCAGGGCAGGGAAGATACAAGGTGAATCTAAGACCTCTTGTACGAGAGTGCAAAGAAACTTTCAAAGACAGAGTTAATAATTTGTGCTTTTGGTCATGTAACATTAAGAGGGATCAAATTTGCCTTCTTACCTTAAACAACTAGAAAACCAAACAAAATATATGAAACAACATTTTTCAAATATTGGAAAATAGTACAGGATAGAAATCTCCCAAGGGAGGGGAAACAAATGAAGTGTGCCCCACAAGTACCACAGCTGACTGTCTAAAGAGAATTTCTAGAAAGAAGCACATGGAGGAGAAACTAAGTGCAGCTGTATCCCCAAGTTGAGAAGACAGAGTAGAGAATTAAGGGAAAGAAGTGCAGAATTTGCAAGGCAGAGTACTAGAGAGGAGGGAGCTGCACAGAGAGATCTCTGGAGATCTGTAGAGGAATCCCCTTGATACTGTGGCTGAATGTGAATCTGGGCATCTGTATGAGGAAACTAATGAGAACAAAGAATGTACTACTAGATAGGAGTAGGCAGAACATCCCCTAGAAGTCACAAAGGGCAGGGGATAGTTCTCGTTTCCACCAACCACAGTGGAAAGGCCCCATACCACACAAGGCATCAAACATAGTCCCCAGAAGGATATTGCCTCAGTAGTGGGGCCAAGTTAGCCCTAGACTAAAAGCTGTTCTGGACCCACCCTAACAAAGCCTAAAAGCAAACCATGAAAGGATCAACAGATTCCAAATTACATACCTACATCCAAGAACAAAGCCCAAATATGTAAAAGAATATTAGAAAATCCAACATCCCAACACAGTAAACTTCACAATGTCTGGCATCTAATAAAAAATTATTAGGCATGTAAAATAGCAGGAAAGTATGACCCTTACTAGGAGAAAATTAATCAAAAGAAACACAACAAGGAATGATACAGATAATATAATTAGTAGATAAGGATATTGAAAGAGCTGTTTTTACTTTTATTTTTAAAATATTTTATTTATTTATTTATTTGAGAGAGAGGGAGAGTGAGAGAGAGCATAAGCAGGGGGAGAGGCAGTTGGAGAGGTAGAGGCAGACTTCCCTGCTGAGCAGGAAGCCAGATGTGGGGCTTGATCCCAGGACCCTGGGATCATGACCTGAGCCAAAGGCAGACGCTTAACTGACTGAGCCACCCAGGTGCCCTGTTTTGTTTTGTTTTTTTTTCTTGAGTGGAATTTTTTATAGATTAAAAATTTCTAATGATTTATTTCATTTGATTTCTCAAAGTTTTTGGCAAAATGTTTTTCAAAATACCATATTTTCAAGGCTTCATGGTTTGTAATGTGGTGCCTTTTTTCCTTACATAAATTTTTTTTTCTTGATTCATGTTGATAGAGTTGCACCACTTCTATTCATTCTTTGAGAGAACCAAATTTATACTTGTGACTTGCTCTTTTGTATGTTTGGTTTTTATTTCATTAATTTCTGTTCTTTCCTTTATTATTTCCTTTCTTCTACTTTCTTTAAGTCTGTTGTGCTCTTCTTTTCCTGGCATATCAAATGGATGATCAGCTTATTAATTTTCAATATTTCTTCTGGAATCAAAAGATCCATTGGGAGAGGAAGCTTGAAATCAAAACACATAAACAATAAGAGCCATGAAGAAGTGGTGAATTGGCCCTGAGGATCTACCACTTTTCCCCTGCAGAAACTTACTTATTCTGAGTACAGCTAGCAGTAAAGGCAGTGATTAAAAAAAAAAAAAAGGTAACTAAGAATTACCAAAACTGAAAACCAGCACCAACCCAGCTCAATCCCTGATTATATTATAGTGATCAGCCTGCCACTCTATCGATTAATAGAGGAAAGTATAAATACTCTGGTGGAAGATACCATCACCGGAAACCATTCAGTTATTTTTTTTAAAAAAAATATTTTATTTATTTATTTGAGAGACAGAGAGAGAGAGAGAGAGAGGGAGAGAAAGCAGGGGGAGAAACAGGAGGAGAGGGACAAGGAGACTTTGTGCCAAACACAGAGCCCAATCGAGCGGGGCTCAATCCCACAACCCTGAGATCATGACCTGAGCTGAAACCAAGAGTCAGATGCCCAACCGACTGAGCCACCCAAGTGCCCCCGTTCAGTTCTTTGGTACACAATATCCAGCATACAATCACAGTTACTAGTAACTTGAAGAGGAATTACCATATGATGAATAACAAGAGCAAAGAAGAAATATAAGCATGCCCACAGATGAAAAAACAGTAATGAAAGAAAGTAAATAAAGAATGAGAAGAATTTATATAAAAGTAGATGTTATAAGACAAATTGAATTTCTAGAACTGAAAAAGACAACATATGATATGAAAAACCCATCTTTATTATCATAGCAGAATACAGGTAAGTGAGCTGAAATACAGGTCAACAGAAAATAATAGAGATAAAAGGAGATATATACATGATAGAACTGTGAGATACACTCAAAAGATCTAACATAGGTATAACTGGAGTCCCAGAAGAGAGGAAAGAATGGTCAAGTATTTTTCAAAAACTGAATGAAGACTTCACTTCTCAGTAGAAACTATAAAATCACTGCAAGCCAACATTTCCATTGCTATAAGTATAAAAATAATACTAAAAAGATAATGTTCTTGATTTATTCTACACTGTAAAAATTACCAAGGTTCATTTGTAGCAAAGAGAAAACCAGGACCCCATGTTACCTGTTTTCCATGTAGGTAGACCAGCAATTAAAATGGAATATTTGTAGATATTCTGAACATACACATAATATGAAATTTGTTTTCTTTGCCATTGGCTATTCAGAAAAAATCCTAGAATTCAAACCTTTATTTTAGAAAAAGAAGGAATTGCAGGATGGGGCAGAGGGAGGTAGGAAGGTAAATGAAAGAAAAGATTCAGGTGCTGAATAGAGATGCCCATTTCCATCTAACAAAAGTCAAACTAGGCTCTGAGAATATGGAGAATATGAATATGGAGAAATTTATCTAGTTTCTCGGCATAGAGCATAAAATATACAGTGGAGAAAGCAGCTATTCCAGATAGCAGATTCTACATCACTTCAGGCAGATGTCCTTACCCAGTGAGACCAAGTTAGTATAATTCTCCAACATCACATCTCTGTACAAATCCCTCTGATAGGAATTTAGGCATTCCCACTCCTCCTGAGAGAAGTCTATGGCAACATCACTGAATGTCAATGGCACCTGAAAAGACAAACCCATGTATTATTCATAACAGTAAAGAAAAAATGTTCAAGATGGAATGACCGAATTGCAGTAAGGGGGCAATATAGAAAACAAATAAGCTGAAGTTACAAGATCATGACACGATTAGATGAGAATAAATACATTAGCTTCTGAAGTAGAGTACCAACACAGTCTTGAAGAATCCTGTTGGAGTGCACAAAATTTCTTTAAAAATAAAGGAAAACTCAAATACCTAAATGTATGAAAATGAATAAAGTAAACAGACTTTCCCAATTAAATGAAACAGTATATATAAGAACATTACCTACTATGTACCTGAATCACATACTATTAGTAAATACAAGTTCTTATGTCTTTTCTCTTCAAGGGCTATGTAAAAAGAATTGTTCATTTTTTCTCCAAAATGAATTATAAAATCTCTTACAGCTAAGATGGAGTAACATGGATTGGATTTACCCTCCCATGTGAAATAACAAAAAACATAGACAAATTGTATGAAACAATGGTTTTTGAGGCAGAAAATATTGGGTAGTGATCCCTGAAAGACAAGTAACAAATGAAGTGAGCCTTATGATTGCTGTGGCTTACTGTTAGGAGACAGTATTATTACACAATTATTAGAATGGCTAAAATTTAAGACTGACCATTTTAAGTGTTGCCGGAGATGTGAAAAAAAAATGGAACTCTCACACACTGATGGTGGGATTGTAAAATGGTAAATCACTTTGAAAAATAGTTTATTGATTTCTTAAAAAGTTAAACATCCATATTCCCCAGTCATTCCACTCCTAGTGTTTATCCAAGAGAAATGAAAACATATGTCCACACAAAGGTTTGTGCATGAAGCAGCTTTACTTCTAATAGCCAAAAAGTGGAAAGAACTCAAAAATCCATCAACAGAGGAATGGATAGACAAATTTTTGTATATACTGAGAATAGAATACTAATCAGCAATTAAATGGATGAGCTAATATATGTAACAATATGGATGAATCTTAAGATAAATATGCTAAATGAAATAAGATTAAAAAAGGACACATGATGTATGATTCTATTTATATAAAATTCTAGAAAATGCGAATTAACCTATAGTGGCAGAAAGCAGAACAGTAGTTGCCTGGGCATGAAGGGCAAGTTTGGGGGCAGGTAGGAAGGGGCAATTATAAAGGGGCATGAGAAAAAATCTGGAATGATGGATATGTTCATTATCTTGGCTGTGGTAATAGTTTCACAGGTATATACATAAGTCAAAATTTATCAAATTCTACACTTTAAATATGAGCAATTTATTGTCAATTATATTTCAATAAATCTGCTTTAAAAAGACAAAATACTTACACTTAATTATATGTCAATTATACTTCAAAAAGCTGATAAAAAGTTCCTATCTTAGGAAATGGAGTTTGTGTAAAATTAAGTAATTTTATCAAAGCATAATATATGTCAGATTATGCATCATAAGCAGTTCCTTTATTCTCACAAGTTAATGTTTTCATTTAGTCCCTCTTAAAGACATCAGATTTAATCTTTCTTAAAGTATTAGGTATTATTAATAATATTATTAAAGTAATATTAAATTTTAAAGTATTATACTATTATGATATTTAGGTTGGACACAAATTCTAACCTCTTCCCCACTGTTCAGTATCATCTACCACTTGTAGTTCTAGATGATCTTCCTTTCTACAATCCCTTACTGAACTCCTGTTCCTAGTTAGAACACACTAATGTAGGATGATCAGAACAACACTGATTTACTCAAGACCAGCAATTTCTCTTTCACTACAAAATTCTCAGTGATTTCTGTAGCCAAGGCCCTGATATCTGTCTGTCTGTCTGTCTCTCTCTCAGCAGGCACCAATAACATTTCTACCCAAACCTAAAAGCTTTCAAAGCTGAGTTCTCATCTCACACCTGAGTCTGAGACCATTCATAACCCCAAACCCCCTTATCTTCCTGGAAAACTAAGGAGAAAGTTTTCTCTCCTGTGGTCAGACAGGGCCACCATTTATTTTCCTTTCCTTTTTTTGTTGGGGGGGGAGGCAGAGGGAGAGAGAGAATCTTAAGCAGACTCCATGCCCAGCACAGAGCCCAACATGGGGCTCGATCTCACGACCCTTAGATCATGACCTGAGCCAAAATCAAGAGTCAGATGCTTAACCAACTGAGCCACCCAGGTGCCCCAGGACCATCATTTCTATAAAATAAAACCACAAACCTGACAAAGGAAGCTCAAATATTTCCTTCAAGGTACTTCACTCGTGCACTGCTCCAACACTGCTCTTGAGAAAAGACTGAACACATAGAAGATGAATAATTGAAAATCAGTTAGAAAAAAAGGGAGCAAATGAGGAGGACACCATCCTTCTCTGTGAGGGGAGAAACCATGAAATAGGGTCAGAGATACAGCTTTCCTAGGTAGGAAGTATGGGGATAAAGAATGAAAGTTTTACCTGAGTTAAAAATCATAGGATTTCAGGAGGGAGACAGACATCCACTTACCTGGGCCATGGTTTTCAAACTGCTGATCTTCCTCAGGTTTCCTCTATTAGAGAAGCCGATTTCAGAGAAGCCAGAGCTGGGAGAGGAAAAAGAGGCCTTGAGATCTGGTGTATCTCAGAACTCCAAAAATTATTTAAGGTAATATAACCTTTCTTTGTTCTTCTTTATTCCTGTTTCCCACTGTCCTTGCCCACTCTCTACCCTCCCAAACACATGAACACATGTCAGGGGATATGTGAAGTCTAGACAAACCCAAGCCCTTCCCCATACCTACAGATACAAGCCACATAAGAGTGGATACAGAACAGAGGCACTCTTGCACCAAAGCTAGATCCAGACACCCACACTGCTTTATTTCTCATACTTATCAAGCCAACTGAACCCAGCCTGGGTTGTTCAGTGATACTGAATAGATCCTCATCCAGGCCTATCTTCCAGGGTAAAGACCAAGCCACACAACAAACTGCAACAAACTTCGTGTCTTTGGGATGGACCTGGACGTGAAATCTTTTGCACCAGATAAAAGACAGAAAACAGTAGGGACCAACCTGGAAATCTTGACCACTGAAAACTGCCTGCCCATGTGAAGCCTTTCCCCTAAGCCAGAACTATGATTCCTAAGATCCTCTGGGCTAACCAGCCTGGATTTCCCGATCAGGATCTACTTTGCTGGCGTGAGTCATTCCCTGTGCCTCAGCAACCAACCCACCCGGTACCCACTAGAGAGGAGTGAATTCATTCTTACTGAAACCATATAAGCAGCACATAGATTTTTTGCAACCTTATATGTGATAGGTAGTCTATACACATTGACATTTAATTCCACAATGTAGTTATTATCTCAGTTCAACAGATGAAAAAATGAAAGTTCAAACAATTAAAGACATATCCCCATATCACAAACAATAAGTAGAAGTGATGTGTTTTGAATCGCATTTCTATAGTTATAAGGCCAATATTTCTCCAACTATTGCCTTTTAAACCCAGATTTTTTGTTCCCTTGTGTGAAACTTAAGAACAGGTAATTAAGACATCACCTATCAAAAGATTTACTAAAGAGATGTTTTTAAGTAACAAGGTACTATCATTTATAAGTATTCAATTTTCAGATTGTAAAGGTTGATGATGCACCACATATAGTAAGGTTGTAGGGAAAGGAGCATTGTTATGGTGTCCTGTAGACTTGTGAAAACCTAGGGCATTTGAGACATGTAAGCAGAATTATGCATAAGAATTTAACCATGAAAGGTGATTTCTGAATCTCCATCCAAAGGAAATAACTGTAAAATGTGCCTAGAGATGTAGAAAGGAATATGATAGATACTAGTGAAAATTTTTAAAAAACTGGAGAGAAATTTAAAGGTACTAAATCTAAAGGTACTTAGATGGGTGGTTAATTAAATAAACTATAGTGCATTCATACAGTGGAAAATGAAGTAGACTTTGAAAATGATTGTACAGACCACTGGTTCTCAATAGTGGAACATTCAGCAATGTCTGAAGACATACTTGGTTGTCAAAATGTGGGAAGGGGTGCCATTGTTTCTATTCGGTAGAGAACCAGGGATGCTGCTAAACATCCTATAACGCACAGGAAAGCCCCCCACAACAAAGAATTATCTAGCCAAAAATATCAACAGCACTAAGTTTGAAAAACCCTGAAGTAAACTCATTAAAGAAAGATAACATAATCCAGAATCTGTATATTATCCACAATGCCACCTTACAATAACAAATATTAAACATGCAAAGAAACAGGAAAAAGTTAACTGATAATCAAGAAAAAAAATCTCAGTAGAGGGTGGGAGGATGGGTTAGCCCGGTGATGGGTATTAAAGAGGGCACATTCTGCATGGAGCACTGGGTGTTATACGCAAATAATGAATCATGGAACACTACATCAAAAACTAATGATGTAATGTATGGTGATTAACATAACATAAAAAAAAATCTCAGTAGAAACAGACCCAGAAATGACCTACATAGTGGAGCTAGTGGACAAGGACTTGAAAACATTATGACTAAGATGCTAAAAATAATAGAGGAAAACATGGGCAAAATGGGGTGCAAAATGGGTTCAGTTGATAGAGCATGCTACTACTGATCTCAGGGTTGTAAGTTAAAGCCCCATGTTGGTGTAGAGCTTACTTAAAAAGTGGGGGGGGGGGAGTGCCTGGCTGGCTCAGTCAGAATACAAAATGAAGCATATCAATAGAGATTTAGAATCTTAAAGATTCACATGAACACTTTATAACTTAAAATATAATATTGAAAATTAAGAATGCATTGGGTAGTCAATGTAAAGTCAAATTAACAATAATCTTATGCAGAGAGGAAAAAAGGAAAGAACAGAGCAAAATACAAAAGAAATATAGGAGACAGGGTGCCTGGGTGGCTCAGTTGGTTGGGCGACTGCCTTCGGCTCAGGTCATGATCCTGGAGGCCCGGGATCGAGTCCCGCATCGGGCTCCCTGCTCAGCAGGGAGTCTGCTTCTCCCTCTGACCCTCCCCCCTCTCATGCTCTCTCTCTGTCTCATTCTCTCTCTCAAATAAATAAATAAAATCTTTAAAAAAAAAAGAAATATAGGAGACAGTCAAACCATGAAATTGGAAACCTAAAAATATAGGACAGAAAATTTATTTGAAGAAATAATGGACAAAAACATCACAAATCTCATGAAATGTTTCGATACATAAATTAAAAACTCATCAAACCTAACCAGATAAAATAAGGAAATCCATACCTAGGCACAGTGTAGCCAAACTGTTGAAAAACAAAGTTTACAAATATATCATAATAGTATGTATTTAAAAAAAAAGCCTGGTGATGGGTATTAAGGAGGGCACGTACTGCATGGAGCACTGGGTGTTATACACAAACAATGAATCATGGAACACTACATCAGAAACTAATGATGTACTGTATGGTGACTAACATAATAAGATAAGATAAATAAAATAATAAAATATAGGGCGCCTGGGTGGCTCAGTTGGTTAAGCGACTGCCTTCGGCTCAGGTCATGATCCTGGAGTCCCGGGATCGAGTCCCGCATCGGGCTCCCTGCTCAGCAGGGAGTCTGCTTCTCCCTCTGACCCTCCCCCCTCTCATGTGCTCTCTCTCTCTCTCTCTCTCTCTCTCTCAAATAAATAAATAAAATCTTAAAAAAATAATAATAATAATAATAAAATATAAAATAAAATAGAGTATCAGTTATAAGAAAAAGTTCATATCTCAATAGAAACTACAGTGGCCTGAAGAATGGAATTATATCTTTAAAGTATTGAAAGAAAAAAATGACAACTGTTAATTTTATACCTGGAGAAAATATCTTTCATAAATGAAAGTGAAAGAAAGATCTTTTCTAACAAAAGCTTAGACAATTTCTTATTAACAGACCTACAATATGAGAAATACTAAAGGACAGCAGTCAGACTAAAGGCAAATAATCCCAGGTGGAAGCATGTGCAAAAAACTATGACATAGTAAATATATGACTAATATGACTAAACAAATGGACTGTTTAAAGCAACAAAAATAATAATTCTTGTGGCGCTTGTAATATAGGAAGAAGAAATGACAATACTAGCATAAATAGCATAAATAGCATTAAAATGTTCTTATATTATTTGATATGTAGTAAAAGCCCTAATTTAAGGGAGACTGTCTCAAAGATGCATTCTATAATAGCTCAGTTAACTACTAAAAGAATTATACAAAGATGTACAACCGGAAAAACCTAATAGAAGAGATAAAATGAAATAATAAAAATACCTGATTAATACAAAAGAAGACAGGAAAAGAGGAATAAAGAAATAAAGAATGAACAGGACAAACAAAATATATTTCAAGATGACAGATTTAAACCAAATTTTATCAGTAATTGTAGTAAAATGTAAATGTACTAAACATTGCAATTAAAATCTAAGATTGTCAGATTAGATTAAAAAGAAAAACAGGATCAATTATGCTGCTTATAAGAAATATACTTTAAACACAAAGACAAATATGTGAGACAGTAATAAGAAAAATGCTAGTATTAGTGTATTAATAACAGATACAATAGGCTTCAATGCAAGAAGTATTAAAAGTAATAGAGACATTCATACAATTCAAGAAGAATATAATGGTAGTCCTACATTTCTTATCTACCTAATAACATAGCTTTAAAATACATAAAGCAAAAGTCAACAAAATTAAAGGATAGACAAAGTTATAATTGAAGTTTGAGAGTTTAGTACCCTCCACTGGTAACCAATAACAGGAAGAGAAAAAAAAAGTCAGCAGGGCCATAGAAGTTTGAACAAGATTAATCAAATTGACCTAATTGAACATTATACTCCCAAACTATAGGCTATATGTTCTTTTCAAATGCTCACAATATATTTATCAGAATATTCTGGGCCATAAAACAAGCATCTATAGATTTCAAATAATTAATATCAAAAAGAATGCATATATTCTGAAGCCCTTGGAATTAATTTAGAACTTAAAAACAGATATTTCTCAAATGTTTCCAAATATAAAAAGTTCACTTCTAAATAAGTATAGGTACAAACAATGAATCATGGAACACTACATCAACAACTAATGATGTACTATATGGTGACTAACATAGCATAATAATAAAAAAATAAATCAAAGGAAAAAAATAAATAAGTATAGGTCAAAAACCAAATCATAATATGGAAACCAGAAAATATTTTGAGCTGAATGATCATGAAAGTATGACATAACAAGTCTTGTGAGATGCAATCCAACCAATGCTTACAAAGACATTTTTAGCTTTAAATATATTTTTGTTTTGTTTTTTATAAATGCTGCAGATAAATGCCATTCATTGTTTAATCTCCATCATAGTTGTTAGGTGTACTACAGATATATTGACATAGCAAGTAAATTAGTAGTGAAATTATGATGGAAATCCTTTGTCAAATTATGTCCATGCTAAATAAATCTGGAATTTATTTTCTCCCAGTGGATAGCATGAGCATTTTTTAAAATTTTTATTGTTATGTTAATCACCATACATTACCTGATTAGTTTTTGATGTAGTGTTCCATGATTCATTGTTTGTGTATAACACCCAGTGCTCCATGCAGAACGTACCCTCTTTATTTTTTATTTATTTATTTGTTTATTTTTTAAAAAGATTTTATTTATTTATTTGAGAGAGAGAGAGAGCACAAGAGGGGGGAGCGAGAGAGGGAGAAGCAGACTCCCTGCTGAGCAGGGAGCCCGATGCGGGACCCGATCCCGGGACTCCAGGATCATGACCTGAGCCGAAGGCAGTTGCTTAACCAACTGAGCCACCCAGGCGCCCTGAACGTGCCCTCTTTAATACCCATCACCAGGCTAACCCATCCTCCCCCGCCCCCTAGAAGCCTCAGTTTGTTTTTCAGAGTCCATCATCTCTCATGGTTCGTCTAACATGAGCATTTGTAATAATTGTCCTCTTATTTTCTTCTTTCTTTTAAATATTCTTTGACCTACTTCATCCAAACATAAATGTATGTATTATCAAAGTAGAAAGGTTAAAAATCAATGATCTACCTTTGGAAGCTAGAAAAAGAAAAGCACATTTAGTCTATAGAAAGTAGAGCATACTAAAAGAAACCAGTCACATAAAAAACCCAGATATACAACAAAGAAAAATCAATAAAGCCAAAAACTATTTCATTGATTAGATAAAATTGATAAATCTCTCACTATGCTAGTCAAGAAAATAAATGCCAATATCAGGAATATGAAAGGAGATATCACTACATATATTACAGACATTAAATTGGTAACAAATTTCATGAACAACTTTATGACAATAAACTTGAGAATATAGATGAAATTTTAAAATTCCTTGAAAACACAATTTAACTGAACTGATATGAAAATGGAAAATCTGAATATTGTTATATTCACTAAAGAAATAAAATCTTTATTAAGGACTTTCCCATATATGTCTGGTCCAGAGGCTTCAGTGGCAAATTCTCCCAAACATTTAAGGAACTAAAAATACAAGTCAAACTCAGTATCTTCTAGAAAATAGAAAAAAATGGACCATGTCATGAGGCATAACTGTGATATCAAAACCTGACAGGGACATTAATTACATGAAAAGAAAATTACAATACATCTCTCATGAACATAGATGTAAGCATATTAAACCAAATATTACAGGTGATATAGAGGGCAAGAGAAATTTAGTCTAGAAATATAAAGGTCATTTAATTTCCAAAAAATCAATCAACATAACCTTCCAACCTTAAATAAAAAAAAATGGAGAAAGCCATTCATACATTTCATTAGATGCAGAAACTGATAATATTCAACCACGGTTCATGATAAAAATTCTCAGCAAACTAGGAAAAGAAGGGAACTTCTTTAATTTGATAAAGGGGATCTACAGAGTAAAACTACAGCTATAATTATATGAGAGGTGAAATATGGATCACTGTCCTTCTGAGTTCAGGAACAAGGCAAGTTTGTCCATTTTTACCACTTCTACTAAATTTTGTACTGTAAGACCAATCCAATACCATAAGGAAAAAAAGTGAAATGAAAGGTATGAAGGTTAGAAAAAAAAGAAGTAAAACTATCTTTATTTGCAGATAACATGATTTTGAAAAAAATTTCAGTTCTACAATCTATTAGAATAAGTGAATTTATTAGCAAGATTGTTGAATAAAAGGTCAAAGTATAAAACAATTACTTGTATTAAAGCAAAGTTACTGGAAAATGAAATTTTAAAATCCCAACAGTTTATAAAAAAATCTAAAAAGTACAACGTTTTGGAATAAATCTAACAAAAGAAGGACAAGACTTTTAGACTGAAAACACCAAAACATTAAGGGACTAAAGAAGAATTAAACAAATGGAAACATAGTCTATGTTTATGAATTGGAAGACTCAATTTTAACTATCAGTTCTCTCTAAATTGATCTATTGATTTGATGCATCTCCAACAATATCAGCAGGGTTTTTTTTTTTTTGAGAAAATTAAAATTAACTTGTTCTTATAATTATATGGAAATGCAAAGAACCCAGAAGAGTCAGGGCAATTGTGAAGAACAAAGTTGTCAAAATCACATTAGATATCAAGATGTGATATAAAGCTACTGTAATTAAAACAGTGATACTGACATAGGATTGACAAACAGACCAAGAGAATAGAGAGTCCAGAAAGAGACTTGCACATATATAGTCACAGTTTTCACAAAAAAAAAGTCTGACTGCAATTTAGAGCAGAAAGGATAGTCAGTATTTTTCAACAAAAGGTACCTGAGTAATTGGCTATCTGTGTGCAAAAACTGATTTTCACTCTGATCCCACTACATACACAGATATAAATCCAAGATGGATCATACACCTAAATTTGAAAACTGAAACAATAAACCTGGAAGAAGAAACAGGAAAATATCTTCATGATCATGGCTATGCAAAATTCTTTTTTTGGTTTAATTTTTATTTTCACTTATTTTAGACTTAGAGAAAAGTTGCAAGAGGAGTAGAGAGAGTTCTTTTTACCCCTGACCCTAATGTTAACATCTTACATAGGACAATTATCAAAACCAGGAAATTAACATTGGTACAATACTATGGATGGCATATCTTATTCAAATATTACCAGTTTTTCACACTAATGTCCTTTTCTTTTCCAGGATCCTATACATGATCCCACATTGCATTTAGCTGTTATTTCTCCTTAGTCTCTTCCAATCTCCAAAGTCTTCTTATGGTAATAGTTTTCTTTCTTTTTTTTTTTTTTTTTAAAGAATTTATTTATTTATTTGACAGAGAGAGACACAGCGAGAGAGGGAACACAAGCAGGGAGAGTGGGAGAGGGAAAAGCAGGCCTCCCGCGGAGCAGGGAGCCCGATTCAGGGCTCGATCCCAGGACCCTGGGATCGTGACCTGAGCCGAAGGCAGATGCTTAAGGACTGAGCCACCCAGACGCCCCTTTATGGTAATAGTTTTCAACTGCTGCCATAACAAACTACCACAAATTTAGCTTAAAACAACACATATTTATCATCTCACAATTTTTGTGGACCCAGAGTCTGCACACAGTTTAGCTGGATGCTCCCCTTAGGCTGATCTCATAAACTGCAAACAAGGTTTTCACTGGGCTGTGTTTTCATTCAGAGGTTCAACTGGGGAAGAATCCACTTCAGAGTTCATTCAAATTGTTGGCAGAATTAATTTCTTTGCAGCTATGGGACTGAGGGCCCCTTTTTGCTGGCTGTCCACTGGTGGACACCCTTAGGTCCTAGAGGCCACCTGCAGTTTCTGGCAACATAGGCTTCTCCAGCATTGCCACTTACTTCATCAAGCCCACAAAGAGAATCTTTAGCTCTAGTCTGCTATAATGGGGTCTTACATGACATAACATAATCGCAACAGTGACATACCATTTCTTTTACCATATAAAATAACCTTACCACGGGAGTGACATCCCCCTCACCTTTGCCATTTTCTATTGGTTAAAAGCAAGTAACAGGTTCTGCTTGCACTCCAGGGGTGGGGATTATACTATGGCACAGACACCAGCAGGCGGCAATCACGTGGTCACTATAAAGTCTGGCCACCACACCTATCTTCATGACCTTTTCATTTTGGAGGAGTACCAATCATTTATTTTGTCAAATATCCTCCACTTGGTTTTTCTAATATTTTTGTAACTGGAATTTGGTTGTACACTTTTGGCAGTACCACGATGGTGTTGTGTCCTTCTCTTTGTATCATAAGACAGGGCTAATGACAGCAATGGCTTGATTAACCTCATTGTTAACCTCAATGGCTTGATTAAACTGCTTTCTGCTGGGTTTCTCTACTGTAAACTTACTATCTTTCCCTTTGTAGTTAATAAGCATCTTGGGTAGTGGGAAATATTTTGACACTGTGCAAATCCTTTTTCTCCTCAAATTCTCACTCACTAATTTTAGCATCTATCAGTTGTTTGTGTCTGAAACAACTATTACTGTGGTGTTTGCCTAAACGGCCACTTTCTGTGTCCCTCTTTCCTTCTACATTTAACAACTGGAATTCTACCGTAAGGAAGAGCTGTCCCTTCTTCCCCAAGAAAAGATGTTTTAAACAGAACAAAAATGCAATAACCATAAAAGAAAAAAATTGGTAAATAGCTCGTTAAAATTATGAACTTCTTTGCTATATCATTAAGAAAGTAAGAAGCTATAGGCTAATGAAAGACATTCTTTCTCTATTTCTTTCTCTTTCCACACACACACACAGGCATACATACATGTTTATACACACTCACAAAGGACTTGTATTCAAAATATACATAAAATTCCTACAAATCAATATGAAAATGACAAAAAAAGACTAAAAAATGGACAAAAGATTTGAATAGACACTTCATAAGAGTATATCAAAATGGGCAGTATCATATGAAAAGATGCTTACATCATTACTTATCAGAAAAATGAAAATTAAAATCACAACGAGATACTACTACACAGACATCAGAATGACTAAAGTTAAAATGATTAACAATAGCAAGTGATGGCCAGTTTGAGAAGTAACTATATCTTGCAGGGAGTGCAAATTAAGTCAGCCACTTCCACCCTTAAGTATATATCCAGGGAAAACATGAACATATGCCCACAAAAAAACTTGAGTTTTTTGAGTACAAAAACTTGAGTACAAGAGTGTTCATAGAAGGTTTATTCATAATAGTCAAATACAGGGAACAACCCATCATCATGAGAATGAATAAAAAAAAGTGTGGTATGGTCACACAAGGAAGTTTTCATAATGTGATCATATTCTGGCAGGGCTGCTAGAGACAGAATGATGTCTCTTCCTATGAACTCCCAAAGCAGGTCACCTGGATTTCTCTAGTGACATCTCACATCTTCTATCTTACTTATTCCTATTTTGATTTCATTTCCTTGGTGGATAACAGGTCATTTGAGGAGAGCAACTATGTCTTTTTGTCATTATATTCCAATGAGTACAAGCATATTGATATATTGTAAATATCTGGTATCTGACTTAAATTTCAAAACTAGAAATTCATCCTTAGGGAATGACTGTAAAAGGACATAAAGATCTATGCGTAATGATGTTCATTATAGACTAATTTAGTTGGGAGTCAAAAATTAGAAACATAACAGCTAATAGTAGGCAACAGGTTAAATAAATTATGGACAAAAGGGCTTGAGGGCCCTGAAAAGGGTGATCCATCTGCATGGCCTCACACACAATTCACAGATACGTCACTAATAGGCAGGACATTTCAGCGAAGGAAAAGAAAGGGTCTCATATCTTTAAAATTCAAGTGTATTTAATGAATGATGAGGACACACAAACTCACCTGAACTTTAACTTTTTGATGTGTAACAAAAATTCTTTTTTCTCTCAGTATCCTCTTTTTTTCTTTAGAGACAGGCAGCACTGGGAAAAGAGAAGGCAATCCTGAAACATCAGGCTTTTCTTGGATAGCACAGTAACTTAGAAAACACACTCCATGACCACACCCTGTCACCTAACCCCCCCTCCCCCCCCCCCGCCCCACAACCAGTATAAGAGTAGAAAGGATACTGGAATAGTGTTGACCTTCCCAGGATGAGAGAGGCCAGGGTCACTGATGTTCAGGGAGAAATCGGTCTCTAATTCACAGCAGGTTCTTGGGGCCACAGTTCTGGAAATGCTGTGGTTATGAAACATGTAACTGACCTTCAGGAGCTTCCAAGGGGGAACCTTCCAGGAGGGAATCCTACTCCTGGGACCTTATCAGGTCTTCCCAGAAGCCTGCCTTGAGGCCGATTGCAGCTTCAAAATATCTCATCTCAAGATCAAGTCTGTGTCATCTTGCTGTGATTCTCCATTCTTCCATTCTAAGGCTCAGGATCTGACTTCCCTCTTTTATCCGCGGCGGAGGGCGGACAGGGCGGAGGACCCGCGGAGCCTAGAGCCATGAGTTCCAGTGACAACCCACACGGCCACACAACCGTCGCTCACCCATAAGCCACGAAGTTAATTAAATAAGCACAATCAAGTATCTGATACACAAGCGCAGACGCCGTCATGGAGACACGTTGTCACGGTGTCACACATACACACAGACTCACACACGTCTCTCATAGGAACACAAATCTCTGCTGTTCACGTAGACACAGGCCTGAGACTCCGGGCTCCACACGCCCTGTCAGTTCCCAGATTGTCCTCGCCTGGAGAGCCTCTCACCCCATCCAAGGATTGCCGTCGGGCTCCGGTCAGAAACTGTGGATGCCTCCGCTGATTTTTATCTTTGGATAGGTCCTACTCACCACGTAGTGACCACAGCTGCTCGGACACCGGAAAAGGACCCAGGGGTCGAGGTGGGTGCGAGCCCGGTGGCTTCTGGGAAATGCAGTCCCGCCGGCTGGGAGCCGGAGATGCGGTCGCTAGTGCTCGGAGTGCGCAGGCGCAGGCGTGTGCCGGCGGGGCGCAGAGGATGAGCCGACCTGTGGAGGACCGTATTCTCAGGTGGTTCTACACGGGTGAGGGAAGCGAGTGGAATGTGAGTCCAGGCTGTAGAAAACAGAGCAAGGGTAGCGGACGCCAGAGCCTCGACCCTGCCTGCGGGAAGTGGAGGTAGCGAGCTCCTGGGTACAGTGGTTCTGTACTCCAGATGCGAGTTCTGTGAGGGGACCAGAACTTCTGTCTTTCGCACCCCAGGGTAGCACCAGCGCCTGGAGTAGAGCCAGGAGCACAGCAGGTGTTAGGTATGCATTTATTTTATTTTTAAAAATACTGTATGTATTTATTTGAGAGTGAAAGAGAGCGCGAGCTTGAGCGGGGGGAGGGGCAGAGGGCGAGAGAGAAGCAGACTCCCCGCCGAGCAGGGAGCCCCAAGCGGGGCTGGATCCCGGGACTCTGGGATCAAGACCTGAGCCGAAGGCAGACGCTTAACCGACTAAGCCGCCCAGGCGTCCCTATGCATTTGTTTTAAAGAAGCAGTGACTCGGCAGGTATAGGTGTGTTTGGGTTTTCATTCTTTGTGACACCGTGGAACCCATTGTGTGTCTGTAACTGTGTGTGTGTGGGGGGGGGCGGGGGGGTATTGTGTTCCTGGTTGTGATTTGTTTCAGAGTTTGTTCTCTGGATGTGATAGTGCCTTGTATGTCAGATTTTGAGGTTATATAAAACTTATTAAGCCCTGTTCCTCCTCACACCTACATTCCAACCCCCAAATTCTTCATGCCCAGTAAGTTCTTTCCATTAACAATGAGTCTCGGTGACTTTTGTCCAAGACACATCCTAGAAGGGCTGACTCATTCATGAGGCACAATGGCAAAATGCCTAGGGCCCACAATACTTTTGGAGGCACACAAAAAGTCTTGTATTTATTTATTTATTTATTGTTATTTTTTTATTTTATTTTTTTTAAGTCTTTAAAGTCATAATTAAGCAAATGTTTGTCAAAGAAACGTTAATATTTAATTTATTATTATTACTATACCTAAACAATCATAAAATACAATTTTTATTTTCTTTTTTTTAAGGAAGAAGGGGCCCATGAAAGTCATAATGCAGCCCGGCATCTTAGTCAAATCAAACCAGATTTCTATCCATCTTAATACCTCTTCCAGCTCCCCAATGGGACTTGGGAATACAGCACCATACCCTCCGACTTTAGGTGCAACTGCCTGTGAGCTCTGAGCTTCTCTCATGAGAGCCCCTCCATGGCCCCAGTATGGAGTGCAACATTTCCTTCCCCAGCTGCCTGAGTACCTTGAAAGTGAAGTTTGGAACATGTTTTTCAGTCTCCTAAAATTTTTTTCTTTCCCAGACTCTTGGGGAATAGGCAATAAAAAGTTTGAGTGCCTTTGTGACTGTGTATGGAATTATATAATATGATGCATTTTTTTGAGGCCTATTAGATTGTGACTTTAGCTATGAGATTATATGTTTTTATCTGTATGACTTAAAATTTATGTGATATTTTGAAAGATATGCTTTTCTTATGTGTGCGTTCTGTAGATACTGTAAATGTGAATCCCGGTGTGAACAGACTTGTGTGAGGAGCTGCATGACTTTGAGCTGGATATGTATGATTTTGATTATATGATTATAAAATCCTGTGATATTAAGACTGTGTATATTTGTGAGTGACCATAAACCTTTTTACTCTTCTCAGCAATGAAATAAAGAGAGGAATATTACATCTTTTCGGAGCAATAACTTTAAGATTTGGGTAAAAGAGGATTTGTCATTTATCTGTCAAATCATTTGGATATTTTATGTTCAGATAGATTTTTTTCAAGGGGAAGAATACAAATCAGCATATCTTTCACAAAAGAGGGAATTCATAGTCACATGCTCTGTATGCAAGAGGTTGCAGCTTTTGTGTCTGTCTTCTGTCCCAGAGGTAAGCTTCCATTCTCCTAAGCTGTGAAGGAATTTTTATAGTTAAGTTTGAAAAGTCCTGGACTAAAGACATAATTTATACATAGAGAGGCAGTTTGGCTTAGAGCAGATAAGTAGGACTAGGATTAGGGAGTCATGTCCTGAATTCTGTGTCAGGCATCATTGTTATTTCTATTTGCTGAAGAGAAAACTGATTCAGAGAAGACTGCCTGTTTAAGACCATTCAATTTGTCAACAGAGAACTACTTGCCATACTTCAAATTATAGGTAATTAATACATTGTTACCAGTAATCCAGTGAAATGCAAAATTAGAGTTTTAGTTCCTGTGTAAGGCCTTATCACAATTAAAAAATGTTAACTTTGAATGTCAAAGTGGTCATTATCAGTGATAATAGTTTTATTTTGGTGTTCTCTTTCTTTACATTGACTTTTAAAGTTATATTTCCTTCAATTTTTAATAAAATACTAAATACCTCAGTATGCATTTCTGTAGGCTGTAGTTCCTATAGTGCCTATAACTGTCCACTGTGAGTTGGGTTCTCTCAGACCCACCAAGTCATAACCGCCCACTGTAGACAAAAGTGGTACATCTGGAATCAAGCATTTTCAGGACCAGAGTGCACAAGCAGGTCACATGAATATGTAACCCAGGCTCCATTTCATTCACCATGGTTGCATCAGTACCTCTCCCTCAGCTCATAAATGTATGTATGGCTTCATGGGGGATCATTTATGACCAGCTGATAGAGGAGGAAAAATTTGATTCACATATTCATCCATTCAGTATACAAGCCAGAAATAGATGGACAGTACACTATAGCACCATTCAGGAGTGGCCCTGAAAATTCTCCCAGTGGAGTAAGAATTTTATGAGTATATCAGGGCTCCTGGGTGGCTCAGTTGTTAAGTGTCTGCCTTCGGCTCAGGTCATGGTCCCAGGGTCCTGGGATCGAGCCCCACGTCGGGCTCCCTGCTCAGCAGGAAACCTACTTCTCCCTCTCCCACTCCCCCTGCTTGTGTTCCTGCTCTCACTATCCCTCTCTCTGTCAAATAAATAAATAAAATCTTAAAAAAAAATAATTTTATCAGTATATGTGGTAATTCCCTTTGTGTGAAAGGAAAAGTGACCTAAAGTTAGAATATATATGGCCTCATGTGCAGTGGTGCATGGATTGTCAATTAGTAAGGTATCTGAGAACAAGATTGGAAGATCAAGGAAAAGGAGGCCTGGGGTGGAGGGATGTGGAGAGAAATGGTAGTAGGCATGAAGTGTATGTAAACAATTTTGTATTTTACATTAAAACCCACAGAGAGCATGTACTGTGAATGAGACAGTACATCAGGTAGACAAAATGATGTGGTCAGTTAATATCATCTATTCTTTGTCATTGTTTTCCTAATTGTGGCACGATGGTGGCAGGGATAGAAGTTACCCATGGGCCAAACAGCATGGGCTTTCATTTACCAAAGTTGATGTAGCTATTAGTGCCACAAAATATTCAGCTTGCTAACAACAGAGACAAATTCAGAGTCCCAGATATGGCACAGTCCCTCAAGGAGACCAACCAACCATTTGATGGCAAAGCAGAACTACTTCCACACTGGACAGGAATTAACACATATTCTGATTATGGATTTACCTTTCCTGTCCTCAGGGCTTCAGCTAGTACTAGCATATGAAGGCTTACAGAGCTTTTGACCATTGTCATGGACCCCAATAACATTCCATCCAGCCAGGAACCTACTTTGCTGGAAAGGAGATGCAGGAGTTGGCCCAGGACCATAGGTTCCATTGTATTATATATTGTACCAACAAAAGCTGCCAACCTGATAAAGCATCAGAAGGCCTTTTGAGGACACAGCTAAAATGCCAGGTTGGAGGATATACTTTACAAGAATGGAGTGCCATCCTCCAGGATACAGTACATCCTTGGAATAAAAATTTAGTGAAAAATATAAATTTACAGATTCAAGAAGTTCAGGGAACTCTAAGAAGGATAAATAACAAACTACAGGGAGACACAACATAATAAAACTGTCTTAAAGCAAATATAAAGAGAATTGTGAAAGAAGCTATATAAATAGGACACATTACATAAGGGGGAAATGATACAAATGATTGCTGACTTTTCATTAAAAAATTGAAAGACTGAAGACAATGGAGTAACATAATTAAAGGGCCAAAAGAAAAGAAATAAGAAAGAATAACCCCAAATTATTCATCCAGTAAAAATATCCTCCAACGGGCGCCTGGGTGGCTCAGTCGTTAAGCGTCTGCCTTCGGCTCAGGTCATGATCCCAGGGTCCTGGGATCGAGTCCCACATCGGGCTCCCTGCTCGGCGGGAGGCCTGCTTCTCCCTCTCCCACTCCCCCTGCTTGTGTTCCTGCTCTCGCTACCTCTCTCTCTGTCAAATAAATAAATAAAATCTTTAAAAAAAAAAAAAAATATCCTCCAACAATGAAAGCAAAATGAAGATACTTTTAGATTAAAAAAAAAGTTAAGAGAATTTATCATCAGAAGACCTTAACTACAGGGAATGCTAATGGAATTTCTGCAGGTTGAAGGGAAGATATCAAATGAAAACATAGATTGTTGTGATGAGTACTGGGTGTTATACATAACTAATGAATCATTGAACACTACATCAAAAACTAATGATGAACTATATGTTGGCTAACTGAACATAATAAAAAAAAACAGATTGTTAGGAAGAAAAGAAGTGTGCACAAAATAGTAAATATGTGGGCTACCTTTTTCTTTCTCAGTGTCTTTAAAACACATGACTGTTTAAACAAAACTCTAACATTTTGTTGTGTGATTTAAAGCATATATAAATGTAACATATGCAATAAGTTCAATATAAAGCATAAAAGTAAATGGAACATTACAGGCACAGCTGAGATGTACTAAGCCCACTACAGCCAATCTCCCCCATGGATTACAACCAAAAACTCTGGATAAAATACAAAGAGCAACTACCTGAGGATTTTGTAAAGCAGATAATAGCAGGCAGATTAAGGAGAGAATCAAAACTTGAAGATCAATTAGTATGGCAAGGTGAATTTCCTTCTATTTACTTATTTATTTTGCCCCTTCTTTTATCTCCTGGCTTTGAACTGACGGTTGGCCAAACTGGGAAACACCCTGGGAACAGAGAGGCAAAAATCCTGAGAGAAACTTATCCTCTGACCAGAGCACTAGAAAAGAGGGTCCCTGTGACCCTGAGAGTATTGGGGGGGGATCCCCCTTTTCTTCTGTTCTACACCCGCCCTCCATTCCTGGTGCCTGCCCAAGGTCAGCACCAGTGATGGAACTGCACTGATGTCAGTGCATATGAAATCCTGAGTTAAAACCCATTTCTCTAGATACAGGAACTGAGAAAAGAGCTTTTGTTATGTAGAGTGTGGGGAGGAATGGTCATTATATATCTAACTTTCTTTCACCACTGTAACGGTGGCCCAGTAGTACAGCAGTATGTGATAGGGTGGCTAAAACTCTGAGAGAATCTCATCTTTTGGGTCAAAGAAACTTGGAAAGAGGGCCCTTACAATCCAAAGTGTGAGAGGCGATTCAAAAGAGGACATTGCTAAAGAAGGAGATACTCAGGTTCTATGGATGAACTGATACAATTTCCAGGCTCACCCCTAAGCTGCACATTCACAGCATACCCAAAGAAGTGTAGAAAAGACATTGCTCAGAACTCAACTAATTTCTGGGGTGCCTGGGTGATTTAATCAGTTAAGTGTCTGATTTCAGCTCAGGTCATAATCTCAGGGTCCTGGGATGGAATCTGACACCGGGCTCCACACTCAGCAGGGAGTCTGCTTATGCCTCTCCTGGTCCCTCAGCCCCTCCCCACATTCATGCTCTCGCTCTCAAATAAATAAATAAATAAAATATTTTTAAAAAAAGAACTCACTAATTTCTGAATGGCTCAATGAATGACAGACCCAAACAATATATCCAGGGTTTTGGAACCAACACATACAGAAAGTGAGGCATAATTTGTGATTTGAACCTAACCCAGTTGAATGTCTGCTGAAACAAAAAATCAATATACTCCAACGATCTTAATAGGAACCACAGTCTTATAATGTTATATTAAAAATGTCCAGGATATAGTCCAGAATTACTTGATACACAGAACCCAGAAATATCTGATCAACTTCAAGAGAAAAGACAACCAAGAGTTATCAACCCCTAAATATATCAAATGTTTGAATTACAAGGCAAAGATTATTTTATTACAGTAATAAAGCAGATATTATCACCATTCTCCATGAAGTATAGGTAAACACTCTTGAAATGAATGGAAATATAAAAGTTCTCAGGAGAGAAATAGAAACTATAAAAACAACCAAATTGAAATTTTAGAACTTTAAAATACAATAAATAAAATTTAAAAATTCAATGAAGGGGCATAAAAGCAGAGTAGAGATGACAAAGGCAGCTCAGTAAACTTTAAAAGTGATCAGTAGAAAGTATCCAGTCTGAAGTAGGGAAAGAAAAATTAGAAAAAACTCCACTGAGCCTCAGTGACCTTTGGGTCAATATCAAAAAGCCTAATATTTGTGTTATGTCATTGGAATTCCAGAAGGAGAGAAGAAAGAGGAATAAGAGAAAGTTTGGAGAAATAATAGTTGAAAATTCCAATTTGGTAAAAGACATACGTTTTTCAGATTCAAGAAGCTCAATAAAACCCAAACATGTTAAAATCAAAATCATCAGACTTATCATAGTTAAACTATAAAAGTCCAAAGGTGAACTTTTAAAATGCTTAAAAACATGTAGAAAAAATTATACATTATAAATAGGAGAACAATGTTTCACATCACTGTGTATTTTGAATTAAAAACCATGTATGTGAGAAGACAGTGGAGCAACATCTTAAATGTGCTGAAAGAAATGAATTGTCAAGCCAGGAAAAAAACTCAAAAGTGAAGACAAAATAGACATTTTCTGATGAAGGAAAACTAAGAGAATTCATCACCAGCAGACCTACTCTAAAGGAAATGTTGAGAAATGATAGCAGATGAAAAATCTCAGGAAGCAACAGAAATGCTAAATATTTAAGTAAATATAATACAGTATTTCCCCTTTTAAGTTCTTTAACATATGCATGATGTTTGAATAAAAAATCATAATGTCTGCTTGGTTTTTCAATGTATGTAGATACAATACATATGACCACTATAACATAAAGGGGGATGAGAAAAGGACTTGGATAGTTGTAAGGCTTCCATGTTTTTGTTCTTGTTGTTTGTTTTTGTTTTGTTTTAGTGCCAGGAATTTAAGCAGAGACTTGAAGTGGAACCAATTGACTCATAACAGTAGTAAATACAAAGTAAAGCAATGATCTTGACTTGAGCTGTCTGGCTCAGTTTTCTGGCAGAATGTCACACACAAGCATGGTCACTGGAAACAATGGTTTTCTGGCTGTCACTTGTAGCATGGTAGAATCATGTTAGGGAGGGGATGGAAAAAGTGAGCACCACTTCTTACCATGTTCTCCCTCACCCTGCTGGTCTCCCTTGGCCCCTGTGTTGGATACCGCAGAGATCACTCACCAATCAAGCCAGGACAGACCCAACAATCACTCTGTCCTCCAACTACAGCCAGACTTGCCTCCATAGCAGTACCTGTGGCTATAGTCTGGACTCCTGTGCAGGAATCTGGCTTTGCCAGTGGCAGCTGGAGAGGGTAATAGGACCTCCTGCTGAATGAAGGCAATTGAGTGAATGAATGGGTGAGCTGCAGGAGTCACTTGCAAAGGGAGCAGGAATGATAAATTAACAAAAGCTCATTCAGGCAGATGCTTTTGACATCTAACTCCCAAACCTGCCTGCTGCATGAGGGGAAGACATCTCCCATGGGCAAGAAGTCAGTGAGGTAGGGCGCCTGGGTGGCTCAGTCATTAAGCGTCTGCCTTCGGCTCAGGTCATGATCCCAGGGTCCTGGGACTGAGCCCCGCATCGGGCTCCCTGCTCTGCGGGGAGCCTGCTTCTCTCTCTCCCCCTGCTTGTGTTCCCTCTCTCGCTGGTCTCTCTCTGTCAAATAAATAAATAAAATCTTTAAAAAAAAAAAAAAAAAAAAAAGTCAGTGGGGTAGGGGCCAGGGCTTCAAGGTACAAGACTCCTGGTTCTTCCTTCTCTCAAACACCCCCTCTACTCTCACTCCCACACCTTGTGCTCCTCCTCCCCCTCCCACTCCCCTCCTCCTCTTCTTTCCCTCCTCCTCCTCCTTCTTCAATGCCCTGCTGTCTTTTGATGTTTATCTTGCCCTCTTGCCTGTGTCATTCTCATAGTCTAAGCTGTCAGGGTCAGATGACTTCCTGTCTCTATGTTTCTTTTTCTTCTTTCTTTTTCTAGAAGAATTCCTCATGGGGTTGGGCTTCTCAAACTCTGCTGACTTTGCCTCTTCCTTCCTCTCTTCCTCATAAGGTATCAGAGAATATTTGGTGCCTCCTGGTTGCATAAAATAATCCTTTGCAAAGTGGCCTTTATAGCCACACTTCTTGCAGGTAGTGTTCAGGACAGCCTCAAGGGTGATCTGTCCAGTGTAATCCTGGAAGGACCACCTCCACCTCTCTTCTTTGTCTTTTTTTTTTTTTTTTAAGATTTTATTTGTTTATTTATTTGTCAGAGAGAGAGAGCACAAGCAGGGGGAGCAGCAGGCAGAGGGAGAAGCAGACTCCCCACTGAGCAAGGAGCCCAGTGAGGGACTCGATCCCAGGACCCTGAGATCATGACCTGAGCCAAAGGCAGACGTTTAACTGACTGAGCCATCCAGGCATCCCTCCACTTCTCTTCTTGCTCAGTGATAACATTGTTGGGGTTGAGGTCTTTCTTAGTCCCTTGGTTGATGACTTTCATGGAGAGGGATACCTTTATCCTATCATTTTTCATCGCTTGGCCAATAAGCTTCACCCACACTTTGTCTCTGACATCTATTTCAGAGGGCTTTTCCATGCGACAGGATGACATGTGAGTTTGATGACCCAGAGCTTGCTTCTGACAGCATGGGATTTTGATAAAGCCTCCGTAGTCTGTCACCATACGAACCTCTCCTTGGAAAATAGTGTAGAGAGCAGGCAAGTTCTCAATGGCCTTGGGTCTTCCTGAATTCATCCTTAATGTTCTATGGCTCCTCCATTTCTCTTCTGCTTAAGCTAATTCAGGTGTCTCTGTGTCAACTCTGGGTCTCCCAAGGCTTTTGTGTTTTATGTCAAGTCATAAAATATTTACTCAAAGTAGTCCACAAAAAGTCACGTATATGTATATATACATGCAAAGTTTCCCAGGTCAACACTAAAACAAGCAAACAGGAAACAAAAAAAACCAAATCAAAATAATAAAGCTTTAAAGACAATATGTAAATAAATATGGAATACTCAAAAATATACAAACAATCCAAAAGAAGACAGAAAATGTGAAAAATAGGAACAGAAAAAGACAAAGTAATAAAATGGTAACCTAAATCAAACCATATATAATTAAATGTAAAGTCTAAACACCGTGAGTAAAGACAATGTTTGTCATATTGTTTATAAAAAGATGACCCAACTATATGCTGTCTTCAGGAAAATCACTTTAAATATAATGATATAGAGAGATTGAAAATAAAATGATAAAAAATGTGCACATGAAGACATGAATCAGAAGATAACTGACACAAGTGTTGGCTTGAGTGTGGAAAATTGGAACGCTTGTGCATGTTAGAATGTAAAAGGTACTGCTTCTGTGGAAAATGGTATGGCAGCTCCTCAAAAAATTAAACATAGACTTACCATTTGATTAATCAATTCCACTTTTAGTATATAAACTAAAGAATTTAAAGCAGGGACTCAAACAGGTATTTGTACACCAATGTTCATAGCAGCATTATTCGCAGTAGCCCATAAAGGTGGAAATAACCCAAATTTCTATCAGTGGATGAATGGATAAACAAATTGTGGTGAATACATACAATAGAATATTATTCAGCCTTAAAAAGGAATGAAATTCTGGTACATGCTAAAATATGGATGAATCTTGAAGTCATTATGCTAAATGAAATAAGCCAGACACAAAAGGGCAAATGTTGCATGATTCCACTTATATGAGGTACTTAAAATAGTCAAATAGGCACAGAATGTACAGTGCTTACCACGGGCCGGGGGGAGGGAGGATGGAAAGTTATTGTTTAATGGGTACAGATTTCAGTATGAGAAAATGAAAAATTTGAAGATCGATAGTAGTGCTGGTTGCACAATAGTGTGAATATACTTAATGCTACTGAATTTTGCACTTAAAAATGGATAAATAGTAGGGGCGCCTGGGTGGCTCAGTTGGTTAAGTGTCCAACTCTTGATTTAGGTTCAGGTCCATGATCTCAGGGTTGTGAGATTGAGCCCTGCATTGGGCTCTGCACTGAGTGTGGAATCTGTTTAACATTCTCTTTCTCCCTCTCCCTCTGCCCCTCCCCCCCTGCTCGCTCGCTCTCTCTCTCTCTCAAAAATAAAAAAAATGGGTAAATAGTAAATTTTATGTTAGATATATTTTGCCACAACAAAAAAATATAAATGATGTGCTTACGTTAGTATCAGATGATCTAGACTATAGAATGAGGAAAATTAGTGGAGATAAAGTTGGATATTACACAATTATAGAGGATCAATTCACTAAGAAGACCTAACAATCCCAAATGTGTTTTATTTAGCAACATAGCTACAAGATAAATGAAGCAAAATGATTGAAATTGAAAGGAGAAATAGTAAGTACAAAATTAGAAACTGAAAGTAAAAAACACTATACTAGCATTAAAAAATGAAATAATCCTAGAAGACAGTCTCTTCAACAAATGGTGTTGGGAAAATTGGATAGCTACATGCAAAAGAATGAAACTGGACCACTTTCTTACACCACCACAAAAATAAATTCAAAATGGATGAAAGACCTAAATATGAGGCACAAATCTATCAAAATCCTAGAGAACACAGGAAGCAGCCTCTTTGTGGCTGCAGCAATTACTTGCTAGACATGTCTCCAGAGGTAAGGGAAACAAAGCAAAAATGAACTATTGGGACTTTATCAGGATAAAAAGCTTTTGCACAGCAAAGGAAACAACCAACAAAACTAAAAGGTAACCTACAGAATGGGAGAAGATATTTGCAAGTGACATACCAGATAAAGGGTTAGTATCTATAAAGAACTTATCAAACTCACCACCCCAAAACCAAATAATCCACTCAAGGAATGGGCAGAAGACATGAACAGACATTTCTCCAAAGAAGACATACAAATTGCTAACAGACACATGAAAAAATGCTCAACATCATTCATCATCAGGGAAATACAAATCAAAACTACAATGAGATGCCACCTCACACATGTCAGAATGGCTAAAACTAACAACACAGGAAAGAACAGCTGTTGGTGAGGATACAGAGAAAGGGGAACCCTTTTACACTGTTGATGGGAATACAAACTGCTGCAGCCACTCTGGGAAAAAGTATGGAGCTTCCTCAGAAAGTTAAAAATAGAACTACCCTATGAACAAGCAATTGCACTACTATTTCTCCAAAGGATACAAAAATAGTGATTTGAAGGGGCACGTGCACCCTGATGTTTATAGCAGCAATGTCCACAATAGCCAAAATATGGAAAGAGTTCAGATGTCCATCAACAGATGAATGGATAAAGAAGATGTGGTATATATATACAATGGAATATTACTCGGCCATCAAAAAGAATGAAATCTTGCCATTTGCCATTATGTGGATGGAACTAGAGGGTATTATGCTAAGCAAAATAAATTAGAGAAAGAAAAATACCATATGATTTTACTCATATGTGGAATTTAAGAGACAAAACAGATGAACATAAGGGAAGGGAAGGAGATGAACATAAGGGAAGGGAAGGAAAAAATAAGATAAAAACAGAGAGAGAGGCAAACCATAAGAGACTCTTAACTATAAGAAAGAAACTGAGGGTTGCTGGAGTTGAGGTGGATGGGGGGATGGGGTAAGTGGATGATGGACATCAAGGAGGGCACTTGATGTAATGAGCACTGGGTGTTATATGCAACTGATGAATCACTAAATTCTACCCCTGAAAGTAACAATACACTATATGTTAACTAAATTGAATTTAAATAAACAATTTTTTAAAAATGAAATATTCACAAAAAATTATGTAGCTACTCTGCCCACAAGGGGGTGGGCATAACACCCCATTTTCTCAGTTTGGGGTACACAGTGACTTCCCTTCCAAAGAGTACAATATGGAAAGGGGGAAAGAAGAGAAACTTTATAATGGGGAAACCTGACAAACCCTACCTCATCTGGATGATCAAGGTCAACATTAATAGTCATAAGTCATAGGGTGCCTGGGTGGCTCAGTTGGTTAAGTGACTGCCATCAGCTCAGGTCATGATCCTGGAGTCCCGGGATCGAGTCCCACATCGGGCTCCCTGCTCAGCGGGGGGTCTGCTTCTCCCTCTGATCCTCTTCCCTCTTGTGCTCTCTGTCTCTCATTCTCTCTCTCTCAAATAAATAAATAAAATCTTTTAAAAAAAATAGTCATAAATCATGTTGATTGTACATCCTTGCTATGATGTGATAAAGAGGCATTTTACTTCTGGATAGGCTGAAAGAAGAAAAAAAAACCCTGCCAACCAAGAATACTTTATCTGACAAGGATATCCTTCAGAAATGAAAGAGAAAGACTTTCCCAGACAAACAAAGACTGAAGGAATTCATCACCATTAGACCTGCCTTAAAAATGCTAAAAAGAGGAGGCGCCTGGGTGGCTCAGTCGTTAAGCGTCTGCCTTCGGCTCAGGTCATGATCCCAGGGTCCTGGGATCGAGCCCCGCATCGGGCTCCCTGCTCTGCGGGAAGCCTGCTTCTCCCTCTCCCTCTCCCCCTGCTTGTGTTCCCTCTCTTGCTGTCTCTCTGTCAAATAAGTAAATAAAATCTTTAAAAAAAAATGCTAAAAAGAGTTCTTCAAGCTGAAATAAAATGATGCTACCTAGTAACATATGAAAAAATATGAAAATATACAACACACTGGCAAAGGTAAATGTATAGTCAAATTCAGAATACTCCAATATCTTAGCATGGTGGTGTGTTAACCCCTTAACTATAGTATAAAGGTTAAAGGACAAGAGTATAAGAATAACTGTAGATACTATAATTTGTTAATGAATACAAAATATAAGAGGTAAATTGTGACATTAAAACATAAAAGTGGGGGGAAGGGTTGAGTATTTGAATATGATCAAAGTTAAGTTGTTATCTGTTTAATATAGACTGTTCTAAGATGTTTTATGTAAGCCTAATAGTAACCACAAAGCAAAAGTCTATAGTTGATTTGCAAAAGATAAAAAAGGAATCAGAACATACCACTACAGAAAAATCACCAATTCTTGAAAGAAGGTAGCAAAAGAGGAAGAAAGGAATAGCCCACTACAAAATAACCAGAAACAATAAAATGGCATTAGTAAGTCCTTATCCTATCAATAATTACTCTAGATGTAAATGGATTGAATTATCCAATCAGAAGGCCTAGAGAGGCCAGATGGATTTTTTTTTATTTTTTTATTTTTATTTTATTTTTTATTTTTTTGAAGATTTTATTTATTTATTTGAGAGAGAGAGAATGAGAGAGAGGGGGGAGGGCCAGAGGGAGAAACAGACTCCCTGCCGAGCAGGGAGCCCGATGCGGGACTTGATCCAGGGGCTCCAGGATCATGACCTGAGCCGAAGGCAGTCGCTTAACCAACTGAGCCACCCAGGCGCCCGGATTTTTTTTTTTTTAAATGATCAAACAACATGCTGTGTAGGAGACTCACTTCAGCTTTAAGGACACACATAGGATCAAAGTGATGGCTGGAAAAAGATATTCCATGTAAGTTGAAACCAAAAGAGCAGGGGTAGCTATACTTATATCAGACAAAATGGATTTTAAGCCAAAACGCGAACAAGAGAGAAATAAGGTCATTATATAATGAAAAAGGGGTCAATTCATCAAGAAGATATAACAGTCATAAATATCTACACACCAAACATTGGAGCACCTAACTATATTAAGCAAATAAGATCTGGAGAGAGAAATAGGTAACAGTGCAACAATGGATAGATTATGCTGACAGAATATCAACAAGGAAATGTTGGATTTGAATCATATGTTAGGCCAAATGGCCTTAGCTGATATAAATAGAACATTCCATCCAGCTGTAGCAGAATACACATTCTTCTCAGGCACACATAGAACATTCTCCAAAATAGTTCATATGATAGACCACAAAATAAGTCTTAGTAAGTTTAATAAAAGTGAAATCATATCAAGTATCTCTTCTGACCACAATAGTATGAAACTGGAAATCAGTAACAGGTGGAAAGCTGGAAGATCTACAAATATGTGGAAATTAAACTACTCTTGAACAACTAATGGGTCAAAGAAGAAATCAAAAGGGAATCAAAATATATCTTGAAACAAGTGAAAATAGAAACACAGCATACCAAAACCTATGGGATGCTACAAAAGCAGTTTAAAGAGGGAAGCTTATAGCAACAAACCTCTAGATTAAGAAAATAAAAAGATCTCACACAACCTAACTTCACACCTGAAGGAACTAGAAAAAGAAGAAGAAACTAAGCCCAAAGTAGAAAAAAGGAGGAGAAAACAAAGATTAGAGCATAAATAAGTGAAATAGAGACCAGAAAAACAATAGAAAATATCAGTGAAACTAAGAGCTGTTTTTTTAAAAAGATAAAATTGACAAATCTTTAGATTAAGAAAAAAATACTGATCTAAAGTCAAAAAGGAAAGAGGAGACATTACAACTGATACCACAGAAATTCATAGAATCATAAGTAACTAGTATGACCAATTACATGCAAACAAATTAGATATCCCAAGAAGAAAGGGATAAATTTCTAGAAACATACAACCTACCAAGACTGAATCAGAAAGAAATAGAAAATCTAAACAAACCAATAACAAATAAGGGGAAAAAAGGAAAAAAAACAACAACAACCCTCTCCCCCCAAATCCAACACAGCTCAGGACCAGATGGTTTCACTAGTAATGTCTAACAAACATTTAATGAAGAATTAACACTAATCCTTCTCAAACTCTTCCAAAAGTTGAAGAGAGAGGATCACTTCCAAACTCATTTTATAGGGAAGGCCAGCACTACCCTGATTCCAAAGCCAGATAGGGACACTACAATCACAGAAAACTACAGACAAATGTTATTGATGAATATGGATGCAAAAATTCTCAACAAAATATCAGCAAACCAACTTCAACAGCACTTTATAAAGATTATACACCATGACTAAGTGGGATTTATCCCTGGGATGCACAGATGATTCAACACATGCCAATCGATAAATGTGATACACCACATGAATAGAATGAAAAAGAAAAATCACACGATCATCTGAACAGAGGATCAAAAAACTTTAGAAAAAATACAACATCCTTTCATGATAAAAGCTCTCAACAAATCACATATAGATGGAATATACCTCAATATAATAGAGGCCATATACCTCAAACCCACAGCTACCATACTCAATGGTGAAAGGTTTAAAGCTTATCCTCTAAGATGAGGAATAAAACAATGTACCCACTCTCACCATTCCTATTCAACATAATGCTGGAACATTCAGGTAAGATAAAGAAATAAAAGACACCAGATCGGAGAAGAAGTTTGTCTTTGTTTGCAGATGATATGATCTTATATACAGAAAATCCTGAAGACCCCACCAAAAAATAGTTAGAACTAATCAGTGAATTCAGTAGGGTTGCATGTTGAAGGATCAACATATAGAAATAAATTGGGTTTCTATACACTAAAAAAGGGATATCTAAAAAAGAAAGAAAGGAATTCCATTCACAATAACATCAAAAATAAAAATACTTAGGAATAAATTTAAACAAGGAGGTAAAAATTGAAGACAGAAATAGATGGAAAGATATCTTGTATATATGAAATAGAATTAATATTGTTAAAATGTTCCTACTACCCAAAGACATCTATAGATTCATTGCAAGCCCAGTCAAAATTCCAGTGGCATGTTTCACAGAAATAGAAATAAATAATCCTAAAATTTTGTATTGAAGCACAAAAGATGCCTAATAGCCAGAGCAATTAGAAGAAAGAAGAACAAAGCTGGAGGCATCACACTTCCTAATTTTAAACTATCCTACAAAGTTATAAGTAATTAAAACAGAATGATCCTGACATAAAAGTAGATAAAATGGAACAAAATTGAGAGCCCAGAAATAACCCCCTGCATATATAGTCAACTAATATTTAACAAAGGAGTGAAGAGCTCTCAATTGGGAAAGGAAAGTCTCTTCAAAAAATGGTGTTGGGAAAACTGGATAAACACATGCAGAAAAATGAAATTGGACCTCTATTATGCACCACTCACAAAAATTAACTCACAATGGATTAAGAACAAACATAAAACCTGATACCATAAAACTCCTAGGAAATAACATAGGGAAGAAATTCCTTGACATTGGAATGGGCAATGATTTTTTGGATATGACACCAAAAGCACAGGCAACAAAAGCAAAAATCAACAAGTGGGATTACGTCAAACTAAAAAGTCTCTGCACATCAGCGAAAGGCAAATACCATATGATTTCACTCATATGTGGGATTTAAGAAACAAAACAAATGAACATGGTGGGGGGAGAACCAAACCAAGAAACAAACTCTTAACTATAGAGAACAAACTGATGTTTGCTAGAGGGGAGGTGGGCAGGAGGGATGGGTTAAATAGGTGATGGGTATTACGGAGGGCACTTGTGATGAGCACTGGGTGTTGTATGTAAGCGATGAATCACTAAATTCTATACTTGAAACTAATATTATACAGTATGTTACTTGGAATTTAAATAAAAACTTGGAAAAAAATTTAAAAGCTTCTGCACAGCAAAAGAAATAATTTTTTTTTAATGAAAAGGCAACTATGGAATGGGAGAAAATATTTGGAAACCATGTATCAGATAAGGAGTCAATACCCAAAATATATAAAGAATGCCTACAACTCAATAACAACAACAAAAACCAAATAATGCAATTTTTAAAAATGGGCAGAGGAACAAACAGACATTTTTCCAAAGAAGATATTCAAATGGCCAACAGGTACATAAAAAGGTGCTCAACATGGCTAATTATCAGGGAAATCCAAACCAAAACCATAGTGAGATATCACCTCACACCTGTTAGAATGACTACCACAAAGAAGGCAGGAGATAACAAGTGTTGGTAAAGATGTGGAAGTAAAGGAACCTTCGTACACTGTTGGTGAGAATGTAAATTGGTTCAGCCACTATGGAAAACAGTATAGAGGTTCCTAAAAAAATTTAAAAATAGAATTATCATATGATACAGCAATTCTACTATATCTGGAGATATAACCAAAGGAAATGAAAATAGGAGTTTGAAGAGATACATGTACTCCCATGTTTATTGCAGCATTATTTACAATAACCAAGATATGGAAACAATCTATGTGTCTGTCAACAAATGAATGAATGAAGAATTTGTGGTATATATACAGTGGAACATTATTCAACCATGAGAAAGAAGGAAATGCTGCTGTTTGGGACAACATGGATGGCAACCTTGAGGGCATTATGCTAAGTGAGATAGACCAGAGAAAGACAAATATTGTATAATATCTCATATGTGGAATCTAAAAAAGGCAAACTCTTAAAAGCAGAGAATAGCATGATGGTTACTACAGGGTGGGGGGGAAATTGGGGATATGCTGTTTAAGGGTACAAATAGTAAATTAATAAATTCTATAGAGCTAATGCATAGCATATTATAGTCAACAATACTATAAACTTCAAAGTTGCTAAAAGACTAGATCCTGTTTTCACCACAAAAAAAAGAAATGATTAAGGGAGGTGATAGTAGTGTTACCTGAGGCTAAGATGGTAATCATATTGGAATATGTAAATGTATCAAATTAACATGTTGTACACCTTAAATTTATACAATATATAAGTCAATTATATTTCAACTAAAAAGAGCAAAAGTTATATATGATTCCTTAATTTGAACTCCAAGAAGATTTTTTAAAGATCTTATTTATTTATTTGAGACAGAGAGAGTGAGAGAGAGTGGGGGGGGCGGGGAGAGGGAGAGGGAGAAGCAGACTCTCTGCTGATTAGGGAGCCTGACTCGGGGCTTGATCCCAGGACCCTGAGATCATGACCTGAGCAGATGCTTAACCGAAAGAGCCACCCAGGTGCCCCTCAAGAAGATTTTTTTAAAAGATACTGTATAGGGTGGACCCTATTCTATACTCTTATTTTCTCCAATTCCCTGCCAATGCAAGAAAAAATTCCTAAAGTGAAGGAAAAGCGGGGAATTTTTCTCCTTCTGTTTTATATCCTGCTGGATGGTTGCATCTCCTTTTAAAAAATATTTTTTAAAAAAATTTTAGAGTGCGTGACCAGGGGAAGGGGGAGAGGGAGAAGAGAATCTCAAGTAGACTCCACGCTGAGGTGGGGGCCTGATCCCAAGACCCTGAGACCATGACCTGAGTCGTAACCAAGTCAGACGCTCAACCGACTGAGCCACCCTGTCGTTCCTGGTTGCATCTCTTTTTTAATGGGTTCTTGGTCACAGGTGAATCCAGGCCCATGTAATAAAGAAGGCTTGTTCAGTGCAGCTCAGCGTGTCCCTTTTATGATCTCTATTTTTACCTAACACAAAGCAGCCTTTCTAATTATTTCCCTTTTGTTTTTCCAATTTCCAACTATGTCACGTATGAAAGGGAGCAGTGAGGAAAAAAGGCAAGCCTAGTTCTACAGCACCCCAGGGCTTATTTAGACTCCACCTGCTAATTCAAAAGAGAAATTTCAGGTAGGCGGGAAGCTCAGGCCTGCAGAGCATTCTGGGATGTGTAGTCCAGACGCTTTCTGGGATTGGGGCACTTCCGCTCCAGGAGAGCGCAAAACTATTTGCTCCGCTTGAGAAGTGGGAGCGTATAATACAGTGCTCTGCGTGTTCGGAGGTATTTTCGCTACCGGAGGGCAAGAATGCGAAGCCCTCTCCTTTCGTGGACTCCGGGAAATTGGATTCAGGCAGTTCGTGTGGGAGCGGACTTTCCCTCCTCACGCGGGAGAGGGACAGCGGCTCGGGTTCCTCTCGGGAATGCTGGGAAATGTAGTCCAGGAGCTCCGCGTAGCTGGAGGTATTTCCGCTGCGGGAGGTTAAGATCGCGGCCTTCGTTTCTCTCTGGGAGGTGAGTGATTCCCCAGAACTCCGCGACCTCTTTTAAGTTTTTGACCTGGTTGTGGGATCAGCCGCGCCGGGCGCTGGGTCTGAGGGAGGAAAAGCCTCGGCCAGTGGCAGAGAGCGAGGTTGAGGGACGGGGGCGGCCGCTTGCCTGCCCCTCGCCGGAGCCTCTGCGTTTGGAGCAGTTGGCGGGTGTCCGGCTTGGAGGCGGACGCGGCTCCGCAGGGTTCGAGGGCCTCCGGGCTCCCCGCTGCCCAGCTCGCCTTCCCCTCCCCTTCCACACGCTCTGTCACCTCCTAGAACTTAATCTTTCTGTGCCTCAGTTTCCTTTTCTGGAAACGGGGATATTACCTACCTTATACATTTGTCTTGAGAATTCATGGTGTATAGTACAAGTGAAGTGTTTGGAGCAGTCGGACGTGTGGCAAGGTGTTAGCTGTGAATATAAACACTCTAATAGTCAGAAAAGTTGCCTCTCTGGAAGCTCTTCCAAGTGCTACTGCTCTTCTTATCCATGCAGGAAAGGAGGCTGTGCCCGGACTACTTCTGACTCGTTTTTTAGAAAGAGAGCGTCACCCACAAATATCTGCGGTTTTTCCAGGGCCACAGACAAGATTGTAGTATCTCGGCCTCCTTTCCGCTGTCCTGACTTTTGAAAGAGGGCAGCAGAGCCCCACTGTGACCGTACTTAGCTTTCGTCTTCTTTTTCTGCGGTGGTAGAAGGTATTTCATTCATTAGCAACCGTTAAATAATTGGGAAAATAGGTAGAACATGTACAGGACATGAGTGGTAGTCATAATGGTTACACCTTGAGTGCTAAGCGTCCTCCTGAGGGCTTTATAAAAAGTAACACAGATAGTCGTCACAAAGCTCTATGAGGAGAATACTGTTACTGCCTCTGTTCTACAGGTGAGGAAACGGAGGCGGAGGAGCCTGTTACTTACCCTGTGTCACACTGCTAGTGGGTGAAGTGGATTTGAATCCAGGGTGTGTGTTTCTTATGTGTGTGGCTGTTCTTGGTCCCGAAGTTGAAAGTCCGCAAATGGGAATTAGGAAACAAAATAGAAAAATAAGCTATATAAATATTTAACCATAGGAAACTGGCTGCAGAGAAGTCATTTGGGATCAAGTTATGGAAGTAGGTTGGAGTTTTATTGTCGAGTATTTTGAAAGCAGGATTCGTGAGTCTGGACTTCTTTATGAAATTTTGGAAGCTTTCTCATTTAATTTTATTTCAGACAGTATTTATAATTCATGTTCTCATTATGGAAGATAGGCACACTCATAGTAGAGAATTCAGAAAATATATAAAGAAAAGCATTAAGAATAACTCCTAATACTAGAATATAGACAGTTTTTTTGACATCTTAGTGCATTTCTGTTTAGCGGTTTTTAAATGTGTATTTATTTATTTTATGAAATTGTAATCCCCATATTCATAGTTACTCCCTTAACTCTTTGCTATGGAAGTTTCCAAGCATACCCAAAATATAATGTAATGAACTCCTATGTAACAATCACCCTAATTCAATCCTTCCTAATTTTGTTGCTTCTCTGCTTTCCACACACATATTTTTTTCTCCTTGAGTATTTTTTTTTTTAATATTTTATTTATTTTTTTGACAGAGAGAGACACAGCGGGAGAGGGAACACAAGCAGGGGGAGTGGGAGAGGGAGAAGCAGGCTTCCCGCAGAGCAGGGAGCCTGACGCGGGGCTCCATCCCAGGACCCTGGGATCATGACCTGAGCCAAAGGTAGATGCTTAACCGACTGAGCCACGCAGGCGCCCCCTACTTGAGTATTTTAAAAGATTTTATTTATTTGAGAGAGAGCAGGAGAAGGAGCAGAGGGAGAGAGAGAGAGAATCTCCAGCAGAGCCTGACTCGGGACTTGATCGCAGGACCCTGAGATCATGACTTGAGCAGAAACCGAGTCAGATACTTAACTGACTGAGCCACCCAGGCACCCCTCTCCTTGAGTATTTTAAAGCAAACCCGGATGTTGAGTCGGTGGGACTGAAAAACTAAGTATCACACATTGTTTATATGTGAAGACCAATGGAAGCAAGGCACCAGGACTGGTGTAACAAAATACCTTAGACTGGGTGGCTTAAGCAACAGAAATTTATTTTGTCACAGTTCTGGAGCTAGAAGTCATAGATCAGGGTGTTGGCAGGTTTAGTTTCTTCTGAGGCCTCTCTCCTCGTCTTATAGATGGCTGCCTTCTTGCTGTGTCCTCACATGGCCTTTACTCTGTGCAAATCCTTCTCCTGTCCCTTTGTGTGTCTAGATTTCCTCTTACTCGGACATCAGTCAGGTTGGCTTAGGGCCCACCCTAAAGAACTCATTTTAAGTTAATCACCTCTTTAAATGCCCTATCTCCAAATATAATCACATTCTGAGGAACTGGGGTTTAGAACTTTAACATAAGAGTTTTAGGGGGTCAAAATTCAGTCCATCATAGAGATATTGACAGCAACTCTAAGGTTTTCACTCTTGGCAACGAGGAGAATGTTACTTACAGGAGAAAGTTAGAAGGAGTTGCAGTTAGGAAAGATGATGGGTTGTCTTTGCTCCTTTGAGGTTGCTCTTGCTACTGGCATATAACTTTGATTTCTTTTCTCTCTCTTGCTGGCTGCAGGGACCACTGTTTCCTGGACCTCAGAGTGCCTAGCAGCAACCTAGAGGTTGGCAGAGCAGAGTTATTCAGTGAGTAAGTGTGACTCATGTAGCTATCCAAAGGGAAGCCCCAGCCTGGGATTAGGAAACAAAATAGGTAATCTATATTCACATTCCTTGTCTTTGATCTCACTTGTGGTGGGCTGCGGAATACCACCAGCTTTTTCAGAGTATTCCGAAGTTGATGTACCATTATGTACAGTATGTCACGGTCTAAAACAAATTTCCTTAGAAACAAGTTGATGCTAATGTTTTTTTTTTTAAGATTTTATTTATTTGACAGAAAGAGAGAGAGAACAAGCAGGGGGAATAGCAGAGGGACAGGGAGAAGCAGGCTCCCCGCTGAGCAGGGAGCCCAACGCAGGGCTTGATCCCAGGACCCTGGGATCATGACCCAAGCTGAAGGTAGACGCTTAGCAGACTGAGTCAGCCAGGTGCCCCTAATGTTTCATTTTTTGCTTATTGCGCAGAGATCATAATGGGTATGATTAGAATAGCTAACTTGTTGGGCACTTCTAACAACTTGGAGAAGTTCCAATGCTTTGCATGTACTAATTCACTTATTTTTCATAACAATGCTATTATTATTCGCCTTTTAAAAATGAAGAGACAGGCAGAGACTATTGAATAAATGACCTAGTGGCACAGTCAGCAGAGGGCAGGACAAGATCAAACTTGAGCAGCTAGGTTTAAAACCTAGCTCTAGCACTCTCTGACTGGATAACCTTGGGCAAAGTATTTAACTGCTCTGTGCCTCTGTTTTCTTACCTGTCCAAATAGGGTTCGCAGTATGCACCTCCTAAAGTTTTTGTGAATATTAAAAGAGATATGCTATGTAAAATGCTTGAAATAGCACCTGGCACGTTGTAAATCCTCAAGATATTACAGATTAAAGTTGTCTTTTTCCTATTATAGGTGGCTATGCAACATGAAAAATGCAGCAAGTTATCGAAAGGGCAAAAGGGGATTTTAAGGTATTCTTTTTTTCACCTGCCTGCCGTTTTCACTACTTCAGTTCTGTCATTCAGTTGAACAAAAATGAAGAGTTTCTGTAAAAGCCATTGGTTAAACTTATAACTAACACTAATTTGCTGTCTTTTGAACCCAGAGAGTCCCTGGGGGATGGTTATTTGGTCTCTGTTGCTTTAAAAAGGTTCAAGTCGTCACTATCCAATATGGTAGCCGTCAGGTACATGTGATAGATAACTGAGCACTTGAAATATGGCTAGTGCTAATTGGGATGTGCTGTAAGTGTAAGACACACAATGGATTTCAAAGACTAGTATGAAAAAAAGGGATGTAAAATGTCTCAGTAATTCTTATGTTGATTGCAGGTTGAATTGGTAATATTTTGGATATATTGGGTTAAATAAAATATAGTGTTAAGATTGAGCTCACTTGCTGCTTCTTACATTCTTACATTTTTTAATGTGGCTACTAGAAACGTTTAAATTACACTATGGAACTTGCATTATATTTCTGTTGGATGGCACTGGTCTTAATGGAAGCTCTGTGTTCACTCCCTGGATTTGCCTCCAGGGACATTCACAAGTCACTCTTGCTCCTGAGGCCTCCAAAGGCATCTTACAATGGAGAGAAGCAGGAAGTTGGGAATTAGGAGACCTGAGTGCCAGGTCTGACCCTGCCCTTGTCTTTTTGGGTGTCCTTCAGCAGTTCAGATAACTCCTTGAGAGGCAGAATAGAATAACACGGTGGTTCTCAAATTTGGGTCATATCAAAATCACTTTAGGGAATTTGGTAAAAAATGGAGAGACTATAAAGACCTAGGAGTTTTACTATATCAATGAGCCTGGCCTTTTATGTTCTTTATTAGCTTTCTGGGTGATTCTGAGGCTGTTCTGATCACCTCCTACTCACCCTGTGTAGGAAGGAGAATCCTTGTTCTTAGTAGTGTGAGGTGGCTGAATGCAGGACACCTGACACTGGGCAGGGTGTGATTGGCAGCAGCTTACCCACAGCCCGTGGGAGGAGGACATTACATGCCATGCAGGGCCGTGTGGGGGTTGCACCCAGGAATAGATAAACCAGCAGGGGCTATGGTAGGTGGGTTTTATAGGGACAAGAAAGTACAGTGACCCTTGGCTCCCGAAGGAAGATGTGATTAGCTTGTCTGAATAATTTCACAAGCTGGCAGGGAGGTAAAGCCTGTTAGGTTGAGGACTGAGTGGGGTGCAGCTGGTCCAGTTGGTAGGGTGAATTTTGTCGGGTCTTAAGTTACAAAGGTGATCAAGGGGCAACATGGGAGAGGTTCACGCCATTGAGAAAGAAGGTTTTTAATACTTAATCGTTCCCCAGAATCAAGAGGCATAGCCTGCTATACAGGACCACATGAAGCCTATCACATGCAGGGTTGGGAAGCAGAGAGAGGAACTGGGGTATGCCTTTATGACTAGAGTGGCAGGAAGTAACTAGGTGGAGACACCTGTATTGGGTCCTGGTGAAAAGAGGCAGGTTGGGGTCAGTGGTCAGGGGAATTATGACTCTTGAGTGCTCTCAGGAAGCTGGCTTTGGTTGACAGACTGGCTTTGTGATTGAGCAGACTCATGGAGAGGTTGGAATAACAGATGTCAAAGAGCCAGTAATTGAATCGAAAACCCTGGTTCATATGCAGAGGAAGTAGCTGGGTGGGGAGCCTTTCAACCCCAGGGTCAAGGCCGTATCTGGAGAGAGCAGAGGAACTCATGGCTAGGCCTTTGGGCCTGTGTGGCTCAACCATGTTCAGGCAGCACGTGGAATTTCAGGCCTTACAATAATGATGAGCACAAGCGTTGACAACCACTGAGTATAGGACAAGGGCTTGGGCCTGGGCGCCATATTGCCTAGGTTCATTAGTGCCTGGTGCAGTGTCCTGACTGGACAATGAGATTGTGGCCAGGGGCAGCGGGAGGGGTGTAGAAATGCACATGTCAGCCACCCACCTCCACAGACCGGATTTGATTAGTTGTGGATGAGGTCTGAAACCCCCCCCCCTTTTTTTTAAAGTTCCCTTGTGAGTCTGATGTGCTGTCCGAGTTGAGAACTACGGTCCTAGTAGATAAGGCTCTGGGTGAAAATCTTGACTTTTCTATTGGCGACTGGTTGATCATGAACCGAGCTACTTCTCTGTGCTCCATTTTCTTTACCTGTAAAATGGGGATGATTGTTGTCTCAGTCTCTAGACTTGTGAAGATCAAGTAAGATAGCACATGTACAACATTCATGGAAATGGTGCCATGGTAGGTACTAAGTCAGTTGTTACAACTGTCAGCTGCTGGAACTATTAATGGGAGTATTTTCTGAATGGCCTGGGTTTCCTTGTGGGTCAAATTAGGTGCTTAGAGTTGCTCTTGGTATTCTTGCTGATCCTAACAAACCTTGATTCTAATACCATTTTTAGAACCAGAGAGAAAGAGAAGGTTGCAATGTATTTACTTTCTCTAACTTCTTTGTTCTGTTGTGGGTAGAAGAGTTGAAGGTGAAAACCTCAAGTCTTTAGTCCGTCTGAGAATACCTGGAGAGTTGTTTTGCCTGATGCTACTCACATAGTGACCCAGAAACCAACAGTGTCAGCATCATCTGGGATGTTGTTAAAAATGTAGATTCTTAGTCTCCATCCTTGATGTTCTGATTTAGAATTTCTGGGGGTGAGACACAGGTGTCTACCTTTCCAGGGTCCCCAGTTGATTCATGGAACATTAAAATTTGAGAAGCACTGGTAGAACAGACTTGTGGCTTTTTAACAAAAGATACTTTCTGTTTCTCTCTGGCTGAATTCCACATCCTTCCAATACCAGATATCTGCATGACGTGCTCTCCCTTGGTTCAGGTCTCTGGTCAAATGTGGGAGAAGCCTCCATGACAAAAACTTATTCTGCAACAGCCACTCCTTCCATTTCTTCTTATCTCTTTACCCTGCCTTATTGTTCTTTCTTTCTTTCTTTCTTTTTTTTTTAGAGAGAGAGCGAGCTCAGGAGCGGAGGGGCAGAGGGAAAGGGAGAGAGAGAAACCCAGGCAGGCTCTATGCCCAGTGCAGAGCCCAACATGGGGCTTGATCTCATGACCCTGAGATCATGAGCTGAAATCAAGAGTCGGATGCTTAACCGACTGAGCCACCCAGGTGCCCTGACCCTGCCTTCTTGTTCTTGAAAGTACCTCTCACTGTATTATCCGTTTGCTATTGTCCTTGTCCCCGTTATAATATCAGCCGCATGAGATCATGGTCCTAGCTGCTTCATTCACTGCCGTGTCTTTCATGTCTCGGATCCTTGGCTGGCATATAGAGTAGGCTCCCAATAATTACATGTTGAGCAGATGATTCAGGAGTTAAACAATAAAGCTCTGATCTGTATCTGTCAGCTGTTCATTACAGCAGTCATTCTGCAGGTCTTTGCTGATTCCTACCAAGTGCTTGCAGAAATTGTCTTCTTTTGTCTTGCTGCTTTTTAAATTTTTTTCTTTTTCACTACATTTTTGCCATTTTAATTACAATATGTCTTGGTGTGGATCTGCTTTTGTTGATTTTGTTGGGGGTTCTCTGTGCTTCCTAGATCTAGATACTGTTTCCTTCCCAGATTAGGGAAGTTTTCAGCTATTATTTCTCAAGATAACTTTTCTGCCCCCTTTTCTCTCTCTTCTTCTTCTGGGATCCCTATACTATGAATGTTACTATGTTTGATGGAGTCACTGAATTCCCTGTCTGTTCTTGTTTTGCAGAATTCTTTTTTTCTCTCTTTTGTCCAGCTTGATTACTTTCCATTACTGTCTTCTAGGTCATTAATTCATTTCCCTGCTTCTTCGAGCCTGCTGTTCATTCCATTGAGTGTGTTTCTCATTTTGTTTATTGAGCCCTTTATCTCTGTTATTCTTTTATTTCTGTGTTAGTGGCCTTACTGATGTCCTCCACTCTTTTCTCAGGTCCAGCGAGTATCTTTGTGGCCATTACTTTAAATTCCCAACCAGGCATGTTAGTTAGATCTATTTCACTGAGATCTCTGGCCGTGGCCTTGTCCTGTTCTTTCATTTGGGACAAGTTCGTCCGTCTTCTCATTTTGTCTAAGTCTGTGCTTGCTTCTCTGTGTTTGGAAAGTCAGCAACATCTCCTTTTCTGACGGTAATGGCCTTGTGAAGAGGTCCTGTGGTGTCCTGCCGTGTAGTGTCCTCTGTCCCCCAGTGCGTGGTGCTTCAGGGAGTGTCTCCTGTGTGTGCTGTGTGTGCTCTGCTTGGTGTCAGCAGCTGTCAGTGCCTCGCTGGTTCCTACAGGTGGCTCTGCGTGTGCCCCCCCCAGGCGGGGGAGGGCGACGGCTATGGCAATGGCTCTTTCCGAGCCCATGGCCTCGGGGATTCGTTTCCCCCCTGTGCTCCCTGTGTGCTAATCTGTCTCTCACACTTCTCCACAACCATGGCTCCCTCTTCCCCACTGAGGCCACGATCTGTTTCTCTCCAAAACCGAATCTCCACACTTCCTGACTTCATCGGGGGGGGGTCTCTTCTCTACCTTTACTTGTGGAGTTTGAGCTGTTCGACAGGTTGTGTTCAGGTTGATTTCTGGGGTATTTAGGATGATTTCATAGTTATCCAGTTGTATTCGTGGGAGGAGGCGAGCTTGGGGTCCTCCTACTCTTGCCACTATCTTCCCCTGTCTCCAAGAAGGAAGTGATTCTTGATGTCACCCTCCTAACAGTCCTCTCTGACCCCAGCCACTTCCCCCTCAAATCTCTCTGCTGAGAGAGTAATCTGTTTCCAAGACAAAAGGGATCTTCTCGCCCTCCCTTCCTCAAGGCCTTTGCTGCTTTCCTGTTGACTTGCAGATAAAACTGGGACTCACGTCACCATAGGTTGAATCCTGCCCACCTGCTTATCGGTTGCTGCCTCTTATTTGTATTCACTCCCATCATGGCATTTATTCTCTTGAGGTTTTCCTGTGATTCTGCTTCTCTTGGACTAGTAGAACTCAGTCATCCCCCACAGTTCAGCAAAAGCCATGTTTATGTAGAACCTGCTCTGTGGGCCTTGGGGGACCCAGAGGACGACCCTGTACCCTACTCTGCCAGGTAGCAATGTGTAATCACCAGACTGTGAGCAAGTTGGGACTGGGTAATTGTATCTCTCTTTTTTAAATTTTATTTATTTATTTGAGAGAGAGAGCATGAGAGAGCATGAACAGGGTGAGGGGCAGAGAGGGAGAAGCAGACTTCCTGCTGAGCAGGGAGCCCGATGCAGGGCTTGATCCCAGGACCCTGGGATCATGACCTGAGCCGAAGGCAGACACTTAACCTACTGAGCCACCCAGGCGCCCCAATTGTATCTCTCTTAGTGAGTTTTCCATAAGTGTTCAATGAATTAATAAACTCATTTATTTAATGAAGAATTTATAAATTAGCCTGTCTAATGCTAATTATGTAGGCAGTGAGCTAGTTGTTATTCTGAATATTTTGATGGACATATTGTGTGGATTTTGTAACAGGAGTCCATGTAGGCACTGAGTTTGAAAAGCAGAAATCACCTTCCTAAGATGGTAGTTTTAAAAATCCAGAGGCTCTTCTCTCTCTTCTCCTCCCTCTGCCCCTCCACCCGCTCATGCTCTCTCTCTAAAATAAATAAGTAAAATCTTTAAAAAAGAAAAGGGGGCACCTGGGTGGCTCAGTCGGTTAAGTGTCCAGTTCTTGATTATGGCTCAGGTCATGATCTCGGGGTCCTGGGATTGAGCCCTGCATTGGGCTTGGCGTGTAGTCTGCTTGGGATTCTCTCTCTCCCTCTCCCTCTGTACCTCCTCCCACTTGTGCTCTCTATCTCTCTCTAAAATAAATAAATAAAATCTTAGAAAAAAAAATCCAGAGGCTCTTTTCCTCCCAAAGATGATCTTGATCTTGCAAATATTGTGAAAGACTTGGAGAAAAAACTTGCAAATAAAACCCCTGCTCTCCAAATCCTTCCAGTTGGGATCAGCCTCAAAATTTTACAATTCAGGGGTGCCTGGTGGCTCAGTCGGTTAACTGTCCAACTCTTAATTTCTGCTCAGGTCATGATCTCAGGGTTGTGAGGTGAACCCCACGTCAAGCTCCATGCTGAGTGTGGAGCCTGCTTAAGATTCTCTCCCTCTCTCTTCCTCCCTCTCAAAAGAAAATTTTTTTTACAACTCAAGGAAATCTTAGACCAACTAGTCTGCTCTTTCCATATGCCTCTGCCTGTCTCCCTGATGGTATGTTCATTCATCAAGACATTGACACTGACTGCTCAGTGTCTCCTGAGCAGTTTCTGTTACAAGCACTGTTTCAGGTGCTTGAGATATAAAGCTGAGTAGGTATTAATTACAAGATCGGTTTACCAATTATCCCCTTTCCCCCAGAGGTGACGGAAAGTTCTCCCTGCAGAACGCTCTTACTGAGCAGAAGTTGTTGGACAAACAGAGTCAGAACAAAGTGAATCACAGATCCCAAAAGCGTATTTCTTCCAAGATTGGGAAGTTTTCCATTGCCCTTTTCCATACTAGGGTTCTTGTATCTGAAGATGGAGGAATAACTAATAGTAATTAACTAATAAGTAATAAATTAACCAAGTTAACCATCTCTTAACCTGAGTATTGTATGTTCAGTTTCCACCCTCCTCAGCATCGGAATCCTACCGAGAACGATAAGGAAAACTTGTATTCAGGCCACCAGTGTGGTTGGGCAGGTCGTTCACTGCCCAGGGGCGCTCAGCTGGAAGGAGCTTGGTCTCGGGAATCTAACCCACGCTCTGCATGCAGCTGCCCCGAGGAAGGGGTTCCTTGGCTGTTCCATGTAAAGCAGCCATACGAGAAACTTGTATTGAATGTTTAAGCCGCAAGACGCTGTTCCGAATGTCTGACGTATAGTCACTTAGACCCACTACCCTTCCCCTGAGGTTGGTAATATTATTGTTGACATTATTATTATCTCCAATTTTAGCTTGGGCTTTGAGACACAAAGTGATAGCAAGTTGGGGATGCAGTATTCACATACTGGTGGTCTGATTCCAGAGCCTACACCCTTCACTGCGTTGTTCTCTTCTCCCTCAAGCACATCCTTTGGCTTCAGAGTCCTCTCCCTGTTTCCGTGTCTGTCATCCCTAGCTCTCAGCTCTCGTTTCTCTTTCTGTGAGACCTTGGAGTTCCATGTGCATATTTTTGTCTTCAGAAGTAGCAGAGAGGCAAGATCTAGAATACCAGTTCTGGTGTGAGCTGGAGTCCAGTTCCGCCCATGTGTCTTGACCTCATCAAGCCTCAGCTTCCTCGTCTGTTAAATAGAAGCCACAGTCCTCATCATCACTGATTGAGAACTTCCTAAAATGCCAGGTACAGTGCCAGGGGAATTGCATGGATTAACTCATTTATTCCCGCACAATAATCCTCTGACTGAAATTCCATTTTTATCTCCTTGTTATAGCTGAGGACGGGCACAGAGGTGTAGGCGATTGGACCGAAGTCACACTAGTGTGACATAGCTTCGTCACAGGTATGTAGGCGGTACCTTCACGAAACTGTGTGCCAGGTGCTTCATAAGGTCCCCAACATGTGCTTGGTGCTCAGTTAACGCCACCCATTGCTGTTTTTGTTGTTTTTAATCATTTGCCACGATTATTGTACCTCGTTAGTTTGAATGACATAATGACAGTGGTTACCTAACTTATGGGTAAATAAATCTTGCAGTCACAGGTTTTTATTAATTTTTCTTCATCTTCATGATGGAGTCTTTTCAAGGCCCTGCTGTTAACAAGAGTAAATTTGGCAACGTCTCATATCTTTAAAAAAACAGTCATCTGTAAAAAAAAAAAACAAAATAAAAAAGCCCACAGTTTTCCATATAGTCAAATTCACAGAAAGTAGAGTAGTGGTTACTAGGGGCCGAGGGGCGGGCTGGTGGGGAGCTGTTGTTTTATGGGTACAAGAGTTTTAGTTGAGGATGGTGAAAAAGTTCTGGAAATGGGTGGTGGTGATGATTGCACAGCAGTAGGAATGCACTTAAACTGTATGCTTAAAAATGGTTAAAAGGGTAAATTTTTTTTTTAAAGATTTTATTTATTTGACAGAGAGATAATGAGAGCAGGAACACAATCGGGGGAGTGGGAGAGGGAGAAGCAGGCTTCCTGCCGATCAGGGAGCCCAATGTGGGGGCTCGATCCCAGGACCCTGGGATCACGACCCGAGCTGAAGGCAGACGCTTAACGACTGAGCCACCCAGGTGCCCCTAAAAGGGTAAATTTTATGTTATGTTCATTTTACACAGGAAAACAAGTCATCCATGTAATCTCACACGTTATTGCAAAGATATCCCATTAAGTATGACAGACCATGAGAGAATAATATATTTCAGAGGTTAAAGGGGATTTTCATATGACAGAGTGACATCCTCTAAAGGCTCCGTTGATAGAAACCATTTATGAGGACAGGTTTTACATTAGTGAATATTACCTGCTCTTCTACAGCTACTAAGAAATAAGATACCCTGAAAGTGTTCCGTGTGCTTGCACCTGCTGATTTAATTCTTAAAACAATCCTATGAAATAGGCACTGTTAATCCCTCCATTTTTACAGATTAAAGAATTGAGGCACAGAGACATTAATAATTTGTCGAAGATTTCACAGCTGATAAGTAGCAGTACCATAGACCTAAAACATTTGGCCCCAGCGATTACTCTCTCAACCTGGGTGCTTTACTCTCGATGTCCACGCTCCCTAGAATCAGATTCATACCCTAAAAGCTATAAGGAGAACTTGTGTTAGGGGCACCGTGTGTGGTTGAGCAGGTGGTTCATTGTGCAGGGGCTCTCGGCTGAAGGAGTCAGTGGTTTCAGGAATCCAGCTCACACTCTGCTCATCAAGCCCCCTGAGGAAAGGACACCATTTCTATTTGATGTAAAGCGTGAAATACGGGTAGTGATGTTAGCCATATGGGTTAAGGGCAGTCTTGGCCAGACTCCGATGGCTTTTTTTTCTCCTTCCCCTTTTGTGCCTTCTCAGGACTCAGCCCTTTCTTAGAAGGACCAAGGATAAAATGACCAAGTTCAAGGTGAGTTGGGCTTCCTTTCTAGATTTTAAACCATTGTCTCATTTCTCAGTGATTAGATGCTTTCTTGAAACAATTAAACAGAATAGCAGGCATTTCAAAACCTCTTCTGTGCCAGAGGATCACTGCTTTTTATTTTAGTGTAGTTTAATTTTTGTTGTTTTAATTTACCCTTTTATAATTTCACAAATAAAATAGAAAAGTCAATAGCAGTGAACCCCCCCACTTTACTGCTATTTTCCTTATAAAAACTGTTTTCATTTCCCCATGTTTTTTTCCTCATATGCATTCATAACTGTATATTTGTAATCGTTACATAGTTAAAATTTTCAAATTATGCCTTTTCTTTCTTTTTTTTTTTAAGATTTTATTTATTTATTTGATAGAAAGACACAGCGAGAGAGGGAACACAAGCAGGGGGAGTGGGAGAGGGAGAAGCAGGCTTCCCACTGTGCAGGGAGCCTGATGCGGGGCTCGATCCCAGGACCCTGGGATCATGACCTGAGCCGAAGGCAGACACTTAATGACTGAGCCACCCAGGCACCCCTCAAATTATGCCTTTTCTAATTAATTGATATTATATTCCGTACATTTTTAATGGCTGCATCATATTTCCTTAAATTGATGTACTCTGTGTTTGTCTCACAACTTTTGTCCCATTCATGGACATTTAGGTAGTTTAGAATTTTTTTTTTAAGATTTTATTTATTTGAGACAGAACGAGCAGGGAGAGGGACAGAGAGAGAGGGAGAAGCAGGCTCTCTGCTGAGCAGGGAGCCCAGTGCGGGCTTGATCCCAGGACCCTGGAATCATGACCTGAGCCGAAGGCAGACGCTTAACTGACTGAGCCACCCAGGCGTCCCTAGAATTTTTATTATGTTAAAGAACACTGTTGTGATGAGCACCGGGTATTATATGGAAGTGTTGAACCACTAAACCGTACACCTGAAACTAATATTACACTGTATATTAACTAACTGGAATTTAAATAAAAGCTTAAAAAAAAAAATAAGACCAGGAAAGTGAAATTATAATAAATTCTGATTTTGATATACTTAAAAAAAAAAGAATATTGCACTAACAGTTTTCCTAACATAACCACTTTCCTCAAAAAGGAATTTGGAGGAGTTTGCTCTTCTTTGTTCTTAATGTTTTAGGAATCTAAATTGAAAAAGTATACTTGATAGGCAGTACCTTGGGGATTTTCTACATAGAACACTCTGATGTGGCCTAGTGCAGCCGGCTATAACTGATGCATCACACAGAGAAAGTATTCTTCCATATTTTCCCGTAAGAAAACTAGATTCCTTTTTTTTTTTTTTTAAGATTTATTTAGGGTGCCTGGGTGGCTCAGATGGTTAAGCGTCTGCCTTCGGCTCAGGTCAAGATCCCAGGGTCCTGGGATTGAGTCCTGCATTGGGCTCCCTGCTCCTTGGGAGCCTGCTTCTCCCTCTGCCTCTCTCTCTCTCTCTCTCTCTGTCTCTCATGAATAAATAAATAAAATCTTAAAAAAAAAAAAAAGATTTATTTATTTATTTTAGAGAGAAAATGAGCTGGAGGGGCAGAGGGAGAGGAAAAGAGAATCTCAAGCAGACTCTTCACTGAGCAGGGAGCCCGACGAGGGGCTAGATCTCATGACTGTGAGATCACCACGAGCCGAAATGAAGAGTCGGATGCTTAACCAACTGCGCCACCCGGGCACCCCCAAAGCTAGATTCTTTCTAACTTGTGTCTGAGTCCTATCATGTGCATGTGTTATTTACTGATTTATATGTGTATATTTTAAATATTTATTTGAGAGAGAGAACAAGAGGGAGAGAGCGAGAGAGCCAGCATGAGGGGCAGAGGGAGAGGGAGAAGTAGACTCCCCACCGAGCAGGGAGCCTGATGCGGGGTTCCATCCCAGGACCCTGAGATCATGACTTAAGCTGAAGGCAGATGCTTAACCAACGAAGCCATCCAGGTGCCCTGATTTTATATTTTTTGTTTACATATTGATTTATTTTTATCAAAGTAATAGTGTTCTTAAATTTAAAAGTCTAGTAGTACAGGAAGACCTACTGATGCTTTTCTTTTTCTTTTTCTTTTTTTTTTTTAAAGATTTTATTTATTTATTTGAGAGAGAGAATGAGACAGAGCATGAGAGGGTCAGAGGGAGAAGCAGACTCCCTGCCGAGCAGGGAGCCCGATGTGGGACTCGATCCCGGGACTCCAGGATCATGACCTGAGCCGAAGGCAGTCGCTCAACCAACTGAGCCACCCAGGCACCCAGACCTACTGATGCTTTTCTTACTGCATTTAGTTTCCGACCAACCTTAAGAGGCAGTACTTGGTCGCCTCTGCATGTTAATTCCAAAGAAACAGGATTGTAGAATTTTAGAAAACTCTTTGGGTTCACACAGGAAACCAAAGGTCCAACTGATCCAAAAAGACTCCTAGGAGTTTTACTTGGATAAAGAGGGAGGCAAGGGAAAATAATTCTTCTCAGGGTCTTAGCCCTTTCTGTGTGTGCTTAGTTGCTGTCGTTCGCGGAAGACACCACATATAATACTGTCTCTTCTTGGTCACTCTTTGGTGGCTCCTTCTTTAGGATCTCTGTTGCTCATTCAGGGCACCTGGATGTGCAGGGCTCCTGCAACGAACACACAGTTTCCATATGAAAAAGTTAAGACTGTACTGTACACCAGCGATTCTTAATCACGGGTAATTTTTGCCCCCAGGCAATGTCTGGAAACATTTCTGGTGTCAGAACTTGAGGGAGGCTTCAGCATCTGGTGCATAGAAGCCAGGGCTGCTGCTAAACATCCTACATTGCAGGGGACAGCCCCCCCCCCCCAACAAACAGTTATCTGGCCCAAAATGTGAGTGGTGTCAGGGTTGAGAAACCATGCCGTACACAAAGCTATACAAGAACAATAGCAAAATGTGGGTGATGATACTTATGTATGTTTAAAAAAAAAGAAAAAGCTTAAAGTCTCTAATAGAAATTTTACAGAGTGATAAAATAAAACCCAATTGGAATATGAGCAAAGAACATTGACTGGCAGGGTACTAAAGAAGAAATAAAGATAGCCAGTAAATATATGAAAATGTGATAGTTTAATTACCAAATAAGTATAAAATGAAAAATAAGTTGTTTTTTACTGATCAGATTCCATAGGACTTAAAAACATTGGTTATATTCAGTGTTGTGTGTGGTGTGGAGAATCAGGGCTACTTATATTCTCTCAGGGGAGGGGTGAAATACAGAAAAAGTTGAAAAGGAAACCTGCCATCCTACATAGTAATTTTGAAGTGGCATATCCTCGATATTACAATTTTTCCTTCTTAGAACTTATTCTAAGAAAATAATTAAGACAGGAGGCTAATATTTATTTAAAAGTTGTTCTTGGGCGCCTGGGTGGCTCAGTTGGTTGAGCGACGGCCTTTGGCTCAGGTCATGATCCTGGAGTCCCGGGTTCAATTCCTGCATTGGGCTCCCTGCTTAGCGGGAAGTCTGCTTCTCCCTCTGACCCTTCCCCCTCTCATGCTCTCTCTCTCTCTCATTCTTTTTCTCTCAAATAAATAAAAAATCTTAAAAATTGACTTTGGTCTCTTAGAAGAGCTCTCTCTGAAGCTACTTCCTACACATCCCTTCCAGTTTTCTCAGTGCTCTTTCTCCCAGCAGCCATTGGGCTCAAGATTGAGGTTGTGTGTGCTTGGTGTTGTAGGAGGCTGTGACGTTCAGGGACGTGGCAGTGGTCTTCACGGAGGAGGAGCTGGGGCTGCTGGACCCCGCCCAGAGGAAGCTGTATGGAGACGTGATGCTGGAGAACTTCAGGAACCTGCTCTCTGTAGGTGAGCACAGGCGCCCTGTGGACTTCAGCCCCCTGCAGTGTTTATTGTATCCTTGGATGTGTGGAGCTTTGGAGCTCTTGAACTGGATGGCATTTTTCTGGTCTTTTGCCTCTGGTCAAAATATGTTTTGTAAATGAGCCGTAAATTGACTCGATGACTGCTGTGTATACATTTTTGGCCTTTCTCAAGTTGTGGTCATCTCTGATTAGTGGGTCATGACACACATTTAGGGCATTGTACCAGCGTTTTTTTTTTTTTTTTTTTTTTGAGAGAGAGAGAGTGCACGTGTGCATGTGCAAATGAGGAAAGAGGCAGAGGGAGAGGGAATGAGAGAATCCCAAGCAGGCTCCATGCTGCCTGACGCAGGGCTCAGTCTCACGACCCTGAGATCATGACCCGACCCAAAATCAAGAGTAGGATGCTTAATTGATTGAGCTACCCAGGCACCCCTGGTACCAGCATATTTTATTTATTTTTTTTAAATTTTTTAAAAATATATTTATTTATTTATTTGTCAGAGAGAGAGAGAACACAAGCAGGGGAAACAGCAGGCAGAGGGAGAAGCAGGCTCCCCGCTGAGCAAAGAGTCCAATATGGGACTCGATCCCAGGACTCTGGGATCATGACCTGAGCCGAAGGCAGATGTTTAACTGACTGAGCCACCCAGGCGCCCCGGTACCAGCATTTTTAATGAAATAAAATAGGGTAGAAAATAATCAGAGCTGGGGCGCCTGGGTGGCTCAGTCGTTAAGCATCTGCCTTTGGCTCAGGTCATGATCCCAGCGTCCTAGGATTGAGCCCCACATCGGGCTCTCTGCTCCACAGGAAGCCTGCTTCTCCCTCTCCCACTACCCTATTTGTGTTCCTGCTCTCGCTATCTCTCTGTCAAATAAATAAATAAAAAATCTTAAAAAAAAAAAAAAGAAAATAATCAGAGCCTTTGGCAATAACTGCACATTGCAGCAAAAACTACAGCCTGTTGCTGAAAATCATGTGAGAAATGGTGGAAAGAGTCTGAAGAAAACAGACCTTTTTTCCCAGTAATTTACACTGAATGCCTACATATCCTGGATTTTTGCATCAAACGTAGTCTTCTGATGGGTCATAATTAACAGTTTGTAAATCACTAATTTTGATGTCCTACAGATGATATGGCGAGAACCACATTTTTAGTAGTTTAGTAATTTTAGTAATTTTTAGTAATTCTAAATGTTTGTCCTTGCCTTTTGACAGGGCATCAACCCTTCACCCCAGATGTAATACTCCAGTTTGAGAGGGGAGAAAAGCTTCGGATGATAAAGACAGCAACCCAGGGCCACTGTGCCTCAGGTGAAAGCTGTGCGGCTGAGTCGGCCATGCTTCCTGTCGGCCTCCACAGCAGTGCCTCGCCTCTGAATTCTGCGGCAGTTTCTCACGCTCTCCCTCCCCTCCTTTGCTCTTTTGCAGTCGTTCTCCACTCGAAGTGATTGTTCTGTATGTCTGTCAACTCCTGTCCTCTGCTTGAATCTCTGGTAGCTTCTTATCTGATTCAGAGTAAAAGCCAAGTACTTAAAGTGGCTTTTGGTGCCCCAGCTGCCTGCTCCTTGCTCTTCCCCCATCCTTCCGCACATGTGACCTATCACTTGCCCCCATGTCAGTCTGTCCCGTCCAGTTTTGCCGCTCTGCTCTGCCACCCGTGGCCCTGCCTCATCACCCTCTCTCTATTTGTTCTTCCTTCTGTCAGGAGTGCCCTTTCTCTCTGTCATCCTCTTGGCCCTTCCCTTCCTTCACGTAGGTCTCTTCTCAAATCATAACATCATAAGAAAGACCTCCCATGACCACCCTGTTCATGACCCCTTCTTCTTCCCCCGTTCTCCTTTCCCTTTTCACCTGTCCGATTTGGTGTCTAGGCATTCATCACCACTCACCATATTAACATATTTTTGTTTATCTCACTGTATTCCTGCTAGAATATAATTATCAGGAGGGAAGAAATTCTGTTTTCTTTATTGCTATATCTTCAGTGTATAAACAGACTTGGCAGAGGACAGATGTGCTATAAATACTTGTTGGATGAATGAATGAGATAATAATGGTTTACATGGACTTTTTTTCATTAGTTGTGGACATACTAAATGGGTGATAAACAGAAACGTGTGATGAAGGCATAGTCCAGAACAGCACCCCCTATCCATGATTATCTAATCTAATCCTAATTTATCAGGTGCTTTTTTGGATACAAGTAGATATGTATCCGTTAAACCACATCTAGAGGTGCTTGGGTGGCTCAGTCGGTTAAGCATCCGACTCCTGATTTCGGCTCAGGTCATGATCTCAGGGTTGTGAGATCAAGCCCAACATCAGACTCCTCGCTGAGCATGGAGCCTACTCAAGATTCTCCCTCTTGCTCTGCCCCCCCTCCCCCCCCCCGCTGGCTCTCTCGAGCATTCTCTCTCTCTCTTAAAAAAAACAAACAATCCCCCACATTTAATGAAAGCTTGACTTTGCACTTGCAACCAAGTTGAACATCCTTTTCCCTCTGTGGCTTTTCTGCAGCCTTTAGTAGTGAATCATACGGTCTTAACTTTTAGAACGACTTTTTAGAATGAAGATTCTGATGGCCACTTTTTTTAGGCAGGTCTCCTATTAAAGAAAATAAATACACTTTATCAAGAAAGAAAAATTCTCAGGTAATAGCTGGCTTTCCTGTTAGTCTTTCCCTTCAAAGATTTTCCTCATGGCAGCCACCCACCTCTTCCAAAGAGTTACAGAAAACAGTATCACCTACCGTCATCTGTGTGTGTGTGTATGGTTCTAGCAAGTATTTTATCCAGAGAAACCTTTACTTCCAAAGCACCTCTAATATTGTCCTGTTAATGCTTGTCATAAGCCACTAAATTTATTTCAGACTCATGGAGTACCAACCTGTAACGGAAAACTGGTGTTGTCCATACAAGAACATGTTTCTGTATCCATCAGTTTGACAGCCTGCTTTCAGAGACATTATTCCTGAGGCTCTAAATATTGACTCCTATGTGAAAAAGAAAAAATTTTACACAGGAAGAGAGTACAAAAATTTCAGAAGTAATCAATCCTAGGCCCCATGGCTACTTTTATGCCTTATTTTTTTTTTCCCTTTTTTCCTTTCAAGTGATTCTTGCCATGATTTTGTGATCAGCATAATTTTCTTATCAGCAACATCCACTTAGGTTAGCCCAACATCTGGTGAAGCCTTTCAACTTCCCAGCAAAATTGCTGTTTCCAGTCCCTTACCTATTCTAGATAACTTACTTGGAAAAGCTCTTTTACTCTTGTAACATAGTTTAAACTCTCACAAGGAAGTCAAACGGGGACTTCTTTATCCTTTCAACATGTATTTATTGGACACTGTCACACAGTGTTCTGGGAGCGATGATAAAGCAGTGAATGATATAAATGCTTGGCCTTGTGGATACTGCATTCAGGTGGGAGAAGACATAAAACAAAAAAATAAATGACATAAACATACATAGTTTGTTAGATGTAATACGTGCTGTGTGAAAACAAAACAGGGTAAGGCGAATGCCAGGCAGATGGCCAGGAGTGTCGAGGGATAGGGAGAATTTACTGCTGGATATTGGATGGGAAAAGAGGTCTCACTGATAAGGTTTTATTTGAAGAGGGGTCTGAAAAGAAGTAGGTAGCAAGCTGTGGAACAGAGTTCCAAGGAGAACGTAACTCTTCCTGACCAGTATTGACTTTGAGAATCTGTACCATGCCCTGTTCATTTCCTCCTCACAAGTTCTTGCTCTGGTATAAAAGATTAGCTTCTGATTTGTCACTCTTTTTTTTTTTTTCCCCTGGAGGATATAGGAACTTTATTGCTATGAGTTTTTGATATGATGTATGGTACTGTAAACCTCTTCCCCCATTGCCGTCCTGAAGAATATTTCCCAGCAGGAGGCGAAAGACCACTCTCTGCTTATACCCTGAACTTCAGGCACTTACTTGATAGGTTCTCCCAAACGTCTTTCCAACCAACCCAGTGCTTCAGGGCTTATAACATGGAATAAACTTCCAGTGAAATCATTTCAAACAAAGGTTTTCAACATTGCCTGAGGACATCTTCTGATAATCTGTCTATAAGGGTCTTACTAGACATGTTGAGCCTTTGGTCAGATGTGTGTGCAATAGGCAGAATTATGTGGAAACTATTTATCAGACATATGCTATAGCAAAAACAAGGCTTTTAGTAAGGTGCAGCTTCATCTTTGTAAAGCCTCCCTAGGAACTATTTTTCTTGATCTACAGCCACCAAATTTCTAACCTGTTTCTCACGTGTAAAACTTAGTATGATTCTTTTTTATTTTATTTTATTTTATTTATTTAATTGACAGAGACACAGCGAGAGAGGGAACACAAGCAGGGGGAGTGGGAGAGGGAGAAGCAGGCTTCCTGCAGAGCAGGGAGCCCGATGCAGGGCTCGATCCCAGGACCCTGGGATCATGACCTGAGCAGAAGGCAGACGTGTAATGACTGAGCCACCCAGGTGCCCCTAAAACTTAGTATGATTCTAAATGGACCTAGGTTTATAGCCTTGACATCTCCGAACAAAGTGTTTATATGCCTCATCTCTAAATTCTCTTTATTCTTATAGGAGACAAGAATCTAAATGACCTGGAGACTCTTCAGGAAATTGGATTAAAGTACCTGCCACATGAAGAGCTGTTCTGCTCGCAAATCTGGCAACAGGTTACAAAGGAGTTAACCCAGTACCAAGATTCCATGGTCAATATTCAAGGAACTGGCTCCCAGTTGGAAAAACGAGGTGATGCACTCTATAAAGATGAAGAGTTTGGTAAAGGCTTTACTCAGAGTTCACATCTTCAGGTTCACCACAGAGACCACACGGGAGGAAAACCCTACCAGGGGGAGGAGCGTGAGAAAGGTTTCATTCAGCGCTGTCATCTTCAAACTAACCGGACAGCCCATGTAGGAGAGAAGCCCTATAAATGTGAAAAATGTGAAAACACCTTCCGTCGACTGTCAAGCCTTCAAGCCCATCAGAGAGTCCATAGCAGAGAGAAATCATACAAGTATGATACGTCATGTAAGGGTTTCAGACAGAGGTCTTATCTTCGCCATCATCAGAGAGTTCCCCCTGGAGAGAATCCACACAAATTCGAGGAATGTGGGAGGAATGTTGGGAAAAGCTCACATTGTCAAGCTCCTCTGATAGTCCACACATTAGAGAAACCTTATAAATGTGAGGAGTGTGGGCTGAGCTTCAGTCAGAGCTCGTATCTTCAAGTGCACCAGAGAGTCCACATGGGAAAGAAACCTTATAGATGTGAAGAGTGTGGGAAGGGCTTCAGTTGGCGTTCGCGACTACAGGCTCATCAGCGAATCCACACTGGAGAGAAACCATACAAATGTGAGGCATGTGGCAAGGGCTTTAGTTACAGCTCGCACCTTAACATTCATTGTAGAATCCATACAGGAGAGAAACCCTATAAATGTGAAGAGTGTGGGAAAGGCTTCAGTGTAGGTTCACACCTTCAGGCCCATCAGGTAAGCCACACTGGAGAGAAACCTTACAAATGTGAGGAATGTGGGAAGGGCTTCTGTCGGGCCTCAAATCTTCTGGACCATCAGAGAGGCCACACTGGTGAGAAACCATATCAGTGTGATGCATGTGGAAAGGGCTTCAGTCGTAGCTCAGATTTTAACATTCATTTCAGAGTCCATACAGGAGAGAAACCCTATAAATGTGAGGAATGTGGGAAAGGCTTCAGTCAGGCCTCAAATCTTCTGGCCCATCAAAGAGGCCACACTGGAGAAAAACCATACAAATGTGGTACATGTGGGAAGGGCTTCAGCCGGAGTTCAGATCTTAACGTTCATTGTAGAATCCACACCGGAGAGAAACCCTATAAATGTGAGAAGTGTGGTAAGGCCTTCAGCCAGTTCTCGAGTCTTCAGGTGCATCAAAGAGTCCACACAGGAGAGAAACCATATCAGTGTGCAGAGTGTGGGAAGGGCTTCAGTGTGGGTTCACAGCTTCAAGCCCACCAGAGGTGCCATACTGGGGAGAAACCATACCAATGTGAGGAGTGTGGGAAAGGATTCTGTCGGGCGTCAAATTTTCTGGCTCATCGTGGAGTCCACACAGGAGAGAAGCCATACCGGTGTGATGTGTGTGGTAAACGCTTCAGACAGAGATCCTATCTTCAAGCCCACCAGAGGGTCCACACCGGAGAGAAACCGTACAAATGTGAGGAGTGTGGTAAGGTCTTCAGTTGGAGCTCATACCTTCAAGCCCATCAGAGAGTTCACACTGGAGAAAAACCATATAAATGTGAGGAGTGTGGGAAGGGCTTCAGTTGGAGCTCAAGTCTTATAATTCATCAGCGAGTGCATGCTGATGATGAGGGTGATAAGGACTTGCCCTCCCCGGAGAATTCACACAGGAAAGACGCTCCATAAAATTATATGTTTTAATACCTCAAATGGGTGCTGAAATAGTCTAATAATCAGACCTTTCGTAGAAGACAAAGCATTTATTTATAAAAGAGTATTTAGCCAGGGCTTGACATGTCACAGTGGTTGGGTGACCACACAGCAGAGAAGCCTCATGAGAATGGCGACATAAGGACTTCATTCAGAACCTTGACATTTAGCAAATACTACACAGAGGAGAGGCTTAGGAAGGATGAATCTGATCTGAAGTTAACCGAAGGGCTGAGATGGAAGTGCCAGAATCTTTTCCACTAGAATATAAACTCCAAGAGAGTAGGGATTTGTTGACTGCCAAATCTATTCAGTCTTCTCAGTGCCTCACACATGGTAGGTGTTCAGTAATGTTAAATGAGTGAAAGGGAGAACAGTCATATATGAAATTTTTATTCAGTTCTTCTCTAAAAATTTCTATGAAATGTACTTAGAAGAGGAATTCTGTAAGGCTTGGAGGACATTTAAGTTAAGACACATGGGCTCATTTTCCCAACCCTGCAGGTCCTGTGAACTAGTGTTTATCAACTTGCCAGTAGGTCCAAAATCACTTAAGTGGGTTGTGACCAGCATTTTTGTATGCTAATAGTTTATTGAGGTATAATTTGCATGCAGCAACATGCATAAATCTCAAGTTTACAGCTTTATGAATTTTGACAAATGTATACACTTACGTAATCATCACCAAAATCAAGGTATACAATATTTCTATTAAACCAGAATGTTTCCTTGTGTACATTTCTAGTCATTCCCACCTCCAGTGGCAACAAGTATGATTGCTATACCTCACATTAGTTAAGTCTGTTCTTTGATTCAATGTGTGTACTCTTTTATGTCTGGATTCTCTTGATCAAATTATGATCATTTTAGTAGATTGAGAGAAAGTAAGATTGACAAAATTCAGTGTCCATTCGTGATAAAAATTCCTCAGTGAGATGAAAGGCATCTATGAAAATTCTACAAGCTAACATTCTTTGTAAAATTATTATTAAGGAATAGTTTGTATACAGTAAAATCGACTCTTTGATGTATCATTCTGTGTTTTGGTAAATGCTTTCTATTGTATTACCACCACCGTAATCAAGACGTTTAACACTTCCAAGACCCCCTGCCCTGAAATTCCTTGGACTTTTGTAGTCAACCACTCTCCCTGTCACCTCTCCCTGCCTTTGGCAGCCATCTACCTGTTTTCTGTCTGCATAGTTTACTTTTTCTGGAATGTCCTAAAATGGAGTCATACAGTATATAATCTTTCAAGTCTGGCTTCTTTCACTTTATGCTTCTGAGATTCATCAATCCTGATGTGTGGAACAGTAGTCATTCCTTCTATTGCTGAGTGGTATTCTGGTGTATGGATGTATCATGTTTGGTTTATCCATTTATGAATTCAAGGATATTTGAGTTTCCAGTTGTTAGTGATTATGAAGAAAACAGGGATAAATATTTGCAAAGAGGTCTGTGTGTCAACGCAGGTTTTCTTTGTGTTAGTAAATACTTAAGAGTGGAATTGTATAGTATGTTTAACTGTATGGAAAGCTAACAACTCTAAAATGGATATACCAGTTTGCATTCCCACCATCAATGCATGTCAGGGTTTTGTTTTGTTTTTACCATTTCAGTAGGTTTATAGTGGCATCTCACTTTGATTTTAATTTGCATTTCCCTAATGACTATGTTGGGCATCTTTTATATCTGAATGTATCCTGTATGTATATCTATTTTCTTTGGGGAACTGTTTTCTTGTTCTTGATTTTTGAGAGTTTATGTGTTCTGGACATATGTCCTTTGTCAGTTACATGTTTTGCAAATATTTTATCTCTGTGTGTTTTGTGTTTTTATTCTGTTATCAGTATTTTTCACAGAGCAGGAATTGTGTTTTTGATGAAGTTCAGTTTTCTTCTTCCATGGATTGTGCTTTTGGTTTCAAATCTAAGAACTCTGACCAATCCAAGGTCACAAAGATTTTTCTCCTCCTTTTATCTAAAAGTTTTATGAAATGGTTTTACATTTAGGTCTATGATCCATGTGAGTTCATCTTTATAAAGTGTGAGGTCAAGGGCCATATTTTTTGGCCTGTGAACATCTGATTAACTATCCTTTTAATTTCTGTTCGCCCTTGTGGAAAATCTATTGATCAGACACGCGTGGGTCTATTTCTGGCTTCTGCTTGGTTCCATCAGTCTATGTGTCTATCATTTTGCCAATATGTAGCCTTATATAATAAGTCTTGAAATGAGATAGTATGAGTCTTCCAACTCCATTCTTTTTCTTTTTTCTTTTTTAAACATTTTATTTATTTATTTGAGAGATACACAGCGAGAGAGGGAACACAAGCAGGGGGAGTGGGAAAGGGAGAAGCAGGCTTCCTGCTGAGTAGGGAGCCCGATGTGGGGCTGGATCCCAGGACTCTGGGATCATGACCTGAGCCAAAGGCAGATGCCTAACGACTGATCCACCCAGGCACCCCTCCATTCTTCTTTTTCAAAATATTTTGGCTATTTTAATTAGTTTACTTTTACATAATTTTTAGAATAAGTTTTGTGATTTTTAAAAATAAACTCATTGCTGGAAATTTTGTTGGAATTGCATTGAATATATATAGATGACTTTAGGTAGACTTAGCATCTTAGCAATCTTGAATATTCTAAGCCACAGACACAAAATATCTGCCTATTTAGGACCCCTCTAATTTCTTTAATCAGTAATTTGGGTTTTCAGCACATAGATTCTGCACATATTTTATTAGATTTATATCTAAGTACTCTGTGTTTTTTGGTGCTAAACTAAATGGTACTATTTTCAAATTTCAATTTCCAATTGTTTGTTGCTAGTATATAAAAATGCAGTTGATTGTTCTATGTATCTTATAATTTTGCCAAACTTGCATATTAGTTAAAGTTGCCATTCTGTATAGATTCCTTGGGATTTTCTGTGTAGATAATCATGTCATCTGCAAAAAGCTTTATTTTTCCATGCCAATTGATGTACATGTTACAGCAACTTCACTGTGATGTAAGGAAGCACCCCCACCAACGTTAGATTTGGGTGACAAAACTCATGATGGTAGTCGTTTGGGATGATCAAAGGTAGAGGGGATAGCTGTCCAGGAGAAGGCCCAGAACAGAAAGAATGGTCAGTGTTCAGGTATTTTATACAGAGGAAGTCCTCCCTGAACAAGTTTAAAAAATGGTGGGAGGTTGCACTTTGGGAGTAGTAGGTGAAACTTACCAGAATTGTGAAGGAGGCAGTGGACATGGGCAGGAGATGAAGCTTGTAAGTTGCTGACACTAAATCACATGTCCAAGTTTCTTTCCTATGGTCTTCACAATTCACTCCCGACATTTGGATTAGCATGGCAACCTCCAGGTATCCCTGTAAATAAACTGGCATTTGAGAGGGCACATTTGCAAAGTTGACCTACAATAATTAGGTCAATAATTATTATGAAAGCTTTATGAAAGATAATGTGGGGCCAGATAATAAAAATCCAGGTAGAGGAAGGATCCAAGAGAAGAAATCAATGGGGATTCAAGAAATCTCTTGGAGTATTATAATAACTTGGCAAAATCATTGACTATTTTGATTTGTTGTTTTATCTATTGAACTATTTTAGAGACTTTTACTATATTATTGACCTACATACAGCCAGAGTTTCCCTTCAAGGATCTGCATTGAGATGCCAATGCAATGCCAACAGCACCTACAGAACTTTCTCTCTTATTCTTTTTTAAAGATTTTATTTATTTGAGAGAGAATGAGAGAGAGCACATGAGAGGGGGGAGGGTCAGAGGGAGAAGCAGACTCCCTGCTGAGCAGGGAGCCCGATGAGGGAATTGATCCTGGGACTCCAGGATCATGACCTGAGCCGAAGGCAGTCGCTTAACCAACTGAGCCACCCAGGTGCGCCTGAACTTTCTTATTAAAGGCTTCTAAATCTTGGGCTTTTTGATATATGTGGTCTGCCAGGAGTTGTGACATTGTTTGGCTGGCCTCTAGGTGCTAAGTCTGTGCTACAGAACTGAAAAGACCCAGACTTGTGCCTATTATACCAAAAATTGTGGTATATATAAAATGTGGTATATAAAAAATGAGGCCTAATTTATAATAGATTTAAAAGATAGCCTGTGTGTACCCTGTTGTGGGTACATTAGTGTATACATAAGGGGGGCACACTTTCAATAGCTGTATGTAACTAATTGTTAGAGGCTAGGAAGGGCAAGGGATTTGTGAAGGGAAAGATAATGAGGAAGAGCCTGCTGAGGTTCAGGAAGTGCTGGGGGAAGTAAAGGAACTGGAGGGTGACCAAAGAGGATAGTGAGTGGTTAATACGGATAGCAGAGACCTCCAAGGGGGTGGGAATTAGTTGTATAAGTGGTTACCCAAGCTGGGGTGCCTAGTCCAGCACTGTTGGGAGTTTTATCTTTTGGGTAGCATCTTAACTTTTATAGCTCTTATCCAGCAAGTGGAGGAAAGTAGGAAGTGGTGTGGTGATGTGGGAATAGTGAGAGTGTAGCATGGATTGTTGAACAAAAGGATTGGAGCTGATGTGGTTGTGGTGGTCATAGTGGGGAGTGGTGTGGGAGCAGTTACCATGTCCAGATCCCAGCTGTTAAGCATGGAAGGAGGTGGAGTTTTAGACTTGTATAGGGCTAATTTCACCCAAAGGTGAAATTAAGCGGTGAGGCACCAGTGTATATAAATTGGCTAATTTGCAGGGTGCTATCTTGCAACAAAAGGGCAACACAGGAAGAAGGAAAAGAATGGTTCAAGCACAAATTTAAATAATTTACTTTGTGTTCCTTGATGCATTGGAGTAGGTAATAGGCAATAGTAGGTCCCCATGTGCTTCATTAGGACCTGGGTGTGTTTAGGTAGGTAAGGGCCTGGCAATAAGCTTTAGTTTCTTGCAGTGTGCCTACATTGTATAAAGGAGGAGAATATGGAGGTTGCAGAGATACACATAAGCAGAGAAATCGGGAGCTTCAGTTAAGTTGCCTACAATGATATTGGCATCGGCTAGGTCAGGAACAAAGTGTAAGCAAGGCTACATAGATTGAGTCTTTGGGGATAAGGCAGAAGGTGAGTGATTTTAAAAAGGGCAGTTGGGAGGTTATAGTGGCCACAAAAGGGGGTACGAGTTGGTTGGGGAAACTGTATGTTGGACTTGGAGCAGGGTGGGTGTCAGGATTTTTATTTGATGGGCTGTGGCATGAAATTGTGATAGAATATCTTGAGTCAGCATCAAAGTTGGAACTGTTGGTTGTGCTGAAGTTATCATTTGGGATGCTTTGGTCTCTTGGGCTGAGATCCTCATCCCTGAGCTGAAGGTTGTTCTCACTGTCCTCTGTGATTGACTTGTGGATAGCGCCTGTAAGGACCCTGTGTAGTAGATGCTGGAAACTCCTAATGAGTCCGGGGCTAACACCCAAGACCTCAAGGCAAAGTTCTACAGTTGAGAAATTATTGCAAGAATGACTGAAGACCAAGGGATGCTCTGGGGCACATTGGCAATATCAGGCGACCTCATAGGCATCAGATATAGAATATAAGTAGCCTTAAGAGCACTACCTATGCAGATAACACATTTTGTCTTCTGTCACTTTTGCCACAATTGGTTATCAAGTAAAGCTGTGAAGTAATTGAATGCCCCAAGCAAGTGGAGATGACAAAGGAGTTTGGCACTGAACTGGAGTAAGTGAAGATGAAAGGAAACCCAAGGAGTTTGGCATTGAGCTGGAGTGGGAGAATCCCTGGCCCAGATGATGAGCCAAATGAGATAAGGTCAGGCCAAGTAGGGCCATAATGTCCCACAATGACATATTTTTGCCTTTGATGTGTAGGCCTCAGCATGCTGGGGGTGCGTGTTTATTATGATGGGGGTCATGGGCATTGTCATCCCAGATCCTGTAGTGGCTCCCCCATTAAGTGTTTACATAATGGGCTGAAGCCAAAGCTGGTGTCCTATTTAAGAATGTTGGTGCTGGGTCGGGTACCTGGGTGGCTCAGTAGATTAAGTGTCCAACTCTTGATTTTGGATCAGGTCATGATCTCAGGGTCATGAGATCAAGGCCCGTGTCAGGCTCCATGCTGAGCATGGAACCTGCTTGGGATTCTCTCTCTCCCTTTCCTTCTGCCTCAGCCCCTGCTCACACACACGTGTGCTCACGTGCATTCTCTCTCAAAAAAAAAAAAAAAGTTGGTGCTGGGAACTAATTTAAGATCTTCCTCTTATTTAAAGATATATACAATTACCTAGTCCCTACGTGTGGGACTAGGTACCAAGACATATTTCTTGTAAAGGGGGACCTCCCATTAGCCAACATTTATACTAGTGGGGAAGGGAAGCAAGTTTGCCAGAGACCTTTCTTGTGGACTATAGAATCTTTTCAGGGGTCATGGGCCCTCAGTTCTCAGTGAATCCCATTCCAGTATCTGCCCTAGAACTGGATGCCAATCCAGCACACATTATGCCAGAATTGAAAAGAGGCAGGAGAATGGGGCGGGGGGTGTTAAGTGAAAAAGGGAGTTCTATCTGGGTATTGTAGAGATTGGAAAGAAGAGGGATGGTCCCCTGATGGCATTTTGGCAGAGAGTCTTGGGACCTATAGATTGAAAGTTCAGGGCAACTAAAGCAGTATGCGAAAGAGTGAGCCATTTGGAAGCCATCCATTTTGTGATTTTAATAGGGCATCCTTCAGTAGACCATTATTTCTCTATCTGTAGATGATAGGACAAATGAATGTTCCAAATGATGCTTTTTTGTAAGGTCTGTGCCTGAACTCAATGAGCACTAATGTGTATCCTGATCAGAGTCAATGATATCTGGGGGCCCAGAGGAAATTAATCAAGTTTTAAGGCCTATTATGGTGATGTTGGCAGAAGCACACTAGGAAGAATAATTCAGGAAATCAGTTTACTTAATATTACAGGATATTATACAAATCAGGAACAGCCAAATGGAAATGATGCATAAAGCAAAGTATGGATGAAAGGGCTTGGAGCTTCCATGCCCTCTCCAGATGCACCACCCTCCCAGCACTTTGATGTGTTCACCAAGTCAGAAGCTCTCCAAACCCCATCCTTTGGGGAGTTTTATGAAAGTTTCATTATGTGGGCATGATTGATTAAATCATTGATCATTAGTGATTGCACTCAATTTCCATCTCCTATCCCCTCCCCAGATGTTGGGGTTATTGGACTGAGAGTTCAAACCGTTGAGTCATACCTTGGTCTTCCTGGTGCCCCCATCCTGAAGCTATTAAGGGGCACATCATTAGAACAAAAGAGGCTCCTATCACACTGGCTATTCCAAGGGACTTAGGAACTCTATGCCAGGAACTGGGGATGAAGACCAAATATATATATTTCTTATTCTATCACAATATCACAGGGCTTAAGTTAATATAAATGTCCATTAGTTAAATCATCTAACCTAATATGGAGTTGGGCAATTTCATTGGGGACACAAGTTTATGAGTGCCTGTGATGAAAGATAAGTTTTTGAATTCCATGGACCTGGTGTCCAGTGACATTCCTTGTAGTGAGGGATTTTCCCTTTTTAAACTCTGAAGGGTCACCAGGCACCAATGTAACCCAGTATCCCAGGTCAATGAAATACTTAATAAAATTGAACATTTTTTTTTAAATGTTTTATTTATTTATTCATTCATGAGAGTCACAGAGAGAGAGAGAGGCAGAGGCAGAGGGAGAAGCAGGCTCCCCACCTAGCAGGGAGCCCGATGCGGGACTCGATCCCAGGACCCTAGGATCATGACCTGAGCCGAAGGCAGACGCTCAACCATCTGAGCCACCCAGGCGCCCTAAAATTGAACATTTTATGGGGACCAAAATACCACCCACCAATGAAATATATCAGCATGAATTTCCAGGAGGTGATCAGGGCACAGAAGACTTCTAGTCCCTAACCAGGGTAAGAGGCAAATAATTGCCATTGATGGAGGTTGGTAAAGGGGTTTGTTTTGGTTAAAAGATTCATTGAGCTGTGGGAGGAGGCATTGTGTATGTCAATGAGTGGCATGGTAGCTGGGGCATCTGTAAGGATATTAGGAGCTGTGGAAGGACTGAGGTTTATACTTAGTAATCGAATGGCCTGTTGGGAATAAGGCTTGCATTTTTAAGTTGGACTTTTCTGTGATTCAGATGATTGGGGAGTCTAAGTGTGTGAATCTCCAGTAAACAACAACAAAAATAAATAAATATACCCCTCCAATTTTTGAATTAGTCCTGATGAGGAAGCATTGTTTGGTGGACTCTATTTTTATCTTTGTAACCACCACAATAATTTAAAGTTTTATTTGAGCCACTCTAGGATTAATATGGTATTTGGTGGTATCCAACACAGATTCATTTGTTGCTATTCTAATTAATTAGGAGCTTCCCTAGTGTTGGTCTAGCCTATTAATGACAGTAATGAGACTTGTTAATTGGGAGGAGCTTCCTTGTCCTTTTCATATCTTTGGAGCCTGTAGTGATGTTCCTGCTTTCATTCCTGATATTGGTGATACTGTTTCTCTTCTTTTTTCTTGTTTATTGTTGTTTGAGGTTTATCAATTTTATTGGTCTTCTTAAAGAACTAGCTCTTAGTTTTGTTGATTTTTCTCTACTCTCTATTGATTTTTTAATTCTTACTATGTTCTGCTTGCCTTTTTATTTTACTTCACTCTTATACTTTCTTAAGGTAGAAGCTCTAGTTCAATGATTGGAGACCTTTTCTGATATAATCATTTAATTGTATTTATTTTTCTCTTTAGCTATATGGTGCAAATTTTATGTTGTGTTTTCACTTCCATACAAGTATATTTTAATTTTTCTTGTGAGTTCTTCTTTGACGCATGGATTTTTTAATTTTTTATTTATTTGAGAGTGAGGGGGAGAGAGAGCACGAGAGGGGGGAGGGGCAGAGGGAGGAGCAGACTCCCTGCTGAGCAGGGAACCCAACGTGGGGCTCAATCTCAGTAAACTGGGCAGACACTTAACTGACTGAGCCCCCCAGATACCCTCAAGGATTGTTTAGAATTGTGTTTTTAAATTTCCATGTTTGAGCATTATCCAGATATGTGATCCCAATTTCTATTTTAATTTCATTGTGATCAGAGCAAATATTTTACATGATTTCTGTTTTTTTTTTTAATTTCTTGAGGTTTGTCTTATCACCCAGAATATGGTTTCTTTTAATAAATATTCCATGTGTACTTGAAAAGAAGGTGTATTCTGCTATTGGGTAAAGTAGTCTATAAATATCAGCTCAATTAGATCAAGCTTATTGATAATGTTGTTCAGGTCTTCTATAGCTTTACTAATTTTCTATTCTACCAATTGCTGAGAGAGGAGTATTTAAGTTATTAGATGTAATTGTGAATTTGTCTTTTTCTCTTTTCAATTCTGTCAGTTTTTGCTTTGAGCACTTTGAAGCTCTGTTAAATCTATAAACTTCAAGATAAGATTTTTTTTTAAGATTTTATTTATTTGAGAGAGAGAGAGAGAGAAGGAGCGGGGGCGGGCAAAAGGGGAGGGAGAAGCAGACTCTCTGCTGAGTGGGGAGCTTCATGCGGGGCTTGATCCCAGGACCCCAAGATAATGACCTGAGCCGAAGGCAGACACTTAACTGACTGAGCTACCCAGGCGCCCCAGGGTAGTTCTATTTTTAACTTTTTGAGGAACCTATAGTTGTTTTTCATGCTTTTTTTATACAAGAGTTAAGGAATTGATACACAACTAGGGGAATTTGACAATATACTTCCCTTTCTCTACTGGTGAGGTTTATACTTACATGTTCATTTTACTAATTAGCATCCTTTCATTTCAGCTTGAAGAATGCCCTTTAGCATTTTTTTGTAAGGCAGGTCTGGGGTTGATGAACTCCCTCGGCTTTTGTTTGTCTGGGAAAGTCTTTATTTCTGAAGGACAGCTTTGCTGCATAGTATTGGTTCCCAGTTTTGTTTTGTTTTTTTGTTTTTTTGTTTTTTTTGCTTTCGGCACTTTGAATATATCATCTCTCTCCTAGCCGGCAAGGTTTTTGGTGAAAACCTATGGTGGTGAGTTTCTTTTTCTGTGCTGCTTTAAAAATTCTCTCTCTTTAATTTTTTAACAGATGTATTATAGTGTATGTCAGTGAAGTCCTCTTTCAGTGGACAGTGTTTCAGGACCTATGAGCTTCATGTACCTGGGTGTGCATGTCTCTCCCCAGTTTGGGGGATTTTTCCGCCATTATATATTTTTAAAATAAGCTTTCTTCCCCTTTCTTTCTTTTTCTGGGACTCCCATAATATGTATATTGTTTAGTATAGCCCATAATTCACCCGGGCTTTCTTCACTCTTTTTCATTTTCTTCTCCTCTGACTGAAAATTTCTAATGACTCATCTTTGAACCAACAGATTTTTTATTCTGCTCGATCAAGTCTGATGATCATGCTCTCTATTGCACTTTTCATTTTATTCATTGTTTTGGGGGGCTCCAGAATTTCAGTTTAGTTCTTTTTTTCTAACTTCTGTCTCTCCACTGAACTTCCTGTGTTGTTGATGTATTCTTTTCCTAATTTTGTTGGGTTGTCTATATCAGTGTTCTCCTCACTAAGCTTGCTTAAAAGTTATTTTGAATTCTTTGTCAGGCAATTCTTCACTCTCCATTTCTTTGAGGTTACTTACTGAAACAATATTGTGTTCCTTTGGTGGTGTCATGTTTCCTTGATTTTTCATATGCCTTGAAGTCTTGTGTTGCTGTCTTTTCATTTGAAGAAGCAGTCGCCTCCTCCAGTCTCTACTAACTGGCTTCAGTAGAGAAATACTATCACTAGTCAGCTGGCTAGGGATTCTGAGGCTTTCTCAGAACTTTTCTTTCTTTCTTTCTTTTTTTTTTTTTTTAAGATTTTATTTTATTTATTTGACAGAGAGAGAGCACAAGTAGGCAGAGCGGCAGGTAGAGGGAGAGGGAGAAGCAGGCTCTCCGCTGAGCAGGGAGCCCGATGCGGGGCATGATCCCAGAACCCTGGGATCATGACCCAAACCGAAGGCAGACTCTTAACCAACTGAGCCACCCAGGCGCCCCTCTCAGAACTTTTCTATGGATACATCCACTCCACACTTTGTTTTCTCTCTTGATGGGGACATTTACAAGATTGTATGCCTTTTCTCTACCCCACAAAGCCAGGATTGGTGTTGAGAGCCTCCCTTTTTTCCCCGTATGGTTTTTCCCTGAAGTGCTTATGTTTGTGTTCCTTTTCCAAATCCTGCAGAATTGGGCTGGCTTTCTATGTGTGTTTGCTAGAGGTCTGCAAAGGCTCATGCTTATCATCTGCTGGGGTAGGTGCAGGGAGCTAGTCACAAGGTAGAGGAAATGAAGCATGTGGAGGGTTGGGGGTGCCAATAGGCAGTTTGCGGAACTGCAGGAAAGTCATCCCCAACAGCAGCTTGTGGGCAGGCTTCCTGACAGTCTGTGAAGAATTTAGTAGAATCTGTGTACCTTTTATGAGTTCCAAGCCCTGGTTGCTGTGCTCCCAGCCTCTCCCAACCCTTCAACCATGCAGATCACCTCAGTGTTCTGGGTAGAGCAGGAAAGAAATGAGCCTCTTGAGCAGCATCCCACACAGCTAGGGAAGCCGAGTACCCACTCACATGATCATACTTTCCCACATGGGAGAAATTGGAGGCCAGTGGGATCTCTCTTGGCAGTGAGACCTGCTGTCTTGGAGGAGATGTGACACAGGTAAAGTGAAAATGTTCTTATCCTCTTTAATGCATCTGTTCTCAGATGTATTGCTCCAACAGTGCTGGAAATTTTCTGTTGGGAATACGGAATACCTACAAATGTACACTTGTCCATGAGTGATTACCCTCAAACCCCTGAATTTTGCAAAGTTGTCCTTGCCACTAGAAGCAGCCATTCCACTACTGCCTGAGGAAATTGGCCCTTTTATGCCTGAATAACATGCAGTGGTTTCCTCTGAAATAGATACCGTGAAAGACACTGCTGATTCTCCTCAGGACCAAATCCTGCCACACTTCTTTGCTTCCACACCTATACTTAGATTCAAGTCACACCTGGTACCAAAGACTTAGGTACAAATGTGACACTGAGGTGGCACTCCACACATGAAGAGAATTTCATGATTTTTCAATTTATATAGACAAATCTGGGAACGTGTTTGGGAATGGATCTTAGGGATATGGATCATGTACAAGGAGTATAAAATTGGGTGAGATGAATATACTGAAATAGGCTCACTAAGCAGAGATTCTGGATTCAATATTTTAGCTCCATAAGTTGAAAAGAGTTTTTTTTTTTTTTGGTTGTTTAGTTGGTTGGTAGTTTGAAAAAAATGGAAGGAGATGTAGCTACGGTAAGTTGAGTTGAAATTCCAGAATTTCTTTGGTACAATGTAGAGGAAAGTGATCAAAGTCATAGGGAGATTTGAATGTTAGAGCAGATTTATCATGTTAGACATGCTCACCCACCATGGAGGAATAGAGAAATCATAATTCACCATGAGAAGGAATTTGTGAGAGGAATCTCAGCATCTTTGAAGAGCTCAAGGTTTGTTCTTCTCTGCAGATGAGTTATTACAGTGGGAACGCCATTGAACTGGGATCCCTAAATGAAATTAAATGATGGGATCCTAGTGTGATATCAGCCAAGTGGTGGCATTTAATCCCAAGACAAGTTGGACAGGGATACTCTAATGGACAGCAGAGCCTATGTGGTATTCAGAATAGCCTGATAATATGACATTGGCTATTGACCTTAATGTCCCTGAAATAAATAGGTGTGAAGAATACTAAATTCTTATTTGATGTGTATAAATGGAATAGTTCTATGTCATTTGGACAGAAGTCCAACTGCATCTACCAAAAACAGAGATTAACTACCTCTTAAACAGCACCCAGACATGAGCCAGTTTTAACACCCAGAATTTATTGAATTAAGGAAAGGTTGCATCTTCCTGAGTAAGTACTCTGCTACCCTGCCAACTACTGCAATTTTAATCTTTTTTCCCAGGCTTCCCCCAAAGGGACCATTTACCTGGGATTGCTGGATCCTGGTTCTGAACTGGCACATTGATTGAGGCTTATTGGCCCTGGTGATCAGGAAGTCACTGTTATCCTAGGCATATTGGTAAGACTGCATGCCAGAGGGTGGGAAATAAATTCCCTAAAAATCTAGGTGCCTTCCACTTCAGTAAAATTTCTAGGGGGATCATTGGTGTTGGCATGTTGAAATACCACTTCTAAAGTAAAGGACATGTTGCATCTGGCCCCTCCTACAACCAAAAGAGAGTCACCATGCCTAGTGTGCTCCCTCAGATTCTTGAACAAGCATATTCCTCATTGCAGGGTGCTACTCTGTTCTTCTTTTGTGTGACCTGAAAACTTTCTGACTGGAGCCCAGAGGAGAAGAAGGCTCTCAACAAGTCTAGGCTGCCTTGTATAAGCTGCTCTGCCACTTGCGCCATATGATCCAGCAGATTCCAGGGTTCTTGAAATGTCAGTGGCAGACAGAAATGGTGTTTTTAATGTTTGGTCAGCTCCTATAGATGATTCATAGCACAGACCCTTAGAATTTTGGCACAAACCCCTGCATCCTCTACAGACACACCTATCTTCTCTTTAAGAAACAGCTTTTGCTTTACTATTGCACTTTAGTAGTGGCTGAATAGTTAACCATGGGCTACCAAGTTACCATATAAGTTACCATATACCCTGACCTTGCTTTCATGGACTAGGTGTCATCTTACCAATGTAGGCTTAGATGTGGGCATGTACAGAAGCACTCCATTATCAAATGAAAGAGAGATATATATGAGGAGTAAATGGAAGTATATATGAGGCATTGAAAGCGTCAGTAAATGGCCCAAATGCCCATGGTCCATACTTGTGCTACATTACTTTCTCCCAGTGTGCCTCTATGGTTTTACGGAAAGTTCCGTATGACTAGCCAGGTGAGGAAGGGAAAACTCACTCCTGACCAATTTGCAGATGGTTCTGTGTGATATGTAGGCACGGACCTGAAATTGTTCAACTGAAACACTCTTTCTGAGACATCCCTGAAGGACAGTTGTGAAGGGAAATCCTTCCAGTGGGCAGAACTTTGAGCAGTGTACCTTGGTTGCGCATTTGGCCTGAAGAAACAAATGGCTAGAATTAAGAGTCTATATAGTTTCATGGGTGATGGCCAAGGGTTTGGCTGGACTTTCAGGTTCTTCAAAGATAAGTGATTGGAAAATTGGTTGCACAGGATCCTAAGGGAGAGGTAATTTGGATAGGCCACTGAGTGGGGAAAGAATGTGAAGATAAGTATGCTCCATGTAAATGGCCACCATAGGGTACTTTCAGTAGAGGAGGGTTTTAATAAGTAAGTAGTTTGACCCAGTGTGTTGCCACCTTTTAGCTTTTGTCAACAGCTACTTCTGTCATTGCCCAGTGAACTCATGAGCCAAGTGGCTATAATGGCAGGAATGGAGGTTAAACCACAGTTTCAGCAACTTAAACTTCCATGTACCAAGGCCATCCTGCCTATAGCCATTGCTGAGTGCCCAGTTGCCGGCATCAGAGACCAACACTGGTTCCTTTATATAGCTCCTTTCCCCAGGATGATTTTGCAACTACCTGCGGGAGTTTGGTTCCATTAGACCATTCCCATCATGGAAGGGGCAGTGCCTTGTTTTGAATTGAATAGACACTCTGGAAATAGATTCACCTTCCAGGCCTGTAGTGCTTTTGCCAAAACTACCAATTGTGTACTCTAACAGTTCTTTTCCACCATTGTAGGATTCCACACAGCATTAACTCTCTTTTTTTAAAATTTATTTTTATTTCAATTCCAGTGTGGTTAATATACAGTGTTATATTAGTTTCAGATGTACAATATAGTGATTCAGCAATTCCATATATTACTCAATGCTCATCAAGATAAGTGTACTCTTAATCTCCTTCACCTATTTCAACCATCCCCCACCTCCCCTCTGGTAACCATCAGTTTGTTCTCTATAGTTAAGAGTGTTTTTTGGTTTGTCTCTTTTTTCCCCTTTGTTCTTTTGTTTTGTTTCTTAAATTCCACATATGAGTGAAATCATATAGTATTTGTCTTTCTCTGACTGGCTTATTTTACTTAGCATTATACTCTCTAGATCCATCCATGTTGTTGCAAATGGCAAGATGTCATTTTTTTATTTATTTTATTTTTAAAAAAGATTTTATTTATTTGTCAGAGAGAGAGAGAGAGAGCGCACAAGCAGGGAGAGCTGCAGGCAGAGCAGGCAGAGGGAGAAGCAGGCTCCCCGCTGAGCAAGGAGCCCAATGCAGGACTCAATCCCAGGACTCTGGGATCATGACCTGAGCTGAAGGCAGATGCTTAACCAACTGAGCCACCCAGGTGTCTCAAGATTTCATTTTTTAAATGGCTGAATAATATTCCACTGTATATATATATCAATCTTCTTTATCCATTCATCTATTGATGGACACTTGGGCTACTTCCATAATTTGGCTATTGTAAATAATGCTGCAATAAACACAGGGGTGCATATATCTCTTTGAATTAGTGTTTTAATATTCTTTGGGTAAATACCCAGTAGTGCAATTACTGGTAGTTCTATTTTTAATTTTTTTGAGGAACCTGCACACAGCATTGCTTCTGATAAGGGATTTACTTCATAGCAAATGAAGTGTGGCAATGAGCCCATCCTCATGGAATGCACTGTTTCTATCATGTTCCCCATTACCTTGAAGTAGTTGAATTGATAGAAAATGGACTAACCTTTTGAAAATTTAATTGCATTACCAAGTAGGTGGCAGTATCTTGTTGGGCTGGAACAATGTCCTCATAGATGCTGTATATGATTTAAATCAGTGCCCAGAATATGGTGCTCTTTTACCCATAAACAAGTTTCACAAGATCAGGAATCCAGGGGTAGAAATTTGAGTGGCTCCACTCACTATTACTTCAAGTGATCCAATAGCAAATATTTTGCTTCCTGTCTCCATGAACAAGCTCTATAGAGATCTTATTTCCAAGGGAATGAATGAATCCATCAGAAGACACAGTAATGATTCCATTGAATTTGAACTTGATACTTCCAACTGGGCACTTGATGTCTCTTACTTCTGAATGAATAGTCAAAGAAGGGGGTTATTTTACTGGCTGGGTAATTGATCCTGATAACAATGAGAGAATTGAGTTGCTGTAACACAGTGGAGGTAAGCAAGAGTATGTCCAGAATGCAAGAGATCACTTAGGGTGTCTCTTAAAAGCACCATGTCTTATGATTAAACACCAATGGAAAAATACAACAGCACAATTCAGGCAGGACTGTTAATGTCTCAAAACCTTTAAGAATGAGAATTTGGTTCATCCACTAGGAAAAGAATAGGAAAAGAACCACAATGAACTGAGGTGTTTTCTGAGAGTAAGGGGAATATGGAATGAGTAGTGAAAGGTGATAGTTGTAGATAACATTATTACATCAGTTCCAACAATGATAACTCTAATAGTTATAAGTATTCATTATTTTGTTATAAATATTTTCACATACATATTAACCAAATATTTATTTTCTTTTTAGCCCCAATTTTATTGAGAAATGATTGACATACATCACTGTATAAGTTTAAGGTGTACAGTGTGATGGTTTGATTTACTATATTGTGAAATGATTACCACAATAGCTTTAGCTAACATCCATCTTCTCGCATAAATAGAAGAAAGGAAAACATTTTCTCCTTGTGATGAGTACTCTTAGGATTTACTCTCATAAGAAGTTTCCTATATATTATATGACAGTGTTAGGTATAGTCGTGTTATACATTACATCCCCAGTACTTATTTATCTTATAACTGGAAGTTTATAGCTTTTGTCTACTTTCCTCCAATTCCCCCCACCCCCCATCCTCTGCCTTTGGTAACCACAAATCTGTTCCCTTTTTCCATGAGTTTGTTTTTTGTTTTAGATTTTTGTTTTTGTTTCAGATTCCACATATAAGTGAAATCATGCAGTAATTGTCTTTCTCTGACTTATTTCACTTAGCATGTCTTCAAAATCTATCCATTTTGTTGCAAATGGTAGGATTTCACCATTTATTTTTTTAGTATATGTGCTGCTGAAGCGAGCATTGATCATTTCTTTTTATGGATGAATAATATTCCATTGTAAATATACACCCAAACTTCTTTATCCATTCATTCATTGATGAAAACTTAAGTTGTTTCCTTGTGTTGGCTATTGTGAATAATGCTGCTACAAACATGGGGGTGCAGATATCTTTGCAAATTAGTGTTTTCATTTCCTTTGGATATATTCCCAGAAGTGGAATTGCTGAATCATATAGTAGCTCTATTTTTAATTTTTTAAGGATCCTCCATACTGTTTTCCACCATGGCTGTATTAATTTACAATCTAACCAACAGTGCACAGCTGTTCCCTTTTCTCCACATTCATGCCAGCATTTGTTATCTCTTGTCTTTTTGATGATGGCCATTCTAACATGCACAAAATGATATCTCATTATGATTTTAATTGGGGTGTTACTAATGACTAGTAAAAGTGAGCGTTTTTTCATGTACCTGTTGGTATTTTGTATATCTTCTTTGGAGAAGTGTCTATTTAGGTCCTATGCCCATTTTTAGTTAGGTTATTTGGGAGGGGGGTGGCTTGTTCATTTGTTTTGATATTGAGTTATATGAGTTCTTATCTATTTTGGATATTACCTCTTACCAGATATATGGCTTGTAGATTTTTTTTTCCCATTGCATAGGTTGTCATTTCACTTTGTTGATGGTTTCTTTTGCTGTGCAGAAGCTTCTTAGTTTGATATAGTCTCACTTGTTTATTTTTTATTTTGTTCTTTGTGCTTTAAGTGTCATATCCAAAAAATCATAACCAAGACCCATGTTAAGAGGCTTTATTCCTGTTTTCTTTTAGGAGTTTCTTACATTTAAGTCTTTAATTCATTTTGAGTTAATTTTCGTGAGTGGTATAGATATGGGTCCAGTTTCATTCTTTTACATGTGAATATCCAATTATCCCAGCACCATTTATTGAAAAGAAAGTCTTTTCTCCATTGAATGTTCTTGACTCCCTTGTCAAATATTAGTTGACCATATATGCTTGGGTTTATTTTAGGGCTATCAATTCTGTCCCATTGATCTATTTGTTTTTATGCCAGCACCATACTGTTTTGATGACTATAACTTTATAGTATAGCTTGAAATCAGGAAATGTGTTACCTCCTGCTTTATTCTTCTTTTTCAGGCTATTGGGGGTCTTTTGTGGTGCCATATAAATTTTAGGAGTGTTTTTTCTACTTCTGTAAAAAAAATTGCCATTAGAATCTTGATAGGGATTTCATTGAATTTATAGATGACTTTTGATAATATTGATATTTTAATAGTATCAATTCTTCCAATCCATGAACATGAATACTTTTCCATTTGTTTGTATCCTATCATATTGGGGCCCCACTCTAATGACCTATTTAATCTTAATTGCCTTCTTAAAAACCCTATATCCAAATAAGTCACACTGGAGTTTAGGGCTTCAACATATGCATGGCAGAGGGGCACAATTCAGTCCATAGTAACATGTCAGTGGGAAACAGTTTCAAAGAGGCCAATATCTTTTTTTCAATTGAGATAAATTCACATACTTTAATATTCACACTTGTAAGGTGTATGATTGCATGACTTTTGGTATATTCACAAAGATTTGAACTATCACCACTATCTCATTCCAGAGCTTTTTCATCAGCCCACCAACACCCGCCCCCATCCATTAGCAGCCATTTTCCACTCCCAATGGACAAGTCCCTGATAACTTATCTTCCTGTATAGACTGATGTCTTCTGCACATTTCATATAAATGGGATCATCAAATACATTCTTTACTGTGTCTAGCTTTTTTCACTAAGCACGTTTTCAAGGTTAACCCTCGAATGAATCAGTACTTCATATTTTAATCACAGAATAAGATTCTATTGTATAAATATACCACATTTTATTATCTAGTCATCAGTTACTGGACATTTGGATTGTTTCTATAATTTGGCTATTCTGAATAATGCTGCTATGAATATTTTTTGTACAAGTGTGTACATATGTTTTAATTTCTCTTGGGTATAATTTCTCTTGGGTATTGGGAGTGGAATTTCTCTGTCATAAGCCCAATCTTTTTAAAGGCCAGTTTTGGTGATGTCAGGCTAGGGCTGACATCATAGATGAAGATACTCATAGCTGTGCAGCTTCTAAGACTATATGTACTAAAGTGGTACATGCACCCTGATGTTTGTAAGCAGCATTATCAACAATGGCAAAATTATGGAAAGAGACCAAATGTCCATTGACTGATGAATGGATAAAGAAGATGTGGTATATAAATAAAAACAATGGACTATTACCCAGGCATCAAAAGAATGAAATCTTACCATTTGTAGTGATGTGGATGGAGCTAGAGTACATTACTCTAAGCGAAATGAGTCAGTCAGAGAAAGACAAATTACTATGTGATTTCACTCATATGTGGAATTTAAGAAACAAAACAGATGAACATACAGGAGGGGGAAAAATGAGAGAGGGAAATAAACCATAAAAGGCTCCTAATGATAAAGAACAAACTGAGAGTTGATGGAGGGAGATAGGTGGGGGATGGGCTAGATGGGTGATGGGTATTAAGGAGGGCACTTGTTACGATGAGCACTGGGTGTTGTATGTAAGTGATGAATCACTGAATTCTCCTGAAACCACTATTGCACTGTATGTTAACTAACTAGAATTTAAATAAAAATAAAAGACTATATGTGCTTAAGGAGGTGAGATTGTCAGTTAGAATGAAGGAGACTGTATAGCTCTTAGATCCAAGTAGATAGGGCCAGGCCCTGTGCCTCGAGAAGGCCCACACTATGCAGTGCCAATTTTTTTTATGTTGCCCTCTGCTGCCTGAATTTGGTCATTACTGGTAGTGAGTGTTGTCCAGTTGGGGTGCCTAGAGCCAGGATCTGGACCCGTGTGTGTCCAATCTTGTTTGTCCTTCAGGCGTTGTCTCTGGCCTTTATTCCATCTGAGTGGTCTACCAAATATCCCAGGAAACTCCAAGACTTGTGTCCATGAGGTTCTGTTGAGGTGCCTTGGCTATTCCTGTTAAAGGCGCTTCTCTGTGGCACAATATTTCTTTAGACCATCACGTGATAGTGTACTGACAGAATGGAGGTGACTCGTGGATTTTGGGTGATTCAGACTCCTGTGGGAGAGGTAATAAAGAATCAACCAAATTACCATACCTCTCTTGGGCCCATGAATTTTGTAATACAGTTTTAAAGTGTTTTTCTCAACAGTTCTGTGTAGATTTCCAAATGTACAGCTTCTTAAGCCTTGACCTTGTGCATTCTTCTGAAGATCTTAAGTTCATCATTGCAGTTTCAGACTAACATTTCCAGTGATATATTAGCTAGGTTTGCTATTATTGTAGAGACAAAACTAATAGCAGCTTAAATAACAGAATATTTTATGATGCCAGATTCCGGGAGAGGTGAACTCTAGCCCCAGTATGGGAACGCACGTTATCGCCCAAGAACTGGACAACACGAACTCAGCCCCCACGACCATTGTGGGAACTAGAGAGCCCCATCTCCCAGGATTCGCAAGCACTTCCGGCCGGGGAGGGTGGGAATGGGGCCGGTGTTCTCCGGATTTCTGGGAAATGTAGTCCGCCAGTTCGGTAGCGACGGGTACTTCCGCAAGGCAGCCGGGAGAGAGGAATTCTGGGTAGTCGATCCCCAGCGGAGTTTGGGGCGGGGCGGTCTCAGGCACTTCCGCTCAGTTGGCCAGGTTGTTCCCGGCTCCGTTGCGGGCTCGGCTGCGGGCTCTCCGGTCGCTGTGGTAAGTGGGTTCTGGTTTCGGGACCCTCCTGAACTTCCCTGGGTGCTAGTACCACTGGCCATTGATTTGGGGGGGAGAGCTGCGCGCGAGAGAGGTGGCTTGAGGGCTGGAGTGGCGTTCCCCTCCAGGGACCCTCTTGGCGTTTGAGGCGGTTGAGCAGCGTATGGCCTGGTGGAGGGTCTCCCGGACTCTCCGCCTGCGGTCCTGCCTCCCCAGGCCGCCCACCTTTCCCTCGCTCTGCCCTTGTCGCGTGGTTGAACATTCATTGGGCCATTTACTTAAATTTCTCTGTCTCGGGGGTTGGGGGGGGTGGGTTTTTTGTTTGTTTGTTTTTGTTTTTTTGTGAAATTGGGATGACATTCCTACCTTCCTATAATCCAGTGGTTTGAGAATCAAACGAGATGGTATAAATAAAAGTCTTAAGGACACTTCCTGCCGCGTGGTGAATGGTGGTCTCTTGGTATTAGACTCTAATTTTAAGTGCTTAGTAACCGGACAGCCACGAATATCGTGGCTGCAGTGAGTCCTGGCACTTCTTTTTGATCCCTATAGGAAGCTTGATAGTCCCGAACCCTTTCTGAGGAGTTACTCCTGTGTAAAATTAATAAAGGGAAACCTCCTTTAGAATGGAGTCCGAGGCTGGCAGGGGGAAAGCGCTCATACCCTACCATGACTCTTGTCGATTGCAGACCCACTTGGAAGAGACCACCTGATACTATTTTAGCTATTAGTTACTATCCCAGAGGGAGGAAGAATGGCTTCCCGCCCCCCCCCCCGCGCCCCGCGTCAGCCCAGCCAATGAGAGATTGTCAAAACTCAGCCAATGAAAAGCCACTATACTTCCAAGCCCCCGTTTGCTCCAATGGACTTTTTCTTTATGACAGCATTCCCAAGTTCTCCCTTTACCCTCTAAAAGAGTGTTCCTCTCCTTTGTTCTGTGGACTTGCCAGTGTTTTTGCCATATCTTGCTTGTCCTGGATTGCGATTTTCTGCTATTCCAGTAACATAACTGGCAGTTTTATTTTTAAGGTTAACACTCCCAAACCATTCCTGGCTGGAAAGGAGGAGGGGCGGGGCGGGGGCAGAGTATCTCCTGATTTCTCAGGGACAAAGACATAATTGTGGTGTTTCAGAGCCTCCTTTCTGTCCTTGGCCTTTGTGTCAAAAAAGACTGCCTTTCTTGTTGCACCGTTGACACTAAGTAGTTATGTCTGAAAATTGCTGATATTCTTGAAATTATTTATGATGAGGTGAAAACACCAAGGCCTAGCTGCTTCCAGCTGTCAACTGCCCTTGCCCTTTTTCCTTCACGCATCTCTTTTTTCTCCCCCCCGAAGAATTTGAGATTATGCTGTAGACGATACCTCTATGTCCCGAAGTATTTGTATTGTTAACAAAAATTCAGCTGACTAAATTTGAAGACTTAATTGGCTTTATTAAATGATTCATACACTGGGCAGCATCCCATAAAGCAAGTAGAAGGCAGCTCAGGAGTTGTACAAAATGCAAGGTTTTTGTAGGAAGGAGGGTGGGACAAGGAAGTTATTAGCAAGAGGAAAGAAAGGATTGTTTCAAGCAAGGCCACTTTCCCTTGGAGGGAAGAGCAGAGGATCTTACGCAGATTACCTCATCTTGAAGGGATGGAGAGGGCCTGTGGTCAGATTAACTTCATAGGTGCTTATCAGAAAATTCCTGAGTGACTGGTTAGCACTGTGTTTCTGGGGGAGGTTGAAACTGCAGTTAGGTTAGTCATTAAGCCCCAGTTTGGTGACTTGGCCTAGTGATGCCATTTTAGGCCTGTGTTTTTCTTTTAAACACTGTTTATTTTCTAGGAATCGGGATAGTCTCTTCTATAATCACAGTATCTAGATCAAAGTCAGAAAATTACATTGTTAATGTGCTATTCTCTGACCCTCAGTCCATACTTAAATGTGTTCTGTTTTTCATTTAAAATCCTTATAACTGTTTTCTCCTGATTAAAGCCAATTTTGTGGGCTGCCTTTTGCTGTCATGTTTTCTGTTGTCTCCTTTAATCCAGAATGATTCCTCATCCTTCATTATTTTGTTCGTGATGTTTTTGTTCATGATGTGTAGGCAAGTCGTATCAGAGAAAGCCCATCTTTTGAATTTTATGTGATAGATTTCACAGTTTGATTCAGATTATGCATTGTCAGGGATTCCACAGAAGTGGTGACGTGGCCTTTTCAATCAACATAACAGGAGCTGAAGGACATATTTTGGTTTTTATATTGGTGATGTCAGTTTTGTTCACTTGGTGAAGGGGATGTCTGTGCCATTTTACCACTGAAGTTACTATATTTCTTTTTGTAATTAAAGTTTCCAGTGGGGAGATGTGTTTTATTATTGGGCTTTCTGCTGTAAAGATCAGCATCCCTTTTTGTCTCTCTTTTTCTTTTCATTCAGTCAAATATAAATTTTATATGGACTCAGTTCAGGTTTGTTAACTTAAATGAGATGTTGCTTCTCAGACAATTCTTAAAAACAACTTAGTTGATCTCGATTTTACGTATCAGAATTTTCCCTTTGCATGTGTACAATTCAGTGATTTTTGTAACATTGAGGGGTGCAGCTCTAGCCATAATTCAATTTTAGAACATTTTCATTCCTCCAGTAAGACCCCTTGTTACCATTTATAGTTAATGTCTGTTCTCAACAACCCCGGACAACCACTAACTTCTTCTCTGTCTCTATATTGTGAACCCTTTATTTAAATGGGATCATACAAGGTGTGGTCTTTTGTGACTGGCTTCTTTCACTTGTGATATTTTCAGGGTTCATCCATGTTGTATACATCATAATTTTATTCCTTTTTATTGCCCATTAATATTTCAGTGTGGACACACCACACTTGTCCATTTACCCATGGGTGGACATCTTAGTTTCCAGTTTGGGGTTCTTATGAATAACAGTTTTATAAATACATATGTATATGTTTTTGTTTGGAGATGGGTTTTCATTTCTCTTGGGTAGATACCGAGGAGTAGAATTGCTTGGCTGACTGGTAGCTTTTGGTTTAACTTTTTGACAAACTGCCAAAACTGTTTTCCAGATTGGCTTCATCATACTGTCCCCACCCACCCCACCCCCCAGAATCTTGTGTTTTCTTAATAGATACTAGAAACCGTTGTTATTGTTGTTGTTGTTTGGGAAAACCGTGGTCCACAACAATTTAAAAATTATCACTAAGGTAACACAATATTAGGGAAGACAATGAGGCAGAGTTAACTGGTTTTTCAGAGGTTACAAGTGACCTTCACACAACAGGACAATCAACGTCAGAGCTTCAGTCAGGTATCCTACAATGTCTTTTGGTAGAAATCACATGCATAAGAGCAATTTCATATTGCAGAATGTCATCTTTTTTTTTATTAGAGCTACAAAAGTAAGAAACCCTGAGTGTATTCCAAGTGTTGTCCAGCTCTCAACAGTTCCATGAGTTGGAAATATTATTGTCCCAGTTGTACAGATGACAAAATTGAGGAAAAGAGATGTTATTAATTCATCCAAGATGATACAATTACTGAGAAGCTGAGGTAGGATTTGAGCCCAGATATTGTTGCCCCAGAGATGATTCTTGCTTGATGCATTACGTTGTGTCAGTTTCCATCATGTCAGAATCTGAACTGCTACCTTGGGAGCAAGGCAAGATAGCACAAGGCAACACACAACAAGCGGTGTGTGTGTTGTGTAGGAATGGAGTAGCCATGATCTGCTCTTCGCGCTGTGGACAGCAACAGCCATCCCAAGGAAGGGGCTCCTTGGCTAATTCACAGTAAGCATTCATGTAGGCGAGCATCATCCCTGGGCACCCTTTCATGTCCTTTTCTGCCTTTCCAGACACGACCAGGCCCAGGTCTGCCTTGCCAGGACTCCGTATTCCAGGAATCTACCTCTCCAGAAGTAGGAAGAAAAAAATGACCACATTCAAGGTGCATATGGCTTGCCTTTCTTGCTGTTAAAATTCCATTTCACTACTCAGAATGTTACGTATTGGGGCGCCTGGCTGGCTCTTTGGTTGAGCGTCTGACTCTTGATTTCGGCTCAGGTCATGGTCTCAGGGTCCTGAGATCGAGCCCTGCCTTGGCTCTGTGCTCAGCCAGGGGCCTCCTTGGGATTCTCTCTTTCCCTCTCTGCCCCTCCCTACAGCTCTCTCTCTCTCTCAAAAAAAAAAGTTACATATTTTTTTCATTTCTTGGGGTGACTCAAGGAGAACACCAAGCTAAATGACCTCTTTACTCTGTATTTGCTTTTAGCAATAATTTTGTCATTATTCATTTTATTTCAAAAATAAACGTGTGTGGTGATGAGCACTGGGTGTTACACGCATCTAATGAATCATTGAACACTGCATCAAAAACTAATGGTGTATTATATGTTGGCTAATTGAACATAATAAAAAATATATATATATATTAAAAAAAATTAATGTGGACCAATTACTAGGAATGACCAGTTCTGCTTGCTTCACCAGTGACACATTAACTATTTTTATTTTCTCATACTTTCTTATGTATATTCATAGATTTATTAATATTCATGATATACATCTAATATTGACTTGTGCTTCTTGGTTTAACATAGAACATTCGTTATTTGTGGTTACATCGTATTTCTATTAAATTGATATGATTTTTTTTTGAAGATTTTATTTATTTATTTATTTGACAGAGAGAGAGAGAGACACAGCGAGAGAGAGAACACAAGCAGGGGGAGGGTCAGAGGGAGAAGCAGGCTTCCCGCCGAGCAGGGAGCCCGATGCGGGGCTCGATCCCAGGACCCTGGGATCATGACCTGAGCCGAAGGCAGGCGCTTAACGACTGAGCCACCCAGGCGCCCCTAAATTGATATGATTTTCAATTTTTAACTGCTTACTGCTCTTACACATTAAGGTGGCTTAGGAGTTTGATTGTTTGAAGCAGCACTGCAGTGATCGTTTTCCTACCTACAATTTTTTTCTGCAAAAAATCACTTCTCCGAATAAGCTACCTATTTTTTCTCCTCAATGTATTAGGAGCTCAATAATGAAAAAGTACATTTGATACATGCCACGTTAGAGTTTTGTAGATAAGATATTCAAATACGCCACAGCGCAATAGGCTCTAACTGCTGCTTTATGCGAGTCTCGTTGGAGATTTTCACACAGGAAGAGCTAGATTCTGTCTTACATCTGATTCATCCCCTGCATGTCACTACTGATCTGCTTTTATTCTGTCATGTATTAGTTTTTTCAAAGTAATGTATAACCTTAGGTTTGTGTATATGTGTATATACATAGACTTTATTTTTTAGGGCAGTTTAACATTCACAGTAAAATCCAGAAAGTACAGAGATTTCCCACCCTGCCCCCAAACACCCACAGACTCTCCCATTGTCAACATCCGCCACCAGAGTAGTACACTTGTTACAGTCGATGAACCTCCATCAGCACATCATTATCACCCAGAGTCCATAGATTACTTTAGGATTCATTCTTGATGTTGTTCTTTCTGTCGGTTTGGACAAATTTGTAATGATGTGGCCCCACCATTATAGTATCCTACATAGTAGTTTCACTGCCCTAAAAGTCCTCTGTGTTTCACCTATTTATCCTTCCCTTCCCCTAACCCTTGCCAACTACTGATCTTTTCTCAGACTCCATAGTTTGTAGTCTCTATAGTTTTACCTTTTCCAGAATGTCATATGGTTGGATTCATACAGTATGTAGCCTTTCAGATTGACTTCTTTAACTTAGTCATATGAATTTAAGGTAACTCCATGTCTTTTCATGGCTTGATAGCTCTTTTTCCTTTTTATTCCTTAAATTATACTCTGGTCGGGATGTACAGTTTATCCATTTACCACCTAAGCGACATCTTGGTTGCCTCCAGTTATAAACTGAGGTATAACCTTAGTTTAAAACATCCAGGCCTGGGGCACCTGGGTGGCTCAGTCGTTAAGCGTCTGCCTTCGGCTCAGGTCACGATCCCAGGGTCCTGGGATCGAGCCCCACATCGGGCTCCTTGCTCAGTTGGGAGCCTGCTTCTCCCTCTGCCTGCCGCTCCCCCTGTTTGTGCTCTCTCTCTCTCTGTCAAATAAATAAAAATAAAATCTTTAAAAAAAATAAAATAAAGGGGCGCCTGGGTGGCTCAGTCGTTAAGTGTCTGCCTTCAGCCCAGGTCATGATCCTGGGATTGAGCCCCACATCGGGTTCCCTGCTCCGCGGGAAGCCTGCTCCTCCCTCTCCCACTCCCCCTGCTTGTGTTCCCTCTCTCACTGTATCTCCGTCTGTCAAATAAATAAATAAAATCTTTAAAAAAAATAAATAAAAATAATATAAATAAAACATCCAGGCTTGCTGGATTTGCCATGCACTTAGTTCTGTCTCTGCATTTACTCCTTAGAGCTGCTGTATAAGGGGGTTCCTGATTTCATCTTCCACTTAGGTATGTAAAATATAAGAAACCTACTCAGGTTCACACAGGAAACCAAGGGTCAGAAATGTTAGCCATTCTGTTGAGTAAAAGTGACAGATAAGAAGATATATCTCTTAGCGCTGTCCCTCTCAGCGAAGGTCGGTTGTAAGGTTGAGACAACATGTGCTCGGTGTTGTAGGAGACGGTGACGTTCAAGGACGTGGCCGTGGTCTTCACGGAGGAGGAGCTGGGGCTGCTGGACCCCGCCCAGAGGAAGCTGTACCGAGACGTGATGTTGGAGAACTTCGGGAACCTGGTCTCTGTGGGTGAGGACATCAGCCCTCTATTACTGAATGTTAGTTCCAGGAGTGGCTTCGTATCCTTGGGTTTTCAAGGCTTTGGGGCCCTCGAACTGGTTCTCTGAGTTTGGGGATCTGATTTTCCTAATATATGTGGGACTCACAGAGAGCATTATTTGTTTTTTTAACAACAGGCAAATCTTTGTTTTGTTTAAGAAAAGTAAATGGATGGTATACAGCTCTGCCTCATGTATTTCTGACCCTATCATGAGTTATAAAACCAGTATAATGAGTCCTGTTATCAACTTTTAATGAAATAAATAAATTAGATAATAGCAATCCTTCTCTCACTCTTCCAAAAAATCAAAGAAGAGTAAGTACTTCCTAACTCATTCTGTATATGTGTAGGAGACTTGGCAAATGATATTTCTTCAAATGGTCATGAAAACAAAGGTTTGAAAAACATTGCTTCTGATTGCTTGAAGAATATGTAGTGGGAACCCCATTTTCCAGTGAATTTTCCCTAGAGTGTGTTGACTTTAAACATATGACTTTGTGTGCTCCCAGGGCATCAACCATTTAAACGAGATGTGGTCCACTTGGTAAGAGAAGAAAAGTTTTGGATGGTGAAGTTAGCAACCCAAAGAAAAGGCAATTCAGGTAAGAACCAAGTAACCATGAGTCTTGGAGGCAACTCTCCCGTCTGTTTGACATACATTTCTTCATGCTTATTTCCATCACCTTGTTGTAAATTGCCAAACCTCTTTCCTGGATTATTACAACAGCCTCTGTATGGGTTGTCCTGCTTCCACCCTTCCCGTCCTACACCTGTTTTCCACAGAGCAGCCAAAGTGATCCTTAGGCAATGTAATTGAGATTGCCATTCCTCTGGTCAAAATCCATTATGTCTGGGCACCTGGGTGGCTCAGTCCATTAAGCGTCTGCCTTTGGCTCAGATTATGATCTCAGGGTCCTGGGATCAAGTCCTGCTTCGGGCTCCCTGCTCAGCGAGGAGTCTGCTTCTCCCTCTCCATCTGCCCTTCCCTCCCCCCCCCCCCGGCCATTCATGCTCCCTCTCTCTCTCTCTCAAATAAGTGAATAAAATCTTAAAAAAAAAAACAAACAAACATCCATGATGGCTTCTTTTTTTCCCCCGCCTTAAAGTTAAAACCACTTAAAGTGGCTCTTGGAATCCCCTGGAGTCTGTTCTGCATCCCCAGTCCCTCTCCTTTGAATACATCTTCTGTCCTCTCTTTCTTGCTCCCCTTTTATTTTTTTCAAGGTTTTTTTATTTTTAAGTCATCTCTACACCCAACGTGGGGCTTGAACTTACAACCTTGAGATCAAGAGTCTCATGCTCTCCAGATGGAGCCAGCCAGGCACCACTCTCACTCCCATTTTTCCACCCATGTTGTCCTCCCTGCTATTACTCAGGCCTTCCAAGGATACTGTACATTGCCTCTTGCCGCCTTATCAAATTACTGTGCATATAGCAGACTAAGCAGTAAACTTTTATTGTATTTTTGTTCTTCAGGTATGAACTCTGACACGTCTCACGGGGATAATATCAAGGTGTCTACAAGGCTGCATTCCTTTCTGTCTGCTACCTTTCAGGACCCTTCTGATGACATTGCTCCCTCCCAGATAATCCAGAATGATCTTCCTGTTTTTCTGATCAGCTGATTAGCACCTTCCATTGCATCTGCAACCCAGTTAACATAACATAACATGTTCACAGGTTCTGGGGATTGGACATGGACATCTTTCAGGAACCATTATTAAGTCTGTTACAGAAGCTTCTCCCTTGGAGTCCTTCTTCACTCAGCCTGAAATAGTCTTTCACCAAAAATCCTACGGGTTCTTCTCTTCTTTGTTCAGGTCTCTGCTGGGTTTTAATACCATGACACAGGCCTTCTGACCATTCTATGTAAAATACAATGCTGTCTTTACTCCTCTTGGCTTCTGTTGTGTCTCATACGTTTTTGTTTACTTCTCACTTCTTTCTCCTCAGTGGGTATAATCTGCAGGAGGAGAATTTTTTTTTTTTTAAAGATTTTATTTATTTATTTGACAGAGACACAGCGAGAGAGGGAACACAAGCAGGGGGAGTGGGAGAGGGAGAAGCAGGCTTCCCGCTGAGCAGGGAGCCCGATGCGGGGCTCGATCCCAGGACCCCGGGATCATGACCTGAGCCGAAGGCAGACGCTCAACGACTGAGCCACCCAGGCGCCCCTGCAGGAGGAGAATTTTAATTGTTTTGATTATTGGTGTGTCCTTGGTGCCTAGACTAGTGGAGGGATGTGGCAGATACCTGTAAATATTTATTGACTTTGCGAATGAATTAACGGATAGGAGAATTTAACTGTATTTCTTGTCGCTGGTGATGCAGGATAGTTTATTTTTCTGAATGCTTATTACAGGCTTTTAAATTTATTCCACAACTCACTAAAGGTCTTTAGTTTGCAACTTAAAAATCTGGTGCAAAAGACAAGTTTATCTATATCCAAAGTTTTTCCATCCTATTTTCAAAGAAACAGGCCAGAAGCCTTGTAAGAAACCAGGGCATAGGCTTCCTTTTCACCAATCACTCCATGACTCATGGCAACAGCTAATAAGTGACCATAAACCAGAATGAACTGAAGATAATTGAGGAATATTACTTGTCTTCAAATGGCTACCTGTCCAATTTTTACTTATTTAGATGACTTGAAGTGTGATTGTGTGTTTCTGTGTGAGCACTTGACCCAGATCCCAAGGAAACCTCCAAGCGCTGTGGTTGTGACCACACCAAGGAGCATGCTTTCCCTGTAGGCTTTCCTTTTGTAGGGGGCATAGTCATTTCTGGGAAGAAAAACTTTTTTTTTTTTTTTAAGTTTTAATTTTAATTCCAGTTATTTAACATACAGTGTTATATTAGTTTTAGGTGCACAGTATAGTTATTCAACACCTCCATATAACACCTGATGCTCATCACAAGTGCCCTCAATCCCCATCACCCATTTCACCCCCCCCACTTCCCCCACCTCCCCTCTGGTCACCATAAGTTCTCTATAGTTTCTTGGTTTATCTCTTTTTCTTTCTCCCCCCCCTTTGCTCATTTGTCGTCGTCTTTTTTTTTTTTAAGATTTTATTTATTTTTTTGACGGAGAAAGAGAGAGAGCAAGAGCAGGAACACAAGCGGGGGGAGAGGAAGAAGCAGGCTTCCCGCCGAGCATGGAGCCCTACAAGGGACTCAATCCCAGGACCCTGGGATCATGACCTGAGTGGAGGCAGACGCTTAACAACTGATCCATGTAGGTGCCCCACTCATTTGTCTTCTTTCTTAAATTCCCTGTGTGAGTGAAATCATATGGTATTTGTCTTTCTCTGACTTATTTTATTTTACTTAGCATTATACTCTCTAGATCCATTCATGTCATTGCAAATGGCAAGATTTCATTCTTTTAGATGGCAGAATAATATTCCATTACACACACACACACACACACAGTACATACATACACACCCCACACCTTTTTTATCTGTTCATCAGTCGATGGACACTTGCGCTGCTTCCATAATTTGGCTATTGTAAATAATGCTTCTATAAACGTAGGGATGCATGTATCCCTTTGAATTCGTGCTTTCATATTCTTTGGGTAAATACCCAATAGTGCAATTGCTGGATTGTAGGGTAGTTCTATTTTTAACTTTTTCAGGAACCTCCATACTGTTTTCCACAGTGGCTGCATCAGTCTGCATTCCCACCAACAGTGCACTAGGGTTCCTTTTTCTCCACATCCTCACCAACACTTGTTTCTTGTGTTTTTGATTTTAGCCATTCTGACAGGTATTTTGATAGGGATTGCATTAAATGTGTAGATTGCTTTGGGCAGTATAGACATTTTGACAGTATTTGTTCTTCCAATCTGTGAGCATGGAATGTCTTTCCATTTCTTTATGTCATCTTCAGTTTCTTTTATCAGTGTTTTATAATTTTCAGAGTACAGATCTTTCACTTCTTTGGTTAGCTTTATTCCTAGGTGTATCATTATTTTTGGTGCAATTGTAAATGGGATTGATTCCTTAATTTCTAATTCTGCTGCCTCATTATTGGTGTGTAGAAATGCAACAGATTTCTGTACATTGATTTTGTATCCTGTGACTTTACTGAATTAATTTATTCTAGCAGTTTTTCAGTGGAGTTGTTCAGGTTTTCTATATATAGTATCATATCATTTGCAGATAGCAAAAGTTTTACTTCTTCCTTGCCAATTTGGATGCCTTTTATTTCTTTTCGTTACTTGCTGAGGCTGGGACTTCCAGTACTATGTTAAATAACAGTGGTGGGAGTGGACATTCCTCTCTTATTTCTGACTGCAGAGAAAAAGTTCTCAGTTTTTTCCCTTTGAGGATGACGTTACCTGTGGGTTTTTCATATATGGCCTTTGTGTTCCCTTTAAACCTACTTTGTTGTGGGTTTTTACCATGAGTGGATGTGGTACTTCGTCAAATGTTTTTTCCACATCTATTCAAATGATGATACGGTTTTTATCCTTTCTCTTATTGATGTGATGTACCACGTTGATTGATTTGCAAATATTGAATGACCTTGGCAACTCAGGAATAAATTCCACTTGATTGTGGTGAATGATTTATTTAATATATTGTTGGATTCAGTTTGCTAATATTTTGTAGAGGATTTTTGCATCTGTGTTCATCAAAGATATTGGCCTGTAGTTCTCTCTCTCTCTCTTTTTTTTTTTTTTTTTTTTGGTGTGTGGTGTCTTTATCTGGTTTTGGTGTCAGGTTAATACTGTCCTCATAAAATGAATTTGGAAGTTTTCCTTCCTTTTCTGTTTTTTGGGATAGTTTGGTTTGGCAGAATTTGCCTGTGAAGCCGTCTGGTGCTGGACTTTTGTTGGGAACCCAACTTTTGTTGGGACTTCTTAGATTGCTGATTCAATTTCTTTGCTGATAATTGGTCTGTTCGAATGTTCTATTTCTTCCTATTTCAGTTTTGGTAAGTTATATGTTTCTAGGGATTTATCCCTTTCTTCTAAATTGTCCAATTTGTTGGCCTATAGTTTTTCATAATATTCTCTTGTAATTATTTGTATTTCTGTGATTGGTTATTTCTCTTCTTTCATTTGTGATTGTATTTATTTGAGTCCTTTCTCTTTCTCTCTTGATAAGTCTAGCTAGAGGCTTATCAATTTTATTGATTTTTTTTTCAAAGAATCAGTTCCTGATTTCATTAATCTGTTCTATTGTTTCTATATCATTTATTTCTGCTCTAGTCTTTATTATTTCCTTCTGTCTGCTGTTTTTAGGTTTTGTTTGTTGTTCCTTTTCTAGCTCCTTAAGGTGTAAAGTTAGGTTGTTTGAGATTTTTCTTGCTTCTTGAGGTCAGCCTATAGGGCTATAAACTTCCCTCTTAGAACTGCTTTTTCTGGGCGCATGGGTGGCTCAGTTGGTTAAGCGTCTGCCTTTGGCTCAGGTGGTGATCCCAGGGTCCTGGGATCGAGTACAACATGGGGCTCCACATGGAGCCTGCTTCTCCCTCTCCCTCTGCCCCTCCCCACTTCTTGTGCTCTCACTCTCTCTCTCAAATAAATAAATCTTTAAAGAAAAAAAAACCGCTTTTTCTGCATCCCAAAGGTTTTGGACAGTTGTGTTTTCATTTATTTCCATGTACTTTTTATTTCTTCTTTTATTTCTTGGTTGACCCATTTATTGTGTACTAGCATGTTATTTAACTTGCATGTATTTGTAGTCTTTCCAGATTTTTTCTTGTGGTTGACTTCTGGTTTCATATTGTTGTGGTCAGAAAAGATGCATGGTATGACTTTGATCTTTTTGAACTTGTTGATGCTTGTTTTGTGGCCTAATATGTGATCTGTTCTGGAGAATGTTCCATGTACGCTTGAAAAGAATGTGTATTTGGCTGTTTTAGGATGGAATGTTCTTTATTTTTTTTAATTATACATTTTGTATTCTGAATGTCTGCTTTATTTTTTTAGGATGGAATGTTCTTAATATGTCTGTTAAATCCATCTGTTCCAGTGAGTCATTCAAAGCCATTGTTTCCTTGTTGATTTTCTGTTTAGATGATCTGTGCATTGATGTAAGTGAGGTGTTAAAGTCCCCTACTATTATTATTATTTTTTAAGATTTTTATTTATTTATTTGAGAGAGAGAACATGTGTGCAAAAGCAGGCAGAGGGGCAGAGGAAGAGGGAGAAACAGACTCCCCTGCTGAGCAGGGAACCCAATGCGGGACTTGATCCCAGGACCCTGGGATCATGACATGAGCCAAAGGCAGATGCTTAACTGACTGAGCTACCCAGGTGCCCCAAAGAAAACTATTATAAAGGGATAGTTTATTAAATAGAACCATAAAGTAGTATCTACCAAGAGGTACACACTCACCTATTAATAATTTTCCAAGTTTTCACCCTTAGGGCTTACCTTTCCATATGAACAATTTGTTTAATGAAAGACCTGCTGAGTTCCTGAACTAAGTTTTCAGACTTGAGAACACAAGCCCTACTAAGAAATGCATCTTTCAGTGTATCCAAAAGAAATATTTCATGCATATATAGATTTATATGTATGACTTTGTAAGACAATTCATGCAGTCACCCCACTCCTGTGAGTGGTGATGCTCTGATAGTTTCTGTCCCTTTTTCCTAAATGCTTATTGCATGATGTTAAATTTATTTTACAGCTGACTAAAAGGCTGCAGTTTTCAATCAGAAAAACTGATGTGAAAGCCTAATTTATCTACATTCAAAGATTTTCCTCATTCTGTTTTGAATGAGACGGTCCAGAAGCCTCAGAAGAAACCAGTGCATAAACCTTTGTGTAGTCTTTTCACCCCTAGTGGTTCTTGCCATTTTCAATTCTCTTATCAGGAACACCACCCTCCTTGTGGGTATTCTGACTTCACAGCAAAACTACAGTTTGCTCTCTCTTTTTAAGGTGTATTAACTGTGTGTATTAACACAGGAAAATAAGATGAACTATACACATTATGTAGAATTTGCAGGAATACTTAGAATATATAGCTATAATCAGTTCTAGGTGCTTGATATATAGGATTGCAAATTGTTTAAGCAACTATAAAGTTTAGAGGGACAGTTTACACAGACCTCCTGGCACTTAACACCAACTACAGGTTTGAGAGTTTCCAAAATTGCCTTCAGATTGAATCATTTTCTAAAAGGACTGGCAGAATTCACTGAATGCTGTTATACTCACAGTTAGTGTTTATTACAGGGAAGGATACACCTTACAATCAAGCAAGAGAAAAAGCACATGAGAGGGAGTTTAGGGAAGTACCAGAGGCAGAGTTGCCATGTGTTCTGTCCATGGGGTCAGGGATGTGTTATCGTGTTACTTTCCAAAATGAAGGTGTACAGTTATACACAGGATATTACCAGTTAGGGAAACTCACCTGATCCTGTGTCCAGAGTACTTATTGGAGTTCTGTCATATGACCAGTGTAGACTGAATGGTTTCATGTGGTTATTCTCAGCCTCTTGGTCCATACCACCAGGTGATTGAAAGCCCCACCTAAAATCATATGCTTGGTCTTTCTGGTGTGGTCAGCCTTGTCCCTAAATCATATTGTTAAACTGTCTAATGTGACTGAAGACCCTACGGCATTCCTTTGAGGCCTGACACGCCAGGGGCTTAGAACTATCTTTCAGATGTTGAGGACAAAGGCCTTCATTGTGTATATAATTTATTTGCTGCATAATTTACTATTTAAGAGTTTATTGGGGGCACTTGTGGGGCTCAGTCAGTTGTGTCTGACTCGATCTCAGCCCAGGTCTTGATCTCAGGGTTGTGAGTTCAAGCCTTGTATTGGGCTCCATGCTGGGTGTGGAGCTTATTTTTTAAAAAAATAAGAGTTTATACACTGATTTATGAAATTCAGTAGAAACAGCAAAATTAACCTGTATCATTATTACTTTTGTTATTAAGTCTTTGATTTCTAACTTGTATATCACATATGAGGCTTGGAGTGATTCTCAGTTTGTTTCATTGATGCTTGCTTAGTGGAGTGGATAGGAGCCTACTAGACTACCTCTTGGTTTGTGTAGGCATTTAAACCAGAGACCATGATATACACTAGAAGGATGTAGGGAATATTCCCTGGATTCATTAAAGTCCCGTGCTCTTGGGGCGCCTGGGTGGCCCAGTCGTTAAGCGTCTGCCTTCGGCTCAGGTCATGATCCCTGGGGTCCTGGGATCGAGCCCCGCATCGGGCACCCTGCTCAGCGGGAGGCCTGCTTCTCCCTTTCTCACTCCCCCCGCTTGTGTTCCCTCTCTTGCTGTCTCTCTCTCTCTCTGTCAAATAAATAAATAAAATCTTAAAAAAAAAAAAGGTCCCATGCTCTTTCCTAACATATAGCTATGAAGACATTGAACAAAGCCTTCATTTGTCTACATCTGCATTCTCTGTCGTTTTAGGAGAAAAAGTCCAACATGAGATGGAGACTATTCCTAAAGCAGAACCACATGAAGAACTTTCCTGCTGGCAAATCTGGCAACACATTGCTAATGACTTAACCCGGTGTCAAGACTCCATGATAAAAAGTTCTCAATTCTACAAACAACACGATTTACCTGGCCAGGTTGGGGCAGGACTGTCTATAACTCAGACAGGCCAGAGAACTTACCAGGGAAATGGGTGTAAAAAATTCTTCAGTGATACCTCCAACTGTGATCTTCAGCAGTTAAACTCAGAAGAGAAGTCTCATACATGTCGTGAGTGTGGGAAATGCTTCTTTTATAGCTCAGCACTTCGTATTCATCAGAGAGTTCACCTGGGAGAGAAACGGTATAGATGTGATGAGTGTGGTAAGGAATTCAGTCAGAGCTCACATCTGCAAACTCATCAGAAAGTCCACACTGTAGGGAAGCCATTCAAATGTGAGGAGTGTGGGAAAGGCTTCAGTCGTAGATCAGAACTTAGTAATCATTGCAGGTTACACTCGGGAGAGAAACTTTATAAGTGTAAGGGATGTGGGAAGGCCTTCATTAATGCTTGCCATCTTCAGGACCATCAGAGAGTCCACACTGGGGAGAAGCCGTTCAAGTGTGACATCTGTGGTAAGAGCTTTCGTCGTAGATCAGCACTTAATAGTCATTGCGTAGTCCACACAGGAGAAAAACCGTACAAATGTGAGGAATGTGGGAAGTCCTATACTTGGCGTTCACGTCTTCGTATCCATAAGAAGGTTCACATGGGACAGAAACCACACAAATGTGAGGAATGTGGAAAGAGCTTCTTTTCTAGGACACATCTTTATTACCACCGGAGGTTCCACACAGAGGAGAAACCCTATAATTGCAAGGAATGTGGGAAGAGCTTCAGATGGGTCTCACCTCTTTTGACACATCAGCGAGTCCACAGTGGAGAAAAACCATTCAAATGTGAAGAGTGTGGGAAGGGATTTGGTCAGAAATCATGCCTGCAAGCTCATCAGAAAGTCCACACCAGAGAAAAACCATACAAATGTGAGGAGTGTGGGAAGGGCTACAAGACAAGCTTGGATCTTGATGTTCACCAGAGTGTCCATATGGGAGAGAACCCATACACCTGTAGGGCATGTGGTAAGCACTTCACTAGGACCTCAAATCTTAAAGTTCATCAGAGAGTCCACACTGGAGAGAAACCGTACAAATGTAATATGTGTGGTAAGGTCTTCAGTCAGTCTGGACATCTAAAATCCCATCAGAGAGTTCACACAGGGGAGAAACCTTATAAGTGTAAGATATGTGGTAAGCAGTTCAGTTCAAGTTCGTATGTTAAAATTCATCACAGAATCCATGCTGGTGATAAATTTCATCCAGTCTCATAGGAGGGAAACCATTTGTTTCAGTAACAATGTTTCTGCCATAGCTGAATACATCCTGGTGATCCCAAGATCACACAAATGGTGCAATGAGGACTTTAGTTAGAACCTTAGCAGTTGTAGTTTTCACTCAAGAAACAGGCTGTTGAGGGGCGCCTGGGTGGCTCAGTCGTTAAGCGTCTGCCTTCGGCTCAGGTCATGATCCCAGGGTCCTGGGATCGAGCCCCGCATCGGGCTCCCTGCTCCGCGGGAAGCCTGCTTCTCCCTCCCCCACTCCCCCTGCTCGTGTTCCCTCTCTCGCTGTGTCTTTCTCTGTCAAATAAATAAATAAAATCTTTAAAAAAAAAAAAAAAAGAAACAGGCTGTTGAAATAATTTTTCTTTAGGCACTTATCAAACTCTAATGGTGGATATTAAAATTGATGTCCCCTGAAATACAAGCTTCGTGAGGGCAGGGAGTTTATTTGCTGTTGAATTTATACAATCAACATTGAGTAGCACTCTGTATGTGCACTTAGTACTTGCTAAGTGAGTCAAAAGGAAGAGAGAATTAGGGAAGATGGCAGAGTAGGAGGATCCTAAGCTTTCCTCCTCCCGTAGATACAGCTAGACAACAGTCACATCAGCGTAAGTAACCCAGAAATCGGCCTGAAGACTGGCATAACAAACTCATCAACTAAAGGTAGAGAAGAGGCAATATCAAAGAAGGTAGGAAGGGCAAAGATGCAGTTTGAGAGTGAAACAGACTGTGGCCATCTGTGGTGGGGACAGAGCCGGTGATGTGGAGAAGGCAAAAAACAGATTATCACGGGGGGAGACCACATGGGGAAGACAAATCCCCGTAACATTTGGCTTCGAAAGTGAGAGGGGCCAAATTTCATGAGTTCTTACAACCAGTGGGACTTAAAGCCTGGATTTTCAATGTCTGTGGGCTGGGCTCTGGGAGAGCATGACAACCAACCAGTGGGGAGGTACAGCCAGGAATCAGCAGTTTGAAAAACGCCAGGGGCAGGCGGGAGAGAGAGTGACTTACTCAGAGCATGGCCTGGAGAGGCAGGGACCCCTCCAGGAACAAAGGAGCTGGTAGGCACCACTTCCCTCCACAGCCCCCTGGCATGAACACATGGCCACCTGCTGGAACCAGCGTGGCGCCAACACTCCTTACCTAACTTGCTTACTCGGAGCCCCGCACCCCTGTGGTCCAGTGGAGCCGCCTTTCCCCATCACACTCGCTTCAGTCCTGGCACTGCAAGCCCCCTCCCCCGGGAGATCAGAGCAAACCCCATGAACGCCTCATCTCCTGACCTGCATGTTTCATGGGATATCACGTCCAGAGGTGGCAGGGGCAGCATGCAGACCAACACACATTAGGATGTGCCCCACCCAGCTGAAGACCAAACGCTGCCCACAACGGGCAGAGAGAGCCTCCGCAGATGACTGGACTGAAGGAAAAAGAGGCCAGGATGCAATGGCAGGCACAGGCGACACGCTTAGGAGACACTCCCTGAAGCGACGGTTCCCAGGGAACAGGAGACCATGCACTGCAGGGCAGTACAGACCCCTTCGTGAGGCCGTTACCTTCGAGAGCCAAGAGACATAGCTGACTAATAATACACAGATAGAGACAAAATGAGGAGGGGGGTATCTCCAAATGAAAGAACAGGACGAAACCACAGCAAGAGACTTAAGCAAAACAGATGTAAGTAATATGCCAGATAGAGAATTTAAAGTAATGGTCATAGAGATACTCACCGGACTTGAGAAGAGTGGAGGACATAGTGAGAACCTTAGCACAGAGATTAAAAAGAACCAATCAGAGATGAAGAACACAATAAGACACTTGATGGAATAAATAAGCTAGATGACAGAGGAATGGATTAATGACCTGGAAGGCAGAGTAATGGAAAGTAATCAACCTGAGCAAATAAAAAGAAAAAAATTATGCAAATTGAGGATAGTCTTAGGGAAAATTTATTTGAAGAAATAATTGCTGAAAACTTCCTTTTTGTGGGGAAGGAAACATAGATCCAGGAGGCACAGAGAGCACCCCAAAAATCAGCCCAAGAAGGTCCATACTGAGACACATAGTTCTTAAAATGGCAGAAAGTTGTGATAAAATATTTTAATCAGAGAAAATGTGCAATATTTAAAAATTGTATCTGGAAAAGGAAACCAAAAAAAATAATTCTGAGAAACAAATAGGAATTGAAATGCAGAAATACACAGTACTGTATTCCACAGCATTATTTTGGTAGTATCCTATTGCAGTTGGCTCTTGGTATACCGTCAGCCTCTATTCTCTATTTTTGGGTCTCGATTTCATGTTCCATTGGTTTATACAGTAGAAAATCAACTCTATTTTGTGATTTTTCTCACATTGCAGACAATTTTAACTCTATGATAACTGGCCACTGCACATAGCTTAATTGAATTTTCTCAACAATGTTAAGGCAAGGGTTCAAAGTAACATTAAAAGTGTCAGAGTAATGATAAAAATTTTCTTAATTTTGAGTTCATCATTGATTTTTAAATTTCCGCATTTCTGTGTAATCTTTTATATGATTGCCTTCTAATTGTAGCACTTTTTTTTTTTTTTAAATCAAACTTCTCTGGTAGAAGCTATGCCAAATTTGAAGGACATTTAGCTTGTCAGCTTCCCATATTCTTCCCTCATCCCCATGAAATAAATAATAGAAAAATTTGGGATTTGGTGGTTTCATCAGATATATTAATTACTGATGCAGAAATGACAGTTACATGTTTTTCTTTCTTGGTGGCAATACATATCTTTTGAAAAGCAGTATATAACGGAATGTGTAACATGCAACTGTGATCTGGAAATCATACTATAGAAATATATGATTATGAGATTCAAACAATGAAAAGATGAAAATCACATCATTAATGTCACACAGTTTTTAAATGGAAATAACAAATGTTCACCAATAAGAATTTGTTTAAATTTCATATGATCCCATAATAATATGGGGCATTTGAGGTAATGCCAAGGACATGTAATATCAGGAGAACATAATACAGGCTTTGTGAAATCAGACCATAGCCTTCATAGTATAATAAAATTCATAATTCTCTTGTGTATATGTGTGTATTCTCTGTATGTCCATACATAATGTAGGAGTGGATACCGTTAATACTCTTTGGCAAGGAGTGTTTCCAGCAGACCCCGCTGAGCACAGAGCCAAATGCGGAACTTGATCCTGCGACCCTGAGATCATGACCTGAGCTGAAACCCAGAGTTGGACACTTAACCAACTAAGCCACCCAGGCGCCCCTCTATTATGTTTTTATTTCTTAATGAACATCCATTTGATCAAACTGGTAAATTATGTACAATAGAATTTGAAAAATTATGAGTCCCTTACAGTTAAGTCACCTAATTAAGATTGCTCTACATTATCGTATGACACATAAGATCAAAATTAAGGAGTAGGACTCAAGCAGTATTCAAAAGCAAAAAAATTTTTGCTTTGAATACACTGATAAGCTAACGAGTATGATTGACCATCTTTGTAGTTGATGCACAAGATGCATCTTGAGGCATAAGCCAGGGAGCAGACAAATACTGGAGATACCAGTAAAGTGGTTATGTTGTGGAGGTTAAAAGAAATGCTTTTATTTTATTTTTTTTTTAAGATTTTATTTATTTATGTGAGAGAAAGAGACAGTCTGAAAGAGAGAGCACAAGCCCGGGAGGTTGGGTGGCGGGCAGAGGGAAAAGGAGAAGCAGACTCCCCGCTGAGCAGGGAGCCTGATGCGGGGCTCAATCCCAGGACCCTGAGATCGTGACCTGAGTCAAAGGTAGACACTTAACTGACTGAGCCACCAGGTGTCCCAAAAAGAAATGCTTTGAAGGGGCGCCTGGGTGGCTCAGTTGGTTAAGCGACTGCCTTCGGCTCAGGTCATGATCCCGGAGTCCTGGGATCGAGTCCCACATCGGGCTCCCGGCTTGGCGGGGAGCCTGCTTCTCCCTCTGACCCTATCCCCTCTCATGCTGTTTCTCTCTCTCTCTCTCTCTCTCAAATAAATAAATAAATAAAATCTAAAAAAAAAAAGAAATGCTTTGAAGAAAAAATGCATGGGTAGGGATCATAGCATAGCAGTCAAGCCTCTAAGGAGGAAGAGCAGCTTTAGATGCCTTTCCACACTTCTTGGACACCATGGTGATATTTTAAGTGTATTGACTGAAGGGCTTTATTTACAAAATATATCTAATAGATTCATTTTCATAATCAGTTTTCTGGGCTATATCTTCACAGGATACCAGATACTGAGATCCATGCTGTCTCAATTTGTGTAGTTGTTTGGGAGTCCCTAACACCACCTTGAGGTTCTTTGATTTGCTCAGAGGATTCAGAATATAGTTGGATTTAGGACTATATTTCAGTGAAAGAATACAGAGCAAAATCAGTAAAGGAAAAAGTTACATAGATGTCCTTTTTTTAATTTACATTCAATTAGCCAACATATAGTACATTATTAGTTTTTGATGTAGTATTCAATGATTCATTAGTTGCGTATAACACCCAGAGCTCATCACATCACGTGCCCTCATTAATGCCCATCACCCAGTTACCCCATCCCCCCACGCACCTCCCTTTCCACAACCCTCAGTTTGTTTCCCGGAGTCGAGAGTCTCATGGTTTGTCTCCCTCTCTGATTTCTTCCCATTCAGTTTTCCCTCCCTTCCCCTATGATCCTGTGCTCTATTCCTTATTGTCCACATATGAGTGAAAGGAAACCAGGCGTGAGCTTCTAAAAGCCCTCTTCCCACGGTATCAGGACTCACTCAACTCCAGCATTGAATTGTGGCCACACGTGTGAAATGCCTACAAAAAGACTTCATTAGAGACCAGTACCCAGGGTTCTTATTAAGGGCTGGTCATGTAGGCACCATCTACTTAGCATGTAACAAAATCCAAGCCTTCAATAGGAAGAGCAGGTATTCAGAATAAACCACATCATACAGTTTAGGCACAGTGAACAGCTCTTACCAGAAATGAGATGGAGTAGTCTTCCCAAATCCATGTTCCCTGACACCAGCCGAAGTCCAGGCTTGCAAGCAGGCCTTTCTAAGGATCACGGTCTCAGAACTGCTATATAAACTTTCCTGCATACATGGTGTACAGAAATCTAGGGCGTATAATTTTTTTCCTTTTAAACTGTCACCAAATACTGGATAAATCATCACCAAAGCAATTATTTGTAACAAATCTCACCAGATTAAGCCAAAAGTACTTAACTTCTAAAACTGAAAAGACTACAGGTATGGCATACACCTAAGCTGCATAGCAAGGGTCCTCAAGGTCGTGACAACACCTGAGACTGGCTGCATTGTGTTCATGTTCATGTCTCCCAATGTGGGAGGCCTAGGCTCCCAACCACCCTCAGTAGTAAATTTTTAGATCTGTATCTAGTTCCAGAGCTTTTGTGAGATCATCCAGTTTCAGCTCCCACTTGTCACCATGTTTCCCCATCTTAGCTTTGAACTTACCTACCTTTGATGGGGATTGTTTGAGGTCATCATCCTTTCTCTGTGTTTGAAAAGGAGAAGCTTCCCAAGTCATTAACATCTAACCATATTGGTAGGATATCCATTTAAAGATCTGAGTGCAGTATCACAGTATCTCCTGTTTATTTGACACACTGTGACTAATTCTAAAGTTATCAATCTCAGAACCTCTGCCTATTCATCTGGAGATGGACATTTTGTTACATATGCCATGTCTTAATACAAATATCTAATTCTTGAGAGATTTGTTTAAAGTATAAATACTTTCATATTTTTTTACTGACAAGAATAATGCCTGGACATTGAAAAGAAGTACATCAATATAGGAAAATCAAAATCAAAAGTGGGAAGTAGTAGGAACTCACCACTATTAATATTTTGATGAGCATGCTTCAGTATATCTATGTATACAAGTAAGAGTTGTATAGAATTTTACAAACTTAGGACCTAATGCATACTATTTTCTAATTAGAGTTTTTCACTAAATTGAAACAATTCTTGAAGTTCACGTCAATAAATTAACTTACAACCTCATTTCTAGTGCCTACACAGTATTCTGGTGTGCCAACTATCATTTTTCCTTAACCAGTTTCCTGCTGACGAAGATCTGTGTGATAGTCAATTTTATGTGGCAACTCGCCTAGACTACAGTCCCCAGTTATTCTGTCACAGAAGGTATTTTGCATTCTCCCCTATGCATAGGCACACAGGGAGTCAGTCATGGGATAAAGGAGGAGCAGGATGTTCGGGCTAGCAATCGCCAGGAGCAGAAAGGGGGATACTGAAGGTTACATTCTTTCATAGCTCCTAACTTATGCCCTGCCCCTGGGGATCATGGGATCCTGTTCCTACCATTGTGTTCAAATGCCTAAGAACAGGAACGCTGCTGACATTTCAGCTGCTTCCACAATCACTCCTTAGGGCTTACAATATATTTTCTAAGAATAACTCTACATTTGGGGTGCCTGGGTGGCTCAGTCGGTTAAGCATCTGCCTTCGGCTCAGGTCATGATCCCAGGGTCCTAGGATTGAGCCCCGCGTCGGGCTCCCCACTCGGCGGGGAGCCTGCTTCTCCCTCTTCCTCTGCCTGCCACTCCACCTACTTGTACTCTCTCTCTCTCTGTCAAATAAATAAATAAAGTCTTAAAAAAAAGGATAACTCTACATTTCCTTGTTGATCTTTGTGTCCCTAGTGAATAAAAAGATGGCAAGCTACTAAATTATTATTTGATCTACATAGGTGGCAGAGTTTTAGGTCAAGTAAACAGAAGCTTAACTTGAATCATCAAAACAGAGAATCACAGTTCCTAAATCAATTCTTTTTTTTTTTTTTTTAAGATTTTATTTATTTATTTGACAGAGAGAGACACAGCGAGAGAGGGAACACAAGCAGGGGGAGTGGGGGAGGGAGAAGCAGGCTTCCCGCCGAGCAGGGAGCCCGATGTGGGGTTCGATCCCAGGACCCTGGGATCATGACCTGAGCCGAAGGCAGACGCTTAACGACTGAGCCACCCAGGCACCCCCTAAATCAATTCTAAGACATGGCCAGTTTACAAACCCAGAATCCTTTGGGTGAAGGAGAGGCCAGGTCCTCTTGAGGACGGAACCTTCCATACTGCAAAAATGTGGGCTGTTAATCTTTTCTCCAGAGTTCCCCAAAGGGACCCATGGCTATTGTACCTGTGTGACTATGCACTGAGAGGAAATAATCAAACTTTTTTTTTTTTTTTTTGCAGTGACTGAATCCTTGCTGCTCTCAATTGGCACATTGATGATATTGTGCTGATTGGATCTGGTGAGCAAAAGGTAGGAACTACCTTACATGTACTGACTTGCATATCAGAAGGTGGGAATAAATCCCAGAAATATTCAGGGGTCTTGCACCTCAAGTAAAATTTCCAGGCATTCAGTGTTGTATGTTGAGCTGTCCTTCTAGGTGAAGAATGTGTTGGGGTGCCTGGGTGGCTCAGTCGGTTGAGCGTCTGCCTTCTGCTCAGGTCATGATCTCGGGGTCCTGGGACCGAGCCCCGCATCGGGATCCCTGCTCAGCGGGGAGTCTGCTTCTCCCTCTCCCTCTACTTCTCTCTCTCTCTGTCAAATAAATAAAGTCTTAAAAAAAAAAAAAAAGAATGTGTTGTATCTTCCCACAAAAATGAGTTACAATATCTAGTCAGCCTCTTTGGATTTTAGAGGTAATATAGTCCTAATCAGGGTGTGCCACTTTGCCTTTTATGAATGCCCTGAAAACTTTTTGACTGGGCCCAGAACAAGAGAAGCTTCTGCAATAGGTCTCGGCAGCCATGTAAGCTGCTCTGCCACTTTCTATTTTCCCTATCATCCTGAAGTAATTGGCTTCATGGTATGGCGAAATGACACTTGAAGCCTCAGTTATACGGCCAATTAGGTGGCAGTAACCTGCGGGGCTGCATACCGTCCTCCCAGATGCTGTAAATGCTCTAAATCAATGTCCATTATGTAATATTGTTTCATCAGATGTCAGGGGCTGTTTTTCATTCTCAATTCACTCAATGCAACATCATACAGCCATCATGTGGGACGAGTTAGATTTTCAGTGACTGATACTAGAAAATGTTCAGCTTATACCGAGTTTAGAAAAATGGATAGAGAACATGAGACTTCATTTTTAAAAATCAAATATGTATGTTGATAGGTATATGTAAGTTTATGTAGAGACAAACTTTTTTTTTTTTTAAAGATTTTATTTATTTGAGAGAGAGAGAATGAGAGACAGAGAGCATGAGAGGGGGGAGGGTCAGAGGGAGAAGCAGACTCCCTGCTGAGCAGGGAGCCCGATGCGGGACTCGATCCAGGGACTCCAGGATCATGACCTGAGCCCACGGCAGTCACTTAACCAACTGAGCCACCCAGGCGCCCGAGACAAACTTTTATTTGGGACATTTTTTATCTTCAGGGGGAAAGATTCTAGGCGCATTTTTTTCTTATTTACTTCATACTATTTTTAGTTTTCAGTAACATACCTGTTTAATAATTATAATAAAGAATTTTAACCAGAAAATATAAAGGAAAAAAACTCTTAATACTAGAACGTGCTCCCTCACCTACAGAATCCTCCTCAGTGCTTTGGCATTAAATCATAGGCTTTGGGAATCAGAGTAACTCCGATGTCAAGCTCTGCAGCAGTCCTGCTTGCTTTGAGATAGTGGACAATTTTGTAACGTCACTGAAACTTGACGTTTTCACCTCCGAAGCAGGGATAATTTTAATGAAAAGTTTAAGCGAGGGAAGAGCGATTTTCCATGAGGACAAGCTTCCACTTTGGCCCTTTTAAGTTGTTTTTCCTACTAAACTTGTGGTCCATCAGGGTCTGGAGTAGGGGCGGGTAACTTCCCCGCTCCTCACCGCCCCTCCCAAATCATTCTACACCACCCATTCTTTACACTCTGTTTTAGCCTCATATCGTCAGATTATGACTAAACATCATCCTCCTTTCAATCATCTAGTGTCGCCTAAGCGATCATTTCCCGTTAATTTCCTGAAGATTTTATCTCCTCACCCGTTGCCTTTCCAACAATACTCCTGTCACAATTGGGAGGCATTTCGAATTCAGGAAGTTGTATCCATGGAATAATTTCGCTGAGGACTCAGGCAGAGGTAACGCAGACTCTTAATGCAGAAACCCGTATGACCACCCAAGAAGTCGGGACTATGTGATTCCTTCCATTCTGGCATTTGGGGAAGTATAGCCAAGGAGCTCCCAGTAGCCGCAACACTTGTTCTGGAGGGTGAGACTAAGAATGTTTTGCCTTCAGCCTTCTGGGAGGTGTAGTCCAGACGCTCTGTGTGGTGGCGAGCACTTCCGCTCCGGAAGGTAGAGCTGATGCATTCTGGGAGGTGCAGTCCAGACGCTCTGTGTGGTGGCGTGCACTTCCGCTCAGGGAGGTAGGTCTGGTGCATTCTGGGAGGTGCAGTCCAGACGCTCTGTGTGGTGGCGTGCACTTCCGCTCCGGAAGGTAGAGCTGATGCATTCTGGGAGGTGCAGTCCAGACGCTCTGTGTGGTAGCGTGCACTTCCGCTCAGGAAGGCGGTTCTGGTGCTTTCTGGGAAGTGTAGTCCAGGAGCCCCACGGTCTCGCGGGCACTTCCGCTGGGGGAGTGTGAGGTTGCTACTGAATTTTCTTTGGGAGAGGTGCGTCAGTTCCGCCTCTCCCGGCGCTTCAAACTTCCTGGATCTGTGCTTGGAACCTGCAGCGACCGGGCGATTTAGGGGGAAAGAAGCCTGGGTAGAGTACGCAGGTAAGGAGCTGGAGGGCAGTGGTGTGCATCTCAGGGGGAGTCTGTGCGTTCAGGGTGGTTTGCGAGTCCTGGGGTGGGGGTGGGGTCACCTATGGCCTGGTTTGAGAGTTTCTGCGTGTCTCAGCTCGCCCAGTGTCTGCCTCCCTACACCCACGGGTGCTTCTGCTTCCTGGTGTTGGGGAATTGAAAGAGGTGGTGAAAGCTGCCTCCATTTTGACCGCAAACTTTCTCGTTGGCTTCTTTCCAGCTTGTCTCTTGGCTCGGGTGGAAGACCCCCGAGGGCAAAGCATCCGCTGGTGGGAACCCAAACTACCCCCTCATGCAATAAGGACTGCTCTGAGCCAGCAGGGCCCCACCCGTGATTGAGACAGTGATCATTTGCCCTTCACTGCGCACCTGCCATTGCCCCACATTTTCCTTGTATAAACCTGGAATTATTTTCAGTACCCTGAAGACAGTCTTGGAGCTGTTTTTCTGTAGTCTTTATGGTGTTGGCCTCACTGAAATAAATTTCCTTTCTTATTTCACCACCACTCGTTTCTCTGCCTGTGGATTTTGTCAGGGGCAAGAGGCCGAGTGTGGTCTGTTTGGGAATCCCAGAGCCAGGTGCGTGTCAGTTATAGTGATACAAATAAAAATCTCAAAACGGGTTCTGGCACATGGTGAATGGTGACCTTTCTTAGTATTAATTTTCTGAGAAGCAGTCAGGTCCCTGGGTTAGTGTCAGATATCCCACGGCAGAACCTTCTCTCTTGTCTCATTCCTGCACGATGCTGGGTAATCCCAGTCCCCTTATAATCTCTCTTTTAGGAAGGCGAGGGTGTAACAGAACCAACATGAGTTCCCTCCTTGGGAAGTCAGAAACTACCAGGTTGAATCGTTGCACAAAGGAAGCTTATTTGCAGCAAATAAGGAGATCACAGGGAATGGCTTCCAAAGCAGTGACTCCCCGAAAGAGGGTGAATGGGTTCCTTTTGTTTAGGGTTAGGAAGGAATTTTAGATAGGGAAGTCTTGTCATTCTCTGTAGAGGTGGGCATAAGGTTGAGCATGCGGCTTAAGGAAACATGCCTCTACATACATTGTATGTTATGTAAATGAGGCTGAGCCCTCCCTCCCTCCCCCCACCTTGGGCAGAGATTTTAGTATTATAATGAAGCAAATAGGTCATTCCAGAAGTCATTCCATGGTTCTTCTGTGCAAGTATGAGTCGGGTTCCAAAGGTCTGGGTGGTCTGGGCCTGGGGCAGGTCTTGGCAGTTGTCATCACCCAAGGCGTGGTTTCGGGTTTCACTTGCCTGAGTTAAGAGGTAAGCTAGAGGGGTCGTTTGATCCCAGGGTCCTGGGATCAAGCCCAGCATCGGGCTCCCTGCTCCACGGGAAGCCTGCTTCTCCCTCTCCCAAGATAAGCTAGAAAGAAGAGCTTAAGGAAAAATGTTAAGACAGAGGTTAATGAGTACAAGCAGGTGGGCCGTAAACATCAGGTCTTGGGCTCTAGTTGTTGACAAGGGTTGCTTCCAGATTGCACGGAGGGGAGGGGAGGTTTTAACTTTTATTGAGAAGGGCGACACAATCATGGCATTTCATAACATTCTTTTCTTTCCCCAGCCTGACTTCTCACAAAGGGCTGCACAGAGGTGGAAGGAGTGACGCCTTGGCTACTGACAGCAAGGTTCTACGTGAGTAGGATTTGGCATTTTTCTTTTATAACAGTGTTCACATCAGTCGGATAATGTATAGGATGTGTAATCGGGCATGAGCATTAATAATAATGAATCATCAATTGCCGACCTCACCAATGACGGTTTTATACAAATAAATACATTGTGCCACACCATAGCTCTGTGAAGAAATTCTGCTTTCTTTTTCTATTCTATAAAATGAGATTGAGACCCATGGAGCATAAATGATTTGCCCATAGTCCCCACCTAGTAAAGAGGCTGAGCTGGGGTTGGGATGAAAGCAGTCTGAGTCCAGAACTCGAGTTCCTAATCTCTTGGATATGTTCTCCTTAAGCCATAGGAACTAGCAGGAATCAGACCCCGGGTAGTTAGCACTTCATTCTGGAGGACCTGAAAAGCAAGGCTAATGGGCTTCGACTTTTCTGAGTTTTTTCAAACATTGTCAACTATTTTGTTTCACTTATTACTAGTAATATGTTTTATTCTTATAGAACCATGATGGAAAATTCAGAAAATGCAGAAATATGAGGGGAAAAAATTTTTAAATTATCCATTAATCCCCAATATAAAGATAGCAACTGTGAAGCTTTTAATGCATTTCTGTTTGGTGGTTCTTTGTGTATATTTGTATGTTTGTTTATAAATATTTTACAAAATTATCATATATTTTTTTGTGTCTGTCCCCTGGTGTATTTTAACTATGGAAAACTTTTTTTTTAAATTTGTTTTTATTATGTTAATCCCCATACATTACATCATTAGTTTTAGATGTAGTGTTCATGATTCATTGTTTGTGCATAACACCCAGTGCTCCATGCAGAACGTGCCCTCTTTAATACCCATCACCAGGCTAACCCGTCCCCCCACCCCCCTCCCCTCTAGAACCCTCAGTTTGTTTTTCAGAGTCCATCGTCTCTCATGGTTCGTCTACCCCTCCGATTTCCCCCCTTCATTCTTCCCCTCCTGCTATCTTCTTCTTTTTTTTTTTCCTTAACATATATTGCATTATTTGTTTCAGAGGTACAGATCTGAGATTCAACAGTCTTGCACAATTCACAGCGCTTACCAGAGCACATACCCTCCCCAGTGTCCATCACCCCATCCCTCCCACCCCACCCCCCACTCCAGCAACCTTCAGTTTGTTTCCTGAGATTAAGAATTCCTCATATCAGTGAGGTCATATGATACATGTCTTTCTCTGTTTAACTTATTTCGCTCAGCATAATACCCTCCAGTTCCATCCACGTCATTGCAAATGGCAAGATCTCATTCCTTTTGATGGCTGCATAATATTCCATTGTATATATACCACATCTTCTTTATCCATTCATCTGTCGATGGACATCTTGGCTCTTTCCACAGTTTGGCTATTGTGGACATTGCTGGTATAAACATCGGGGTGCACGTAGCCTTTCTGATCCCTACTTTTGTATCTTTGGGGTAAATACCCAGTAGTGCAATTGCTGGATCGTATGGTAGCTCTATTTTCAACTTTTTGAGGAACCTCCATACTGTTTTCCAGAGTGGCTGCACCAGCTTGCATTCCCACCAACAGTGTAGGAGGGTTCCCCTTTCTCCACATCCCTGCCAACATCTGTCACTTCCTGACTTGTTAATTTTAGCCATTCTGACTGGTGTGAGGTGGTATCTCATTGAAGTTTTGATTTGGATTTCCCTGATGCCGAGCGATACTGAGCATTTTTGGAAAATTTTTTTTTAAGATTTTATTTTATTCTTCATTTT